>NC_090936.1:229264643-229567673 GCF_040938575.1 Ambystoma mexicanum
TGCATAAGAAATCACACCCCTGATAAACCCCTGGTGGATCATTTCAAGAGGTACAATCATAAAGACACAGAAATGAAGTGGTTCGTGTTACAAACTCTAAATCCAAAAACAAGAGGTGGAGATATGGCAATGGCTCTACACCGTCTTGAACAGAAATGGATTTATTCTCTAGACACAGTACAACATGGGTTAAACATTTCGGTAGAGTGGAACGTACTAAACAGCAGTTAACTCTCTGTAGCCCAAAACTACCCTGACCATAATACACTGCACATGTGAGCGTCTCATTGGTGCAAAGGTTTCTAATGTGGTTTTCCAACTAGTGAGGAGTTTTTTGAAACTTCATCTACTATGGGTGACTGAACTTTTCACTCCCCTATCAAGAAGTAATCACGGGAATGCGCCACCCACCAGGGTGGGGTGACAAGGATCCCGGCGCGCTTGGTGAGCTACCAAGCACATAATTTCAAAGACAGACAAGAAGAATAAGTTCTGCAATGGAGGCACGAGATGGCGTTCCCTAGGTAGAGACATGTGACTCAGTCTCTATAAAATAAAATCTTATCATATTTGAATATGGATGACATCCAAATCATCCATAGTGACATTATGCACTACGAAGCCCACAATCCCAAGCAGTTGGTTTCTGAGGCCAAAGCGCATGTCTGCACAGCGTTTACACAAGTCTGTCAGACGGTGAGCTACATTTCTGGCAGTTGGTGAGCTATCAAGCACATAATTCAAAGACAGACAAGTAGAATAAGTTCCGCGATGGATGCACGAGATGGCTTTTCCTAGGTAGAGACATGTGAATCAGTCTTTATACTGTACCAAATCATCTATAGTGGCACTATACACTACGAAGCCCACAATCCCAAGCGGCTGGTTCATGAGGTCAAAGCGCATGTCTGCACAGCGTTTATATAACTCTGGCAGACGGCAGGAGCGCAGACTACTGACTGCACAGCAGGGTCCTGGACTCCATCCCTCGCCTTTAACAAGGTAAGAGAATAATTATATTCACAAACAGCAGCGCCGAGGTGCACCAAGTTCAATGAGCCGACACTAATCATGTCGCTCTGTGTCTGTTGTTTACATAGGCAGCCCTTCAGCCCTTTCGGTTTACGGCCATGAATCTTGCTACACTTCTTGCCAGTGAGCCGTAACCGCGATTAAACATACGGCTGTCACAAGTAAGTGTTTCCCTTTTTCTATGCGTTATTGTGCCGTAGTTTGCCAAACAGTGACAGATTGCTGCCTCATTGAAACATAGCAGTTAATGCATGTTTTACATGCTTTGTCTTCTCCTCCGCAGGCGTTTTTTTAAAGACGCAGCTGCTTTAATGAATTAATTTGCACTACTTTCCAACTGGGCCTTAAGAAATAAGAAAAAAGAAAATATTTTCCTTTTGAGAATAACAGCGAGTACCAACCCATTATTTGTGAATGACCCGAGTAGGTTCTCATTGCTGAATTTTAAAACACACATGTCCCTTTTTACTATAGGGCATCCATTACGTGAAGCGCCATTGTTGGAAGCATTCACTACGGGATCGATTCCACCCCACCGGTTCACCAGCCCCTGAAAGATTCAGAGGAGGTTAGCAGGTGACATACAGTTAACTAAGAGAACTGTACCTAGATACTAAGTAAATAGTTCGCTGAGTAAATACAGAGATGACAATTTTTATTCATTTTTTTCACTTAGATGTAAGGCTCTCTTGCCACACACCCCCTACCTTTGGTTTTTTACCAAGAGGCAACGTGAAATTGGCGATTGCTCTCCTGTCCTGAGGAAGGTTGAACACTAAGTCAATACAAGAGGGGACTGTCTCATCCTCGTGAGAAAACTCAACCGAAACATGTTGCCAACGGTTTTCAAAAAAAACCCTGAATACCAACAGAGGGGCGCATTGTAAAACAATCGAGTGTTGAATTTATAATTGTCTGACTTACTATTGTGTTATATACAAAATATCACCTTGTTTTATTTATTTTTTGTAAATATGATTATTGTATGGATGAGTTATGAATGAATGGTTTTTGGAGGGATGTATTGCATTTGGTTTGTGGAGCCGACTTTTGCATGACATGTGTATTTGGATAATAAACAGAAAACTATTCTGATTTAAATAATAGTCAGTTGTCATCTCTGGTCTAGTTGGCCCTATCCCTTTATTATATTGCAGAATTGCCTGAAGGGCCATAGACAATAATCAGGCTCCCCTTTTCCTATCCCAGCTACGCAATTACTACAAAAAGTGCAAGAAAAAGATGCGGGTCTACAATCGAGCATTACAAATCTGTTAGCAAACATGCATGGTACAAAAGAATACTGGTTCCGACGTCACGGAGATGTACGTTGTATGATAAGAAACCTTGGCCCACCCACTTGGTTTGTTACATTAAGTTGTGCAGAATATGCATGGGAGATTTACATGATTTCCTAAGCATAGCAAACAAAAACTAAAAAAACATAGATATACTAACACCTGGAGAACTCTGCTCCCTAGATCCTGTTAATGTTTCAAGATATTTCCTTCATCGCTATGCTACACTTTATTTGTTAATGTTTCAGGATATTTCCTTCATCGCTATGCTACACTTTATTTGTAATAAAACTGTTGCTCTCCGCAGATAAGTGCAACACTTCTTTTGGAAAAAAAGAATATCAAGCCAAAGGAGCACCACATATCCACATGCTTTTATGGATTAAAGATGATCCTAAATTTGGTCAAGACAGTGATGCCACTATTTTACAGTTTATCGAAAAATGAGTCACTTGTGAAATTCCTTCACAAACAACAAATAGTGACCTTGATGCACAAATTTTACAATTTCAAAGACACAAATGTGGGAAATATTGTCATCGCAAATATAAAAACAAAGGGAAATACTACACCAAATGCCACTTAGGTTTCCCTAGACCAGTTACAACAACAGGCCAAGTAAACAACTTCATGTCTTCAGTTAGACATAGTGTCAAAGGTAAATCACCTAAGAACACATATTACATAAACAGGACAGAAGAAGCAAAATAGATCAATGATTACAATGCAATCATCGCCCTCTTATGGAATGCAAACATAGATGTGCAGTATATTGCAGACAATTCCACTGCAGTTGCACGATATGTCACAGCCTACTTAACCAAAGCAGAAAAAACAGAGCTTCAAGACCTCTGGGATGACTTATCTGACAAAACACTGTCACAGAAATTGTACAGCTTAGGCACAAAAATGCTCTCTCATAGAGAATGTGGCTGCTATAAAGCTGCAGACGTTTAACCGGTACTGCTTTGTATGGAAAATCTGAAAATATAGTATGGCTAAGTCTTGGTCCTGCTAAATGTAGAAAGAGTTCTCAAATCATACGAGGACTTAGAAACAATAGCCTAAAAGGATCCCAACAGCCAAGACATTTTGAAAAACAATTTACTAGACACATACTACCCAAACAGGTGTACCACTTTGGAAACCATGTGTCAATACCACATAGCCCAAAACCCCACATACAAAAATAATATAAAACCAGATGAAAACAAAGGTAGATACAGAGTGACAAATTGTAACGGCAGCTTAGTGAAACTTACCAAACGAAGCTTAATTAATCATATCAAATTGTCATTAAAAACTCCTCAACATAAAGAACTATATTATATGTCCCTGCTATAACTTTTTAAACCATGGAGAAAAGAAGAAGAGTTACTAGATATCTATAAGATTTCATACATGTGGAAACATACATACACTCTCTGCAACCATGTGGCACAGGAACAAATCCCTAATGAACGCTTCTTGTATGGATCCATACCTAACTGTGAATCGATTCCATTTCAGCAACTTGTACAAAATGCAAACCATGGCAGATTTTGTACTACCTGCAATTCAGATAATCGCTCCACCATACAAATGCAGACACATAGTAAATACGCAATAGTAATGCTTTTACGTTACAATGCAGATGGTACCAAAAACAACTGCAAGCTGACTGGATTCACAAATGGTCAAGTATCACTTGGTAAGAAAACCTTCACAACAATAGGTATGATCTACCATGCAGGAGCCACAACCAATGCAGGTCACTACACTGCATATATAAAAAAGAATTGTGGATGGTTCAAATGTAATGATAGTACCATTACTCTGAAGCAGATATTACCAGCACATCTTATAAACGCTTATTTAATATTCTTAAAACCAAAATTTAATAACTAATCTGTGCATAAACATTAACAAAACTTTAATTAGAAAATTATACACAGAATACGCCAACAGGTATCTGACTGCCCCAAAAAATCTGCAACAAGGCAACAGATAGAAGATTAGCACAAAATTATAAGTAAATAATTAGAATACACCAACAAGTATCAAACTGCTCCAAAAATCTGCAACAAGCCAACATATAGAAGATTAGCCAGAAACAACAAATAAGCACTGAAAACAAAGAAAGAAATATATTGTACCAGAACAAAAAAAGTTTTTTTTTTAATCCAGCATGGATTTTTTCCCACAGACCCAATGATTTATTAAACACAGAAACTGAGCAAATTGCACAGTACACTGGTTTGAAATATAGTACTTCTAAAGTACTAAATATGAGGGTCAAAATAATGCAGAAATGTCTATTATGCAATGCAATAACTCATTATGAACTACCTACACTAACATATGATCTTTTCTTTTATCACAGAAATTGAAAAAGTATATCGGCTCCAGTAACCCAAGTCATGAAAAAAATATATCCAATCACAAAATGTCAAACCGTAAGTATATAATAATTCAACTCACAAATACTGCTGCATTACACAACCATTCAAGCAACATCTAACCATACACCACAATCCAAAATGTTTACTTCCATGGATATGTTATACTGCAGTGCTTGTTACCAAACTCAACAATCTTAATTGCATGACTTAGCCAAAACTTCACATACAAACTCTATAAATCTAACAGTACACAAACCTTTGATTTGTGGATATTTGATGGATGTTTGATTCTATGGGTGTGTTATGCTGCGGTGGTTGTGGCCAGGGCCTAGAGTCTTGGGTGCATGGCTGAAAACTTCGGCCATGCACCCAAGACTCGAGGCCCTGGCCACAACCACTGCAGCATAACACACCCATAGAATCAAACATTTTAACTGTGGTATATGGGCTACTTATACAGGATATTAATTACAATCAATGCTCTACCAACACATCAGTGCACCTGCCACCTAAACAAATAGAGCTTTGACCCATCTCTTACTCCCCCACCCTCCCCAAGCACTCTTACACACCAATATGCTTCCCAAAATAGTATTTTTCCCCCGTTTGATGCAGCGCTGTCCGCGGATATCTGCGGCTCCAAGATGGCGTGCGCATCAAAACAATGTGGCGCACCTCACGCTTCGCTCCAGCCAATCAGCGAACACGTTGCATGTCTGCAGACATGACGCAAGCCGATTAGCTTATCAGTGTCCTGTCCGCGGCGTGAACAGGGAAATGTGTCAGCGGAGTGGACATAGATATCACTCTTTTTTAGAGCTACTTTTTGGTCATTTAAAAAAAAACTACTGGACCTATTTCCACCAAATGTATAAAAGCACGCGTTTGGGACCAAGCTGCTGCTCCTGCCACAAATTTGGTGCAAATCCGTCCAGCGGTTCGAGCTGTAGGCATGAGCAAAGTTTTTTTCCCCATTCACTCTATGGGAAAAAAAACCCTTCTAACCTTGCCCACTCTGCACCAAACCTCACTAAACTTTGCAAAAAAATTCAGAGTGGGCTATATACTTTTTTTTGCAAAGTTTGGTGAGAATTCATCCAGGGAGAGCAAAGTTATAAGCCACCCAAAAAGTGCTCTTCCTATGGTATTAGCAACTTAACTATAACTAAACGGCCACTACCCTGGGCCGTGTAATATAGTGAAAAGGACAGGGACAACTCCCTGTATCCCCTTCAGACTCTCAGTGGTCCCTTCTTTCATATCCACATTTGCAGGAGTGTATTCCAGCCAGCTTTGTTGAAGAAACGGTGACAGTGACCCCAATCAAAGATGTATGTAAATAGTCACTTTATTGGATACATTCTGTTAAAATCCAGAAAATTCCAGAAACATTTGTAAAATCACCAGTGTAGATGACAGACAAAAGTGAAGACCATACTTATGTTCTGTGTTTATGGTATATGTTGAGATATATAATATGATATGATATGGCATTTATAACACGCCTATACACAAGTGTTTCAGAGAGACTAGTTCCTCTTCAGTTTTTCTTGTGTGGTACTCTCTGTCTCTTGTACAGTTTGCGTGTTGGACTGGGCACCATCTTGGTCTGGTAATTGACATCTATGGGGGTGCTGCTCATAAGGATATCAGTGTATGCAGGGTAATCTGTATGTCGCAAGTGCAGCAAGATTAGTGATTGTTGTAATACATCGGTGTACTGTCTGGGTGTTCATTCACTATTGTGATGTAGGTAGTTCCTCAGATGGCGATGGATCGGTACAGTATCATTGAGCGTGCTTCTACAGTATGGTGTGGCTGTGCATTGCATTTATTCATAGGGCGGCCTGATTGTTGCCATTTGGGATTTAAAGTGCAATCGTGCTGGGTTTTTTAAACCCCCTTACTAAGTGCCAGTGTGCTTTGGCAGTATTGTTAATATCTCTGTACCTGACATTGTAGTCCTGCATCTTTAAGGTGTTGATGATTGCCGTGTGCTAGCATCATCATCTACTAGTGGGATTAGACTGTCTGGATGTGTTTATTCTACCAACCATATGGGTTGTAAAGTGTTGTCATGCTTGTTAAATGCATCGGCTGTCACCGTGCTATAGTAGCATACAGTGATATTGTAAGGTTGTCTATATGTCGACAACCCTCTGCAATCTAAAATGCTATTGTGCTTTTGCAATACATAAGGTGCGGAGTGCTATAGCAGCGGTGTCATGGTATGGATATCTATTGCGTCATAGTTCTTGCACTGGTATAGATACCAGTCTATGTTTTAGAAGCCTTAATGGTTCTAAAGTGGTATGATTGATTATGGTTAGGATTATGATATGTGGTGCTTGTATGTCGCATAAAGTGCTATGGTGCTACACAGGCGATGTCACGGTCTGAATACCTGTCCATTGCATAATAATTTGCGATCAGATTAACTCGTGCAGTCATGTTTTGACAGCATCTGTCTAGCATTCTGGGAAGTGATGGTATGTTGTTGCCTTGTGTGGTAGTGTATGTTTGATGGGTGTGCATTCAATATCCTGCAAGGACTACTACATTTTTGACCACAGGATTTAAGAAGAGGGAATACATGTCAGTGGTAGCAGAAAAGTGAAAGGGAGTTAAAACATATGCGTTGCAATAAATAATCCTGTGACAAATAACACCGAAACCATTAAAACATGTGTGGACCAATGACTTATGTATGTGGTTGGCTAACATTATATCAAAAACTAATTAGAAAATTTTGTGATATGTTATCTGTGCTCTGTCTTTCAAATGTACAGATAGATCTGGGTCATTTTTCAGGATTTTCCAGTGGGTGTCCAAAATCTTTCTCATATTTGTCATCTGTGTATGGTTTGTGGTGATGGATCTTATAGTGTTCACTGTGTCAATCCCGGTTGTTTGTTCTGTAGAAGTTCTTCTCTTCTTTTCACTTTGGCTTTGTCATAGGCCTGTTCTATTGTGATGTTGGGGTAGCCTCACTTCTCAAACCTTTTAGCTGTTGATTTTGCATGCTTTTGGAACTCAGATTCTGTTGAGAAATTTCTATGGGTCCTTATTTCTCCATATGGTATGCTGCTTATCAGTTTTTTTGGGTGGCAGCTGCTCGTGTGTAGTACCGAATTGGTACTGGTAGGTTTTCTATACATGGTACTTTCCAGTCGTCCGTTCGACGTATATTACATGTAGGAAGTTTGTTGTGGTGTTCCGTGTATGTTGTGTTGGTTTCGGTTGATAGCTCCAACAAAATCTAACCATTCCAGTGTGCCCCTGTTCCAAATTATGAAGAGATTGTCTATGTAACGATTCGAGGAGATTGTTATATTTCCCATATTCATCACTATGTAGAGTTTCTTGTTCCCTCATGTCCATCGTTAGGTTTGCATACTAGGGAGAAAATGTTGTGCCCATTGCTGTGTCAGACTTGTAGAAAAAATTGTTCATCAAAGAGGAACGCATTGTGTTTGAGACCATCTCTACTAACATTTTGGAGTGATCTCTATAGCTTGCAGATTTAGTAGAAAGATATATTTTTGTTGCCTGGATTCCTCTCTTATGCTCTATACTGGTGCACAGTGAAACCACATCCAGTGTGGTTAGTAGGTAGGTTTCGTCCCAGGGTGTAGTAGCAATTTTGCATAACAAATCTGTTGTGTCTTGTACGAATGATGGTAGGGTCTGTACAAAAGGGAAAAGAAACTTGTCAATTCAACAGGATGTTTTCTCCAGGAGGGATTCTATGGATTCCGCGATGGGCCTGCAGGTTTTTTCTTTAGTCTATTGTGTACCTTTGGTACAAAATACACGGTTGGAGTGACATGATGTTTAACTGTCAGGTATTGTTTTTCCTCCCATTCCAGGAGACCTGCTTCATGCAGACCATTACGCATTTCATGGAATTGAACTTCGTATTGTTTTGTGGGGTCTTCAGTCAGTTTGAAGTAATGTGAGCTATCATTCAGCTGGCACTTGGCCTCTTCTAGATAGTCATCCACTTCCATCATCACTATATTCCCTCCCTTGTCCGATGGTTTTATTATGATGTTCACATCTTTGTTGAGATTGTCGAGGATCTCTGATTCCTCTGTTTTTCGTTGTTTATGAGTGGAGGGGCCCGTCTGGCCAGTTGTTTTAGATCTTTCACTACTAGGGCATTGAATATTCATCAGTTCCCCCCCTTATAACCGCCTTATAACTGTCCCATACCATAACCTCAGAAGCTGAGCCCACATTAATTTCAAAGGAATCTTTTGTGAATCTCTCCAGAGAGTCAATCACTCCGTGTTCTTGTAGTATATAGGACTTCAATCTCCACTTGGAAAACCCTAAACTATCCTGACCCAAACACATTTGATTTCGAGGAATTTTAAGGAACAGACATTGGTGGTTTCTCCCCATTCTGTAAGCATTTCCAGGTCCGGGTTATATATAAAAGTAGGAAAGTCCATTTGAGCCAGGTCACGCAGTCCACAATGCCACCTAGTAGCCATCGCTGAAAGTGTACACATTTCAGGTGAACATTTTTTTTTCAAACCTTTTGCACCATAACTTTCTTGGTGTTGTGTAATATATATATATATCTATTGAAAAGGATGTTATGGTGACGTTGCACTAATAAAAACCTATGAAATTCAATGAAAAAACGTTGTTAAAGGGACGTTATGGTTAAGTTGCGCTACTGAAAACCTATGAAATTCAGTGAATAAAACTTTGTTAAAGGGACGTTATGGTTCCAAGTAAAACTGAAAAACCCTTGAAATTCGCCAGTTATGGTAAGCTAAGCAACCATAACTCGCGCCACCTCCGTGCACTGCTAAGACTAACACCCACGACATCAAAGATGACATCACAAATGTCATTGATGACATCACTGATGACATCACATGTCTGGCTCACTCTTTTTTCTTTTGCCGACATATCTAGGCCACATGGTTTTGTTCAGTAACAGTCAGAAACTAAAAAAAATTATTTTATTTGTAGACGTATCCTTCAAGTAGGTTCTTGCATTAATTCCCTTAGAGTCCAGTCACATCATATGAAACATATACATACGGTAAGACACAAGCTTGAAAGATAGCAATCCTTTTTGTGCATAAAGATAATCAATAAACTTATGGGCACTTTCTGACAGTTCTGTTTTTTTATGGCTGTACTTTCCCTGTAAATGGTCATATTTGTATACATTGTACTCTCACTACTTTCCTTAGGGTCCAATCACATCAAGTGATACATATACATAGGGTAAATAGCAGCTTTGAAACAGAGCAATCATTTATTTGCATGAAAATAATCAGTTATGTTATGATTTGTTTCTGCTACTACTTGTGCTTTTTTGCTAACTTCACTTTCCCTGTATATACCCATATTGGTATGTGTTCTTGTGTCTTTGTGTTTTGTCTATAGTAATGCAATTATGTAATTCATGTGTTTTATTAGCTACTTATTACATATCTCACAGTACACAAAAATCTATTAAAAAAACAATTATCAATTCATTATTCAACATATTAACATTACGAATATTATACCTTCATCTTGTACACTGCACACAATGTTATGTTTCTGCATGAGTAGCTTACTATACTAGATAGAACCCCATAATAGAATGCTATTTATATCAATGCATCGTTCATTGCACTAATTAGGGTATGATATTTATTGCTATGATCCTTGACACTTTTTTCGCAACATTATAATAAGAATCCTGTGTACACATTTCTACACATATTTCATGAAAAGTACATACACGTGATGTCATCAGTGATGTCATCAATGACATTTGTGATGTCATCTTTGATGTCGTGGGTGTTAGTTTTAGCAGTGCACACACACACACACACACGCACGCACACTCATTTAAAGACAACACATTTTCTTACCTTTAATCCGTTGGTCCAGGGAACGAGACCTTCAGCTCCCTGCGGCAGTCAGGAATGCTTATTCCTGTTATCTGCACAGAGGATCCGGAGTCCTGTGTGTAATGGGTTGGAGGGGAGCCCCAGTACTTTAAAAAGAAATGGTTTCTTTTTGAAGTCACTCTAACTTCATTAAGAAATGATGTTCATTTAGGACCGGAACAGAAATTTCTTTATGAAGGCAGAGTGACTTCAAATAGAAACTATTTCTTTTTGAAGTCATAGGGTTCCCCCCTACCCATGTCATGGATCCCTCCAGTCTGTAGGCTTCCATGTCATGGAGTGGGGGAGCCCTCGGACGTCATAAAGAAATAGTGTCTTTTTCTAGTCATTCAGCCTCCGTAAAGAAATAATTTCTGTAACAGAAATAATTTCTTTATGCAGGGAGAGTGACTTCAAAAAGACACCATTTCTTTTTTCAGTAATTTATAAAGTTAGAAGGGCCCCCTTCAAGGACATGTGCAGGGCCCCCTGAACCACGCCCCCCCCCCATTAAGCCAGTGCCTACCAGAAAATGATGACACTCTTATATGCGGTTGGTGCATTCTGATGACCACATTTCTGGTTGACACTGACAGTGACACCACACCCATATGTATTGGGTAATCCACATGAACGGATTCTTTCATAGCATGTTCTTTGATTTTTTGAACTGCCACCTTACAGTATACAATTGTTTTCTCTGCATTTGGCCAATCCGTGGTAATAGGATACTTGTGGTTACACCCTTGAGCTGATAGTTGCAACAAAGGTACCTGGGAGGCCTACCCATTCCGATTGTTCAGAGGCCCAGCATGTAACACCTCCTGTATATTAGTATCAGAGGACAAAGGCAGGAAGCGTGGGGAGTCAGTGGAATCAACCAATATCCCCCAGCACTGACTTACATGCACACCATCCAGGTCAACAAGGACTCTCCTGACTTCTGCCTCATTTGAGTAATAACCTCACCCACTTCCTATTGTGTGTAATCCTCCAGTGTGATCAAGTCCACAACACCACCCCCTGGATTGTGTGGGTGCGGACCCGCTCTCATTCTAGTCACTGGGTTAGCAGTAACATTCTTGCCACCCTGTGTCAGTGTACATTCTGCCTTGACTTCAGGGCTAGAATCTGAATAACTGGAACACCATATATCACCATCCCATAAGTCTGGATTCCAATTTGCATCAGCAGTGGCAATTATCGCAGTTACCTTATGTTTGTCACCAGAGCCCTTTAGTTTCCTATACTTAAACCTGGCAATTCTGACAGCCGCTCTCTCTACCACTTCTTGATGCCTAAAGGCCTTGTCATGCCATATTTTAAACTGCAATTGTTGCATCAAAGAAATGTCTTCCGGCCACCAACTCCTTCTCCAAACGTAATACATCTGCTTCTAATTCAACCTTTCTCTGATGCATCTTACGATAGCCATGCAATAAAATCCAACCTCTCCTCTCTAGTGCTGCAAACTCATTTCCATTCTGCACTGGGACTTTATGTGAACAAGATACAATGTCAGCAGGCTCTGCAATGTTCAATGATTCATCCCATGGTTCATTTAAACCAGCAGCACACACACATTCCGTAGCTAATAAATTGAAGTCCAACCAGGAATTATAACCTCACAAGAATCTCCACCAGCGGAAGAACTCTTATATAGTTTCTTAAACAAGGAATGCTTAATTATAGCAATTTACAACAATCTATGTACAGTGGATATTACACCACAGTATGAATGAAGTCACTCAAAACAATCACACACAAAGTGCTTTCAACAAAGCAAAGCTTTCACTTCAAAATAAGGAAATAAAAACAACACATGCAACATTAATCATGTGTTCCAAGGTACAAGTACAGATTGCCGGCTGCCTGGAATTTAAAAGCACAAGGCAGCCAATATGTTCTTGATGCCAATTTGTTTTGCTCCCGCAAAAAGTGCACGGATGTCTCTATATATTTCTTATTTTTGTTCCCAATACACTAAATAGAAAAGCATTGTCCACTTGAAATTCAGGAATTCACTCAGACTCTCAGCTAGATTATAGCACTGTCTCTTTATGGTTGTTTATTAACCCAAAACAAAAGTATACATACATTCTTATGAAATGTTATCAAATTACTTAAAACTCATCCAGTATGTTCCAACAAAAGATCAGTAATGTGTTACATCCAGAACTTTTCATGCACAAGAACGTGTCCCAAAAACTGTACCATGACGAAAATGAAACCATAATCTTCTCCATCCAAAGGACGAGACAGAAAAGATCTGCCTCTTTGCAGTGTCTTGAGACTAGGCATTCTCTCAGAAACGTAGTATGACAGTCAGTCAACCCCCTACATTCCACTAGAACGTGCCACAATGTTTCTACCAGCTCGTCTTATTTACAGAACCTACACATATCAGTTTTAGATTTGCCATATTTCTTCATGACCTCGTTGGTATGTAGCAAGTTAAATTTCAGTCTCATGAATTGAGCTCTATACCTCAGGGTTGGAAAGAGCTTTAAGTAGCAAAGTCTTTTGCCATAAGCCTTTCATTTGCTCCACAGACCCCGTTGCCACCTAGGAGAGCTTCTGCCTCAAGAGTATGGATCCAATCTTGGTCCCAGATTTTCCTTTTGACTTTGCCAGGATTAGCCAATAAATGTTCACACGTTGAACCCAGTGAATCCAGTAAAGATTGACAATTGTTCTTCCATTGGGTCAATATGCTTGGTTCCATTCCACCGGTTAGTTGGGCAAGTATTTCAAAGGAGGGGGTTGATGGCACTAGTAAGCACTTCCGGTAGAGCACAAGAGCCTTCCAGGCAGTTTTCGCATAAAGAGAAATCGGACCAAGTTCATACCTTTATTATGGAAGTATGCACAAGGTTTGGCAGCTTTAAGAGCCTTCTCCAGAATGACCCCTCCAAAGATGCCCATACCTTGTAGGATGTGAAGAGGATTCCTTCTTCTCAAAAGATCACAAGCAGAGCTATTTTGCCCTCGTAAAATGCAATCAGCGGGTCAAAAGATAATTTACCAAGCTTTCTGTGGAGTAATATTGCTTGGGACATTTTGGGATGTTAGCATGGCAATCGACTTCTTTAGTGAGAGGTACTTAGGCCCATCGACTTGATTGTTATTTACTAAAGCAACCAGGTAGGTCATAGACTGAACTTCCATCAGGGGGACGTCTTCCAAAAACCTTTTATGCCCCAATGTCTCCCTCTTATTTCTACTCCCGAAGGTCAGGATCTTGGTTTTTGCGTGATTGATTTCTAATCCGTTCGCCCTCAAATATTCCTGCATGGCCTTTAGCGATCGTTTTAGACTGGTAGGGGTCTGGTCTATAAGGACCAGATCATCGGCAAAGAGCAGTCTGCTGATTTTAAACATGACTATTTTGAGGGGAAAGGCATTTACCCTGGTCAGTGCGATGGGGAGCGCAGACAAAAACAGGTTGAAGACAGGTCAGGGTAAGGGGACACCCTTGTTTCAACCCTCTTGCCATGGGAATGGGGCTCAATATCAGACCTGCATTGAGCCCGATTTTGAGATTGGTATCCTGAAGAGGTTCTCTGATAGCAGATAACAGGCTCGCAGGGCAGCTCCATTCGTCCATTTTCCTCCAGAGCCTCTCCCTGTTGATGCTATCGAACGCCTTTTTGATGTCAATGAAGGCCATATATAGTCTGGTCCCCTTTTCCATAGTTATGCGCTTAAGGATATTCAAGAGGAACAAATTTAGGTTGGGCCCCACACCCTTAGTAAAGCCTGTTTGTGTTGGATCCTCTCTACCAGTTGATGGTATCCAGTTCTGTAGACGTGACAGCAGTATCCCCCCAAAGATCTTTTCCATCACATCCAAAAGTGCATTAGGGCGATAGTTGGCACACAGCATTTAAATGCATTAGCCACATGCTGTTTTTCCACAAAAAGGTATGGCAAATGTACTTGCACCCTATTATTGAGTGTTTGGAGGCAACCACCCAGCTGGGAAGTCTTGGAGACACGCAAAGCCTTCTTCCATAATAAGGTATGAACTTGGCAGTAGACACCAGTTCCAAAACCAGAGAGTTGGGGAGGGATGACTGCAAATCATGTTACCCCAGTCAATAGTGTTTTACAGATGCCGTCCACAGGGGATATTACAGAAACCACTCCGTGCTAGTGGACCATGAAAGGTAGCACAGCAACTGGATCATGGTATAAAGCCTCAGGGACACCACCTCGAGGAGCTGGCTGCAGCAGAAACAGCACACCTGAACAGACTGCCCACCTGATGAGTGCAAGAGGCATGAAAGTGCTTGGAGGAGAAGATCAACTGGACTGTGGAAGGTTTACTAAGCTGGGAACCAGAGTGCCCCCCCAAACCCCTAGTTTGAAAAAATGTTTGAGAGTTCCGGACTCCAGAGGGGCAGCACCGGGGTGACACATGCGCCACTCTGGAGAACCACATGGCTGGTTTTCCCCACTCCCCCCACTGTGGGATTTACACTGTGCAATTGGAGGGAGAGTGTGTTCCTGGCTACCTGCATTGACTACAGCAACCAGAATCCCCTGAGGCCATATTTGGTATTAACAAGCAACACCTGAACAGACTGCCTCCCTGATGGGTGCAAGAGGCATGAAAGCATTGGAGGAGATCAACTGGACTGTGGAAAGTAAGTGTACTAAGCAGGGAATCAGAGTACGGGTTAGGATTGATTTTCTATACTCAGGCCCGGTGGACAGATGTATAGAAGGCCAACCTATATTGTGACAGGAACAACTCTGGGAAGCTGTAGCCAAACCAGTTTAAGTAGCAGTGACAGGCAGTATAGGCTAAGTTCTACAGAGGGGGTGAGCTTGGAAAGAGTCCAAACTGAGATCACACAATGGGAATCACAGATTACACTTAGACTAGATGTATACAAATGGTTATATATTTATAGCCAAAATGCACGATAGAAAAATGACTACAAGCAGGTAGACTTATCACACAACACTATTAAATTAAATACATATATACATTCACTTTGTTATAGGGCATACTACACATCACAAACACCAGCAAAGGTAAGGTTAGACAAGTATTATGCACTTTATAGTCCACAGAAATGATCCCTAACTAAAATTGTCCAGCCCTAAGTTGCCTTTTGCCCAATAATTCAGGTTACAGTTCCACAGACGTTAGCATGCAGGGAAAAATGTAGGTAGGGTCTCTGCAGTCCAGTGAAGGGTTCTTGGGGTCAGAGTTCAAGTTAGACTAATGCCCAAAAGTAGCCCCAACAGTCAGATATCTTGCGCAAGCAAGCAATGACAAAGCCAATATTGTTATAAATAAGGTTTATAATAAGCCCATAGACTTATATGGGAGTATAGGGGTAGGATTAGACACTCTGTAATTTACCTCCATACTCAGATTCTTCCCCAGACTTGGCAGAACAAAGGAAGATGGTCCGACGTTGCTTTTCCCACTGAAGGTTGCAGTCCTCGATTCGCAGGGGTTGCAGGTTTCAGCTGATCTCTGGTTGGTGTCTTTTACTGACGCCGGGATTCTCAGTCAAAGAGTGCAGAAAAACTCGATGTAGTACCCCTCTGAGGACTGGACTCGGGTCAGGTAAGCTATTTCGGATGGTGGTCACCACAGCAGGGTGACTCAAACGGACTTAGCAGCACTTAGTTGAACTTTCCCTCCTATCTCAGGTCCCCTTGATGCTAGGACGCTGGAATTTCATAGGAGGTAGTCTTGTAGGGCCAGCCAAGGATACTCCAGTTTTCAAGCTGAAACTCAGAATGGTGACACTGGCTGCACGGTAGCCCAAAAACGAAGCTGGACAGCCCCTGACAGTTCCAGGGCACTTCCGAAGGATTCCTCTTGCAGGGAACCGAGAATACATTGGGAATGGGTGGTCCCTCCACTCCAAGGATTGTAGCTCCTTCACAGGACTAAAGATCACAAGCAAGACTGGGCTCCTCCAGGACAGCAGCAGAAGTTGGTTGCCAGGCCTTCTTCAGTAAGGTCTCCAGTTTCTACGGGCGTCTCACAGCTGGACAGGATAGTTGGCTCCTTCAGGTTTTTCCAGGATCTCTGAATTATAGGTGCAGGGGTCCTCCTCATATCCTAAAAGCCAGGTAAGAGCTGAAACTCCCACTAGCCAATTGCAGGACTAGCCCATACACCCCCCCCAGCAGTGGTCCTACCAGGACCAATAGTGGGAACATTCATGCATAACACTCAGACACACAAACTAGTTTGTGGATTGGGAGCAGACAGTGCCAGCCCGCATTGTGCCAGCCAACACATAGCCCTCCAGAAGCCTGCTAAAAGCTTCTGCTTTTCCAGTAACTGGAAGTCCTTATAAGGATTTTCCTGGCCTCTCAGGCCATGAAGAAGACTGAAGAACAAGATGGCAAATGGACAGGTCGAAAAACCACGTGGCACGGCCATGTTTGGACACTAGCCACAGTTACTAGCCAAACGCTGTAAATGCAGTAAAGCTAAAACGAAAATCCCCAAAAAGTGTGAAAAAGTCACTGCTGCCACCAGCCTATCCTCGTAGCACACCTAGAGTAACCAAAAATCCTCTGAGTGTTAGTCTAGGGCAAAACGAAAATGCACCCCATTGTACTGCAGTGTAAGCTGCATTGTACAATGATTAAAATGTTACCACAAGTGATACAAAAGTAACCAAAGATAGTAACAGTAACACGACTATGGGAAACAATGTTTCCCATTACTGACAGCCTGAAGGACATATCAGTTTCCCTATAACATATGAGCAAGGGCCAGTGTAGTGAAGCTTAAGGCTTCAATGCACTGTTAAAAGTACAGGTCAGATTCAAAAATAAAAGCAAAAAGTTTGGGGTTCCATAAAGATGGAAAGAAAGGTGCAGTAAAGAAAAGTCTTTCCTGGCCCCCCATAGTCTGACGTTTATTGGGGGAGTTCCGGACGCCAGAGGGGCTGCACCAGGGTTACACATGCCCCACTCTGGAGAGCCACACTGCTGCCCCCCCCCACTGTGTAATTGGAGGGAGAGTTTGTTATTGGCTACCTACATTTACTACAACAACCAGAATCTACTAATGCCATATTTGGTATTAACAAGCAACATATGAACAGATTGCCTCCCTGATGAGTGCACTGAGGAAGGTGTACTAAGCTAGGAACCAGAGTGCGCCCCTGGAACCCCCTAGTTTGAAAACATCTTTGGGAGTTCCAGACTCCAGAGGGGAAGCACCAGGGTGACATATGCGCCACTCTGGAATACCACACTTCTGGTTTTCCCCACTCCCCCTCACTGCGGGATTTACGCTCTATAATTGGAGGGAGAGTTAGTTCCAAGGCCATATTTGGTATTAACAAGCAACACCTGATCAGACTACCTGCCTGATGAATGCAAGAGGCATGAAAGCGCTTGGAGGAGAAGATCAACTGGACTGCGGAAGGTGTACTAAGCTGGGATCCAGAGTGTGCCCCTCGCCCCCCTATTTTGAAAAATAATATATATATATATATATATATCACTGTGCACTGCTAAGACTAACACCCACGACATCAAAGATGACATCACAAATGTCATTGATGACATCACATGTGTATGTACTTTTCATGAAATATGTGTAGAAATATGTGTACATGGGATTCTTATTATAATGTTGCGAAAAAAGTGTCAAGGATCATAGCAATAAATATCATACCCTAATTAGTGCATTGAACGATGCATTGATATAAATAGCATTCTATTATGGGGTTCTATCTAGTATACTAAGCTACTCATGGAGAAACATAACATTGTGTGCAGCATACAAGATGAAGGTATAATATTCGTACTGTTAATATGTTGAATAATGAAATAATTGTTTTCTTAATAGATTTTTGTGCACTGTGAAATATGTAATAAGTAGCTAATAAAACACATGTATTACATAATTGCATTACTATAGACAAAACACAAAGACACAAGAGCACATACCAATATGGGTATATACAGGGAAAGTGAAGTTAGCAGAAAAGCACAAGTAGTAGCAGAAATAATTCATAACTTAACTGATTATTTTCATGCAAATAAATGATTGCTCTGTTTCAAAGCTGCTATTTACCCTATGTATATCTATCACTTGATGTGATTGGACCCTAAGGAAAGTAGTGAGAGTACAATGTATACAAATATGACCATATATAGGGAAAGTACAGCCATAAAAAAACATGCAAATAAATGATTGCTCTGTTTCAAAGCTGCTATTTACCCTATGTATATGTATCACTTGATGTGATTGGACCCTAAGGAAAGTAGTGAGAGTATAATGTATACAAATATGACCATATACAGGGAAAGTACAGCCATAAAAAAACAGAACTGTCAGAAAGTGCCCATAAGTCTATTGATTATCTTTATGCACAAAAAGGATTGCTGTCTTTCAAGCTTGTGTCTTCCCGTATGTATGTTTCATATGATGTGACTGGACTCTAAGGGAATTAATGTAAGAACCTACTTGAAGGATACGTCTACAAATAAAATATTTTTTTTTAGTTTCTGACTGTTACTGAACAATACCATGTGGCCTAGATATGTCGGCAAAGAAAAGAGTGAGCCAGACATGTGATGTCATCAGTGATGTCATCAATGACATTTGTGATGTCATCTTTGATGTCGTGGGTGTTAGTCTTAGCAGTGCATGGAGGTGGCGCGAGTTATGATTGCTTAGCTTACCATAACTGGCGAATTTCAAGGGTTTTTCGGTTTTACTTGGAACCATAACGTCCCTTTAACAACGTTTTTTCACTGAATTTCATAGGTTTTTAGTAGCGCAAATTAACCATAACGTCCCTTTAACAAAGTTTTTTCATTGAATTTCATAGGTTTTTATTAGTGCAATGTCACCATAACATCCTTTTCAATAGATATATATATATATATATATATTACACAACACCAAGAAAGTTATGATGCAAAAGGTTTGAAAAAAAAACGTTCACCTGAAATGTGTACACTTCCAGCAATGGCTACTAGGTGGCATTGTGGACTGCGTGACCTGGCTCATGATGAAGAACACTAGCATCTTAGGTCCCCACAGTGGGAACCCCGGGTGGTAAAAAAAATTTAAAAAAGATTTTCCTTCCTACACCTAGGAAGAAAAATCTTTTACCAAGATGGCCACCATGGAAAGGGAAGGCGGGGTGTATAAAGAGAACACAACAGGGCATGAGCGGGGGGTGGGGGGAAACAGGGGAGACACGTGGGCATGAGCGAGGGGTGGGGGAACAGGGCACACGGGGCAAGAGCAGGGGGTGGGGGGAACAGAGGTAGACACAGGGCATGAGTGAGGGGTGGGGGGAAAGGAAGGAAACACAGGGCATTAGCGGGGGTGGGGGGAACACGAGAGAGACATGGGGCATGAGCAGGGAGTGGGGGGAACAGGGGAGACATGAGGCATGAGCGGGGGGTGGGGAGAAACACGAGGGAGACACGGGGCATGAGCGGGGGGTCGGGGGGAACTGGGGAGACACGGGGCGGGGGGTGGGGGGGAACAGGGAAAACACGGGGCATGAGCGGGTGGTGGGGGGTAACACGAGGAAAACACAGGGCATGAAGGGGGGGTGGGAGGAACACGAGGGAGACATGGGCATGAGCAGGGGGTGGGGGCAACAGGGGAGACACAGGGCATGAGCGGGGGGTGGGGGCAACAGGGGAGACATGGGGAATGAGCGGGGGTCAGGGGGAAAGGAGGGAGACACAGGGCATGAGCGGGGGATGGGGTGGAACAGAGGAGACACAGAGCATGAGCAGGGGGTGGGGGAACAGCGCAGACATGGGGCATGAGAGTGGGTTGGGGGAAAGGATGGAGACACGGGGCATGAGCGGGGGTGGGGGGGAAGGAGGGAGACACGGGGCATGAGCAGGGGGTGGGGGAACAGGGGAGACACGGGGCATGAGTGGGGGAGTGGGGGCAACAGGAGAGACACAGGGTATGAGCGGGGGGTGCGGGCAACAGGGGAGACATGGGGCATGAGAGTGGGTTGGGGGAAAGGATGGAGACACGGGGCATGAGCAGGGGGTGGGGGGAAGGAGGGAGACACAGGGTATGAGCAGGGGGTGGGGTGGAACAGGGGAGACAAGGGGCATGAGCGAGGGGTGGGGAGAACAGGGAAAACACGGGGCATGAGCAGGGGGTGGGGGGGAACAGGGGAGACACAGAGCATGAGCGGGGGTGGAGGGGAAAAGGAGAGAGACATGGGGCATGAGCGGGGGGTGGGGGGAACAGGCAAAACACGGGGCAGGGGGTGGGGGGGAACGGGAGGGAGACACGGGGCATGAGTGGGGGGTGGGGGGGAACAGGGTAGACACGGGGCATGAGTGGGGGGTGGGGGATAAAAGGATGGAGACACGGGGCATGAGTCGGGGTGGGGGGAAAGGAGGGAGACATGGGGCATGAGTGGGGGGTGGGGGGGAAAAGGAAGGAAACACAGGGCATGAGCGGGGGTGGGGGGAACACGAGAGAGACATGGGGCATGAGCAGGGGGTGAGGGGAACAGGGGAGACATGGGGCATGAGCGGGGGTTGGGGAGGAACACGAGGGAGACACGGGGCATGAGCGGGTGGTGGGGGGGACAGGGGAGACACGGGGCATGAGCGGTGGGTGGGGGGGAAAAGGAGGGGGACACGGGGCATGAGTGGGGGGTGGAATAGGGGAGACACAGGGCATGAGCGGGTGGTGGGGGTAACACGAGGAAAACACAGGGCATGAGCAGGGGGTGGGGGGAACACGAGGGAGACACGGGGCATGAGCAGTGGGGTGGGGGCAACAGGGGAGACACAGGGCATGAGCAGGGGGGTGGGGGCAACAGGGGAGACATGGGTAATGAGCGGGGGTCGGGGGGGAAAGGAGGGAGACATGGGGCATGAGCGGGGGTGGGGGGAAAAGGAGAGAGACCCGGGGCATGAGCGGGGGGTGGGGTGGAACAGGGGAGACACAGAGCATGAGCAGGGGGTGGGGGGAACAGCGCAGACATGGGGCATGAGAGGGGGTTGGGGGGAAAGGATGGAGACACGGGGCATGAGCGGGGGTTGGGGGGAAGGAGGGAGACACGGGCATGAGCAGGGGGTGGGGGAACAGGGGAGACACGGGGCATGAGCGGGGGAGTGGGGGCAACAGGAGAGACACGGGGCATGAGCAGGGGGTGCGGGCCACAGGGGAGACATGGGGCATGAGCGGGGGTGGGGGGAAAGGAGGGAGACACGGGGCATGAGCAGGGGGTGGGGGGAAGGAGGGAGACACGGGGCATGAGCAGGGGGTGGGGTGGGACAGGGGAGACAAGGGGCATGAGCGAGGGGTGGGGAGAACAGGGAAAACATGGGGCATGAGCAGGGGGTGGGGGGAACAGGGGAAACACGGAGCATGAGCGGGGGGTGGGGGGGAAAAGGAGAGAGACACGGGGCATGAGCGGGGGGTGGGGGGAACAGGCAAAACACGGGGCAGGGGGTGGGGGGGAATGGGAGTGAGACACAGGGCATGAGTGGGGGGTGGGGGGGAACAGGGCAGACATGGGGCATGAGTGGGGGGTGGGGGGAAAAGGATGGAGACACGGGGCATGAGTCTGGGTGGGGGGGAAAGGAGGGAGACATGGGGCATGAGCGGGGGGTGGGGGGTAAAGGAGGGAGACATGGGGCATGAGTGGGGGGTGGGGGGATAGGTGGGAGACATGGGGCATGAGTGGGGGGTGGGGGGAAAGGAGGGAGACATGGGGCATGAGCGGGGGTGGGGGGGAAAGGAGGGAGACACAGGGCATGAGCCGGAGGTGGGGGGGAAAGGAGGGAGACACGGGGCATGAGTGGGGGGTGGGGGTAACACAAGGGCAACACAGGGCATGAGCGGGGGTGGGGGGGAAGGGGAGAGACACACGGGGCATGAGCGGGGGTGGGGGTAAGGGGAGAGAGACACGGGGAATGAGCGGGGGTGGGGGGGAAATGAGGGAGACACAGGGCATGAGCGGGGGGTGGGGGAACAGGGGAGACATGGGGCATGAGCGGGGGGTGGGGGGGAACAGGGCAGACATGGGGCATGAGTGGGGGGTGGGGGGAAAAGGATGGAGACACGGGGCATGAGTCTGGGTGGGGGGGAAAGGAGGGAGACATGGGGCATGAGCAGGGGGTGGGGGGTAAAGGAGGGAGACATGGGGCATGAGTGGGGGGTGGGGGGATAGGTGGGAGACATGGGGCATGAGTGAGGGGTGGGGTGAAAGGAGGGAGACATGGGGCATGAGCGGGGGTGGGGGGGAAAGGAGGGAGACACAGGGCATGAGCCGGAGGTGGGGGGGAAAGGAGGGAGACACGGGGCATGAGTGGGGGGTGGGGGTAACACAAGGGCAACACAGGGCATGAGCGGGGGTGGGGGGGAAGGGGAGAGACACACGGGGCATGAGCGGGGGTGGGGGTAAGGGGAGAGAGACACGGGGAATGAGCGGGGGTGGGGGGGAAATGAGGGAGACACAGGGCATGAGCGGGGGGTGGGGGAACAGGGGAGACATGGGGCATGAGCGGGGGGTGGGGGGTAACACAAGGGAGACAGGGCATGAGCGGGGGGTGGGGTATAACACAAGGGAGACAGGGCATGAGCAGGGGGTGGGGGGAAAGGAGGGGGACACGGAGCATGAGCGGGGGTGGGGGGGAAAGGAGGGGGACACGGGGCATGAGCGGGGGGTGGGAGGGAGGAGGGAGACATGGGGCATGAGCAGGGGGTGGGGGGGTAACACGGGGCATGAGCGGGGGTGGGGGGTAACACGAGGGAAACACGGGGCATGAGCAAGCAAGGGGTGGAGGAACACGAGGGAGACACGGGACATGAGCGGAGGGTGGGGGTACACAAGGGAGACACGGGGCATGAGCAGGGGGGTGGGGTGGAACAGGGGAGACACGGTGCATGAGCGAGGGGGTGGGGTAACACAAGGGAGACACGGGGCATGAGCGGGGGGTGGGGGGAACAGGGGAGACACGGGGCATGAGCGGGGGGTGGGGCCAACAGGAAAGACACAGGGCATGAGCGGGGGGGTGCGGACAACAGGGGAGACACAGGGCATGAGTGGGGGTGGGGGGAAAGGTGGGAGACACGGGGCATGAGCAGGGGTGGGGTGGAACAGGGGAGACAAGGGGCATGAGCGAGGGGTGGGGAGAACAGGGAAAACACGGGGCATGAGGGGTGGGGTGGAACAGGGGAGACACGGGGCATGAGCGAGGGGGTGGGGTAACACAAGGGAGACACGAGACATGAGCGGAGGGTGGGGGGGAACAGGGGAGACCCAGGGCATGAGCAGGGGGTGGGGGAGTAACACGAGGGAGACACGGGGCATGAGCGGGGGGTGGGAGTAACACAAGGGAGACACGGGGCATGAGCGGGGGTGGGGTGGAACAGGGGAGACACGGGGCATGAGTGGGGGGTAACACAAGGGAGACACGGGGCATGAGTGGGGGGTGGGAGGTAACACAAGGGAGACACAGGGCATAAGTGGGGGTGGGGGTAACACAAGGGAGACACGGGGCATGAGCGGGGGTGGGTGGTAACACAAGGGAGACACGGGGCATGATTGGGGGTGGGGGTAACACAAGGGAGACACGGGGCATGAGCGAGGGGTGGGGGGTAACACAAGGGAGACACGGGGTATGAGCGGGGAGTGGGTGGTAACACAAGGGAGACATGGGGCATGAGCGGGGGTTGGGGGGTAACAAGGGAGACACGGGGCATGAGCGGGGGGTGGAGGGTAACACAAGGGAGACACGGGGCATGAGTGGGGGGTGTGGGGTAAAACAGGGCATGAGCGGGGGGTGGGGGTGAACAGGGCACACACGGGGCATGAGCGGGGGGTGGGGGGGAAGGAGGGAGACACGGGGCATGAGCGGGGGTGGGGGGAACAGGGGAGACACAGGGCATGAGCGGGGGATGGGGGAACAGGGGCGACACGGGGCATGAGCGAGGGGTGGGGGGGAAAAGGAGGGAGACACGGGGCATGAGTGGGGGCCGGGGGGGGAAAGGAGGGAGACACGGGGCATGAGCGGGGGCCGGGGGGGAAAAGGAGGGAGACACGGGGCATGAGCAGGGGGTGGGGGGAAGGGGAGAGAGACACGAGGGCCTGCGCCTCACCGCCTTGAAAGAAACATTACTGCCTACAGGTACACTCGTAGCCGATGCAGAGTCAGGCAGCCCACGTCTACACTGTGCAGGTAGCAGATCCCGCTGCTATTGACAAAGCCTCTCATGCGATAAACAAAGATGGCGGGCGTCTCTGAAAATAAACGCACTGCACGCTTCACGGCAGCCAATAGAAAAGCACGTCGGATGTCCGCGGACATCACGCAAGCCGCTTGCCCAATCCCCGTCCTTTCCGCGGAGCGATCAGGGAAGTGTGTCCGTGAAGCAAACACAGATATCACTAATTTTTTCTGACCTACTTTTTGGTAAAAAAAAACTACTGGACGGATTTTCACCAAATTTGCTTTTGGGACCAAGCCGCTGCTCCTGGTCCAAATTTGGTGAAAATCCGTCCAGCGGTTTGCGCTGTAGGCGCGAGCAAAGTTTTTTTCCCATTCATTGGGGAAAAAAAAAATAATTGGCACCCCCCCTATAACTTAGCCCCCCGGACCAAACCTCACCAAACTTTGCAAAAAAATTCAGAGTGGGCCATATGCTTTTTTTTGCAAAGTTTGGTGAGGATTCGTCCAGGGGGAGCGAAGTTATAAGCTGCCCAAAAAGTGCTCTTCCTATGGAAACAGCAGCTTAACCATAACTACATGGCCACTACCGTGGCCATGTAATATATATGTATATATAGTGCATTAATGAGTGAGTGCATAATGCAGCCTGGGTATGCCTGTGTGAGTGCATGGTGAAAGGGTGCACACTTAAACGTATGGGTGGCTGGGTGTGTGTGGGTGTTTTTTGTATGGTGAATGGTGTGTGTGCTTGTGTTCAGGGGCTCACCAAAACCTACATTTCGATGGGGGCTAACCCTTCAAATGCTGGCAGAGGTGCTAACTTCAAGGGCAGTGGGCGAGGGGCATACTTATTTGTGTGGGCGCATCTAACTTCTTTGCGCATTTTAATGAGGCTATTCTAGTGCAGCTTCAATGTTACAAGCAGTTAACTCTCTCATGTAAGTCAGAATGCACCCGCTTATGGACTTATGTGAGAATGAGCGGTATCCTGTCCCCTCCCTACCCTTCCAATCACTTCCCTGGCATGCAAGTGCTATACCCACATCACAATTTCAACTGCCTAAAAACTAACAGTGAAATGCTTTACATTAGTAATTGCTGGGCCTTTGTTAATGGGAAACACAGGCGCCCTTGAACATTTGTGTCCTGTTCCATCCGACACCGGCTTTGTAGGTCAGCCAGCTCGAATCAACCTAGCCCAAAATTTCAAGGGGTGGAGTAGAGGACTGAAGCCCGGTCAGATCAATGGTGTTGTGCTACTGTTTGTGTTTAATGCCATGATTACTTATTGGTAATCTTCCTTACTCGGAGCCCCATTCTTCCTCGTCCCAGTACTTGTGTATAAGGCACTTTGCCTCATACACAAGTACTGGGATGAGGTAGCAGGACATGGAGGTAATGCCTGGCTTAGTTACCTGTAATCTTCATTACACCTAGCCCCACTCGTCCTCCTATTTACCTATGAGGCAAGGTGTCTCATAGGTCAGCACTGGGACAAGGAAGAGGAACATGGAGGTAATTCTGGACCGATGTGCTAATTTTGGGGGTTGGGGCAGGGGTCTTGTACCTATCCAAACATGTTTACCCTAACCCTCTTTCCGGTTTTCCTAATCTCTCCTCCCTATCCAAAACCTCTCCCTAATCCCTCTTCCCCCCCATTGGCTGCCACGTGGCTGCCTGTTATTTCTGACATCAGGTACCCGTGCCAACCACGGTGGGAGGGTCGAATCTATTCGGCTTCTGTGGTTTGGGGGAGAGTGTCGATACTCTCACCCTTTGGTATCCTGAGATAATAATCTGCCCCCAAGTGGGTTATATTTACCACCCAAGCCAAATGGGGATGAATCCTCCCCCTTTAGCCGATGTGCTAAAGGTGTTACAAGATATTCAGATTGAGTTAAATCATGCTAGACAGGAATCTATTGCGTTGAAAGCTCTGGTGCAGGGGCTAGTCGCGCAAGGTACCCCGTTAGAGGGGGAATGCAGGACCTTCTGGGGGAACAACAGGGGGCAGGTCTCCTACGGTAATTGTGTAACCACCTAGTAGCATTCCCTTGCTGGCACCAGAAAGGTTCGGTGGAGACACTAGATGATGTTTTTGACACAGTGCAGGTTACATTTTCTGTGTAAGCCAGCAGCTTTTGAAACCATTCAAGCCAGAACTGCTTTTGTAATCTCATATTTGACTGGATATGCGGCTGCATGGGCCATGCCGTTGGTTCAAAAAGATGGTCCTTTGTTATATAATTGGCATGGGTTTTTGACTGAGTTTGGGCGATTGTTTGACAGACGGTAGGTGTCACTGACTCAGGATAAAGAACTACTGGCATTACGTCAGGGCTCACGAGATTTGGTGTCCTATGTAACACAATTAGATTAGATGTAACACTTAGATGGAATTCTTAACTTTGGCCTGCCTCGTATCTAGATGAAACTGTAAATGTTAGCATGTGCCACACTTAGAATTGAGAACATTAGCCTGCGCCATTTCTAGGTAGGACTGTAAATGTTAGCATGTGCCACACTTAGAATTGAGAACATTAGCCTGCGCCATATGTAGATAGGACTGTAAATGTTAGCATGTGCCGTATCCAGACAGGACTGTAAATATTAGCTTGTGCCACACGTAGAATTGAGAACATCAGCCTGCGCCGTATCTAGATAGGACTGTAAATGTTAGCATGTGCCACACGTAGACGTAATCTTGAACATTAGCCGTGTTGCATCTAGACGTAATCGTAAACACTAGCCGGCGTCACACCTAGACTAGATAGGTGTAAAATGTCAGCATGTGCCGCACTTAGATAGAATTGTGATTGTTAGATTTTGCCCAATTAACCAATCCACCTACAATTTCACCCATCTGCATATATATCTCAAACTCTAACCAAACACAACCACAAACCTATACCACAACAATCCGCACAAACTTCACTACACTGCAACAACAAAACAAACCACACATAGACTCGCACAACATCACACAACGACTACCGACCAGAAAATACCCCAAGCCCAGCCAACGGAATTCCGGGTTGTGGCCGCCAAAAGCACATCACTGATCTCTTGCACTTTTCCAGCTTACTCCCACTAACTCAACCCCCATTCCTTTTCAGAGCCGCCAGAGCGCCGGGGACCACTCCGGTGGCGATAGTGCACGGTACAAATATCCTTTAACACTAACATTAACGATTGAATCGATTGGTAGTTGAGACAGATTGGCCAGAGACCAAGCAGACCGCATTGTTTTACCAGTGGTTGAGGGAGGATTTGAAAGACGCCATTGCACAAGTGGAGCCTCAACCCACTACATGTAAGGCCATGATTGATTTAGCCTAACGGTTGGAGCATCGTATGAATGAACTCAAGGGTGATAAGAAAAAAACAGAGACAGTACCCTTTGTAAGATTGAACAAGAGGCGCGTAGGTAGGAGTGGAGAAAGTGAACCCATGCAAATAGGGAGTGTAAGAAGGCAATTGTCGCCAGCAGAGAAAGAACAGCGTAAGGTGAACAATCTGTGTCTATATTGCGGGCAATCCAGGCATTATATTTGCACTTGTCCTAACATGCCTAAAAAGGGAACAGGGTTTGAACGGAGCAAGGGAGAGGTGGGAAAAGGATTTGGCCGGCCTTAGAGGGAACGCAGGGTCAGGTACTAAGGAATCAAGGTTCCCCGGTTGGGTAGCAAATACTGTAGGAAGTAAGACATCTAATTTCTATCTTTTGGTGACATTATGTTTTTCCCTAACTAAACAGATGGTGTCAGATATGGTGGACTAAGGGGCTACAGTGAATTTCATTAACATCAACCTAGCAGAACAATTGGGATTACCACTACAGGATAAGAAGCAGGTGGAGGGGGTTCAGTCAGTAGATGGTTCTCCATTGACATCGGGACCCATTAGACAGCAGACTCAACTCTTGCGGATGGTTTGTGCATCAGGACATGTAGAAGAAATTACATTTGATCTAATTGCAGCACCACAATTTAGTCTTATTTTGGGAATGCCGTGGCTGGTGCAGCATAATCCTAGGATTGATTGGGCGACCCAAGAAGTGTTTTTTTGAAAATCGGGAATGTGAGCTACATATGCAATAAGAGATTGGACCCGCTATTCATTTAGCGGACCCTACACTGCAAGTGCCTCAGGTGATAGGAGCTGTGGAGATTGGAGGTCCATCCCAATACCAGGAATATGGAAGTGTATTTGACAATGGGGGGCTGAGAGGTTGCCACCCCATTGGCCTTATGATTGGGGGATTGATTTGGGACCAGGGGCAAAGTTGCCTTGGAGTAGGATATGTGCCTTTACTGAGACTGAAAATGAACATTTGAGAGAGTAGTTAGATGAAATGTTGGAAAAGGGGTTCATCAGGCACTCCAAGTCACCTGTGTTGTCACCTTTGTTTTTTGTGCCTAAGAAGGAAGGTACACTCAACTTGCATAGACTATCATGCCTTAAACAAGATGACAGTAAAGAATAGGTTTCCGCTTCCTTTAATTTCGGTATTGTTAGATCAAGTGAAATCAGCAGCAGTGAAACCCAAGTTGGATTTATGGGGCGCTTCTCATTTGATAAAGGTGAAGAGTGGTGAAGAATGGAAAACCGCGTGCGAGGCTTCTCACGAACGCATTGAAACTGCAGTCCAGGTTGCGGCGGTGAGAAGACACTGCTGGGCATTTTCACTGCACAATTTCTTCAGGTCCGGGTGATTCCGCGGGGTGCGCGGACAGCCAGATAAGTACACGCATTTGCTATGAGTTGATGTTACTCTGTCTAAGTTCACACAAAGCCTGATAACATGTGCAAGTCATTTAAGGGGCCAAGGCTTGTTGTGCTGGTTCAAGGATGTGGCTATACGGATGCATTTAAGTTTATGCCTTTGAATCTTGCTATGAACATTCAGTCGATGGCAGACACATGCCCAAAACCTTCACTTTGTATGATTTAGGAACTGCTTGTGAGACTACACATAAGGGGGTTCTGCTTAAGTTAACAGTTTAATGTTTAGCTGGATGTTGCTTTGCTTGCCCTAGGGGCCATGTGTATGTTTTCTTCATGTAGGGTGACACCCTTGTTCGTTCCATGGGCTATGCTCCATGTTAGTTTGTGCATTCATGTTTTCATTATGATGGACATTGCTACAAGTCTGAAAGGTTATAGTATGATGTGTTTGGTTACAGGTTTATGTTAAGAGTGAGGAGTTAGGCAGGTCAGGAGGCAACAACTAAGGTTCATATGCATGTTTTTTCCCAATTTCCCCCATACCTATCCAAACATGTTTACCCTAACCTTCTTTCTGGTATTCCTAATCTCCCCCTCCCTATACGCAATCTCTCCCTAATCCCGCTTCCTCCCATTGGCTGCCATGTGGTTTCCTGTTATTTCTGACATCAGGTACCCGTGCCAACCATGGTGGGAGGGTTGACTCTATTTGGCTTCTGTGGTTCAGGGGAGTGTCGATACTCTCACACTTTGGTATCCTGACACTTCATAACATGAAACTCGAGTGGATTTAATTTGTTTGTCTCAAAAAAATCAGGTATGGATATCTTAAGTGTTGAAGTCTTTGTTTTTAAGAATATCGATGGTCATAGATTTTGGGCATTGTATAAGTCGTACTGTGATTTGTATCCTAGGGTCAAAAAAGAAATAAATCCTATATCCAAGATGAGCTGAGAAAGCATGTTTTACAGTTGTACCATAAAGTGAAGAATACTAATTATAAGGAGGACATTGTTTAGGTGGAGGATGCATATTTAGAAGCGGAGTGTTGCAGGGAAAATATCATTAAATTAATAATGAAATTGAAACCATCTAGAGCGGCATTCCGAGATAGTATTCCCAACCTGATATAGGAACAGGCCACAATTTTGGTCTACAATCCTATCTCAACTGTTTACTTCATGTGTAACAACTGGTATTATCCCAACAAGCTGTAAAACATCCCTCTTGATACCAATATTTAATAAAGGTGCAAGAGAAAATCCTAACAACTACAGAATGCTGTCAATGTCAGATGCTTGCTCCAAAATGTTTGCTCAAATCCTGCTAACTGAAGTAAACATTTGGATAAAAAAGAAGAACGGTATTATCCAAATTGCAAACGGTTTCGGATGAGGCAAGGGCACATTGTCAAACGTGTGGACACTTCAGTATCTGATATGACAGAGTATTATGCAGAGAGAGAAACCTCTGTTTATTTGCTTCATAGTTTTTAAAGGAGCATTTGATGCTGTAGACAGAGAAATTCTGTGGTCCAAGTTAAGAGAAAGAAAGTTGAATCATATGATATTGTATTTCATCCAGGAATTGTACATGGATAATATGGTCCAAGTTTGACTCAATCAAGAAGGTAACCTGAGTGGAAAAATAGATACAAATCTTGGTCTTAAGCAAGGGTGTGCTCTGGCGCCTACATTATATAATGTAAATGTGTCGGGCATGCAAAGTATCTGGGTGGAACCCATACCTTCCCTCCTAAAATTGGTAATTCACCCATAAATTAGTTAGCCTATACTGATGACACCCTACTTCTGGATCAAAGTCTGATAGGGTTACAGCGCAGCATGATCAAATTTTGTAAATATGCCCAAACAAAGTATAGTATGTATGAAAATAAGACTAAAATCAGGAGTATCTGCCCTAACAAAAGAAAGGCCCAGAGGTATATTTGGAAGATGGAAAATGAAACCATTGAGGTAGTACATTCTCATATTTATTTGGGTGTGTTTATATCAGGCTCAATGAAGGTGTCTATGCTAGAAGATTTTGTATGCCAGAAAATTGAGAGTAGGTTTTGGGTAATAACAAACTTCATAAGACATAAGAGTGGCCTATCAATTGAAGGACTGGTGAAATTATACAAAACAGGTTTAATACCATGCTTAGCCCATGGGATGGAAGTATTCACAACAAAAGAAAAAAGTTGGTTCGAGAAATTGGAGGGTAAACTGTAGCGTAGAGTACTAGGGTTACCCTATTATGCTCCCGCAGAGGGGATTGATTGTGAACTGGGTCTGATATCATTGAACACCCAAATGAAAATAAGGATGGGTATTTATTATGTGCACAAGCTTGGTAAACTTGACAATAAAGAATCTATATATTCAGACTTTGGCAACACAATGACTGATAATGGTCCTAGATGCATGATGAAAGAATGAAAAGGGGATGTTAAGTTGGTCTTCACTCAAATTGGTTTTAAATGGAAAAGAGAAATCCCACTTGCGGTGATGCAAAAGAAAAGAAAAAACTTGGCAGGTTTCTGGGATCGTGACATTAACATTACACAGTTGGGTACTCTTAAGAAATATGATCTATATGTTAAACAATGTTTTCCAGTGGATACTCCATGTAGTAACCTCACAAACCACTACGATATAAATGTAAGCAGGGTTCTGATGAGGTTAAGACTATATTTGCTACCAGCTCTAGCACAAAATTAAGCCTTGTCTGGCATATCCATAGTGTCCCATACATTGGTGTAATCTTACTGGCTAATGTAATTATTGGAACCAAAACCCACACCAGCCACTTCTGATACCACAATCCTAAAATCTCCCTCTCTTCTATGACATCACCATGTGCTGACCAGCAGAAAACTCTTAGTTATGCTTTGACAGGCAGATATACAAAATAGCTGCAGCTACAAGTTTTAACTGGATTCTGTTGGTTTTGAAGATATTGCGAGGCACGGCCCAGGACCAAGGCCACTAGAACATCACCCCACTGCTCCCTGATTGGTTCCCTGTCCATCCCTATCTTTTCATTTACTTCATACCAAGTCAAGTTAAAAAGAAACTCTGCAAGGCACCTTTGAGATTTGTATTTTCTGCTATTTAATACTTATTTTGCCATTGCATTTTACTGCCAGAGTCTGTACACCTGGTGTTCTGGGCGAAGCCCTCCTCCAATGGGAAAATTCTTCCCTCAAATTTCAACCTTGAGGTTTAGCATTGAACTATCTTTTCTTGCTCAGTGAGCCCTTTTAGTTTGCATGTGTTTTTGTGAATTTTCTTAGGCCTGTAAGCCCTTGCTACTTCTGAGCCATGCTGTTACATCCATTTCAAAGAATATGGCTACCCAATCATGGATGTTTTTATGTCTAATGAGGGCTATATTTGTTTTTCGTGTATACAGGCATATATTACCTAATGTCTGAATTCTTTGTGTTGAATGCATATATTCTTTGTTTCTCACAGATGTACATTTTGTGGTTAAAACATTTGCATTAGTGAATCTGTCTGCTTTTAGCTTTTATTGTCTCTTACCCCTGTGGCAACAGCGGGGGATAAGGACAGAATGAATGTCTTAGTTTATAACTTTGCTCACTGTTGCGATATTGGGGTCGGGTCAGTGGGTAGTAGTGACGTATTCATTTGCGTCATTGGCTGTGCTGTGGTTTCTGAAAGATATCCCTTCATGTTTATTTTGGGCCTATCAAAACATGGCTGCGAATCGTTCGCATATAAAACCCAATGCTACTCCCTTACATGTCAAACAAGCCAGAAAACCACCAAAGTATATTGTGTGAACTGGCTAAAGGCCTGGAAAAAAACCAGAGTAACCCACTTTGATGGTGCACATAGTGAGGAAAAAGCAGAAGAAACTTACAGGGGCTTTGTGGGAGTTGACACCAAAGTTTCTGAACCCTGAACAGACTACAGATGTTCAAACCTATTTACAAAACCTCTCTGACAACTTTGTGGATTGGCCTGGTTGAGAGCAAAGATGTGTACTACATTGAGACTCCGTCAGGAACATCAGCATTATTGAGGGCCTACAGATAACATAAATGCTCGCCGAAAGGCCATTGAGAAGAAAGTCAAAAGATCTTGGCAAGATGGAGCCCTCCCAGAGATTTTCATCAGATGGAAAAGTTGGGGAATTGTCGATGGAATGCAGCCAGCCAAATGAATTTCATCCTTGATCTAATGACAAGTTATTGTCAAATGCCACTGGCCCTGGAAGACAAAGAGAAAACAGGCTTTGTGACCCCAATAGCGCTATTCCAGTTTACCATCCTTGCTTTTGGGCTGCAAAGGGCTCCAGCAACCTTCCATTAGTAATTAATAATGGGCATTAGACTCTAACAACTCCTGGCCATTGCTGGAGTATACCTCAATGACATTGTGGGGCGTGGCTTGGGTCCATGGACTGAAGACGTTTCTCTCCAGCGCTCCTGCCCTGATCCTGTAATCGATCCTCACAAACATGACCAGATGGGGACACAGCAACCTGTGGGCTGCTCGAGCCCCATCACGAGGCATACACAACAGCCGTCAGTTCCCAGAGACAGCGTACGACGACCAGCTGAGGCCCACGGCACCGAAAACGAGCCAGGCGGTTCTTTGACCCGGTGAGTCTGGCCTCTGTAAAGAGACCTCCCCATAGTGCCAGACAAGGAGGCACAGGTCCCTAAGTGGGCAACCTCCTTCCTATACTAGGAACAGTAGCCTACCTCGACCCCAACAGCAGGACTGTCCCAGCACACATTACCGCCAAATAAGAACAGCACTTGGTCACCACAGCCACTGGTATGCCACCTATGCATAAAGAGGCACGGCTGCCCCTGCCTCCACGAGACTACCGCAAGACAAGACACTTGTGGGGGCCCCGTCCCCCGCCCTCTGGCGGTGTCCCTGGAGTTGCTCCAGGTTGGCAGAGTCAAGCAGGGGGAAGCCCCCCGATCGAAGGGACGGCACCACGCCATAAACGCTGGGACACCTAGTGGAGCTCAGAATTGACCACCAACCCTGGGCCACAGGGTAGCTCAGACGCCCAACCTCCTCCACCGCACAGGAGCCTCAGGATGTTGCTGGAGAGGGCCAGACTTCTCAACACAGCCCAAGGGCCAGCCCAAACACAGGCAAAATCCCTAACCCCAAGAGGGGCACCAGCACAAAAGGGAACAGACATTATGCTATACTGAGGAACGTTATTCTGCAATTGCTTGTACTCACCAGTCGCTTCCTGCATCAGACCCCACAATTGCCCAGTGTCAACCCTTTGGCGCACATAAGAACTCTTCCTGGGACAGTCACCTGGGACCGATGCTCAGAAACCATAACCACAACTGCACCCCAGGCAGCGGGCCGCATTGCTCCACCCTGCGGACGCCCCGGCTCACCACGTGTGATCATGCTGAATACCAAAGGCAAAGCAAAAAACACCATCATGGAGTCATTCACTGCAGGCAAGCCCAAAGACCTGGACCTACAAGCCAAGGAACCCAGCCCAAGACCCACCACACCTGAGGAGAAAGATGAGGACAAGCAGATATTAGAGGCCATCAGCGTGCTGCATTCCTTCATAGACACTAAAATTGGGGAAGTGAAAGCAGACGTGATGCGCCAAGACCTACGCAACCTTACAGACCGAGTGTCCCCCACAGAGGCAGTTCAGAAGGAGTCTACCGAGGACCTCAAAGACATACAAAGAAGAGTCCAAGAACTTGAGAAGCGCAACAGGTTCCTAGAAGAGAGGGCAGAAGATGCTGAAGGGCGCTCCAGACGCAACAACGTGCATCTACTCGGAATATCAGAGGGAATGGAAGGTCCCAACCCTACCACTTTAAACAAACTCTTATACAACAAGAAATAGGCACCGCCCACCTTTCACAAGGCTTTGTGGTCAAACGAGCACACCGGTCCCTACAGAAGAAACCACCTCTGGGATCCCATCCACGCCCAATGATAGCCAGAATTTTGAATTTCCAGGACAGGGAATTCATTTTGCACTTCTCACAGGAAGGGGGAGAAATCAAAAGAGGCAACGCCAAGATCGCCATTTACCCAGACTATACACCCCTAGTACAAAGGGCAAGGAACTTGTTAGTCCCAATCGAGGCCAGACTGCGTCAGCTAAACATCAAATATATGCTAATGTACCCCTCGAGGCTCAAGATAATACACAAAGGCAGAGCAATCTTTCTAGAATCGCCGGTGGTAACCACCATGTGGCTAGAACACAACAACTTTGCGGACGGGGAGGAGAAGGCATCATGACCCGTGCGCCAAGCTCACCAGACAGGACCACCCAACAACGAACAGATTGCAAGGATCGACCCATGGATTGCATAACACAAGGCAGGAGGGAGCCGGCCCACCAGACCAGCCCAAAACACCCCCAGCGAACGGACTCGTGACAGCACCCCCTGACGCACCACACCCGCTCGAGATGACCTGGAAGGGCCCTGACAGAGCGGGTGCACCCGAGCAATGCAGGAACTGCACGTTTGCTGGGTGCAGTTGGTCCACTTGGACAAGTTTGGTTTGTTTTATTTGTTGTTTAAGGTTAAAAGGTCTCGCAGTCCTCAATATCATCATCTTTCAAAGCTATGGGGCACACCACAACAGGCCGGGGGGCCAACTTTACTATCATGGCAGCTGACATTAAAGTATTGACATGGAACGTCATGGGGATGGGGTCCTTTATGCGCAGAAACAGGATAAAATCCTTCCTCTGAAGAAAACATGTATCCATCGCAATGCTCCAAGAAACACACCTCATCGCGGAAGTCGATTCCCGAATCCCAGACTGGTGTGGGGGACGGGGCTTTGGAGCAACATACTCCAAATATGCCTGAGGAGTCCACACATGGAAAAGTGGCAATGTGCCCTTCAAACTTTGGTCCAAGGAGGTGGACCCCGAGGGCAGATACCTGATACTTTGTGGAAGTATTGAACTGAAGGAAGTGTGCCTAGTCGACGCATACCTCCCCAATTGTGGAACCGCAGCTTACCTCACTAAACTGCAACTGAAGCTTGCAACCTACAGAGACTGCTTCTTCATATGGGGAGGCAACTTCATCTGTGTCTGAGACCCTGCTCTGGACAGATCGGCTCCTCTGACGCAACCAACCAACCTTCCTCCGCCCTACGGAAAACCTTACAAGAACTGGACCTATCGGAGGTATGGAGAGACCTGCAACCTGAAGGTAGAGAATTCTCATACTATTCGTCCCCACATGGGGTATATACCCATATAGACTATTTACTGATAGACAAGGTTCACCTCCCCCATATAGTATCCGCCTCCTACCTAGGCAGAACCATATCGGACCATTTCCCGCTCCTCATGTTATGGAAACCAAAGGACCCTAGACCACCCATACCGATGTGGTGGATGCCAAGAGACGCTCTAACAGATGGAGCATAAAATAGTGGAATACATGCACAATAACGCGGATAGTGTGAACAGATGGAGCACCGTTTGGGAAGCCCTGAAGTTAGTAGTAAGGGGCTAGGTCCTAGCCAGTGCTGGCGGGATCCGGAGGACACTCAAGGGAGAATTGGAGGCTGGTGAAGAAAAGATCAAACGACTGGAGGCTGCGGCCAACAAATCCAAAGAACTCGAAAGGGAAATGCTCACAACGAGGAAGGACTACCAGGTGGCCTGGGCCAGATTGGCCAAATTTGACTATATTGCAAAAACCACCAGGGCCCCCTCGGAGGGGGACAAAGCAGGTTGGCTACTTTCGTGGCTGTGCAAAAAAGAGAGCCCAAGACCCCCAATCCTTGAAATCCTGGACCAGTCAGGTACCACACACATTACACAAACGGAGATCAACGAGGCATTCAGAAGCTTTTACTCCCACCTATATAGTCACAAATCCATTGTTCCCCAGGACGACATTTACGACACGCTAGAAGAAATAGGCCTCCCCACACTCCAGAGGGATACATTGAACCAAGAGCTCAAAATTGAAGACATACAGGAGGTGATTAGAGCACCGTCCACATGCAAAACCCCTGGGAGCGATGGGCTACCCCAGGAGTTCTACAAAACTTTCGCAGCTGAATTAACTCCAATCCTAAATGAGGTCTATAAAGAAGCCTTCGATACCGGGGTGTTACCAAGCAGTATGAACGTGATCCTGGTGATCCCCATACTCAAACCCGGGAAACCAACCATTGAATGTAGCTCTTATAGACCAATAGCCATCCTTAATTACGATATAAAAATCCTCACCACCATACTGGCCAATAGATTATCAAAGGTTATTGGGTCCCTAGTACTTGGGGATCAAAATGGGTTTGTCCCCGGCAGTAGTACAACAGCAAACTTAAGGAAGACTACAGCATATCAAAGCACAAACAACAGGCTCGCAGGAACCCTATGCTGTAGTCTCCCTAGACACCATCAAAGCGGAAGTGGCTCTTGTCTACCTTGAACAATTTTGCCTGGGCGGATACTTCATCCGCTGGATCGAAATTCTGTACAATACGCTAAGAGCCAGGGTAAAAACCGGGAGGATGGTGTCTGCGCTATGGGACATGCAGAGGGGCACCAGGCAGGGGTGTTCCCTTTCCCCAATGTTGTACATCATTGGGTTAGAACCGCTGGCCATATTTATTAGGAACCAATATTTCGACGCAGGCATAAACTTTGGGGGCCTATACCACGTGATCTCGCTATACGCAGGTGTCATCCTACTTTACTTAAGAGACCCACAACTTAATATACCCACAATTCTGAAGGTATTAAGAAACTTCGCAAGAGTATCCGGGATATCATTCAACCCAGAGAAGTCCCGTATATTCCCACTGGCGGGATTGGTTGGGGCCCAAACATCTGCACTCACAGAGGTCGGGATAAGTTGGGAACCACATACATTTAGATACCTGGGTATCACCATTTGGCACACCCCCAAGCAGACACACGGGGGAAACACCCTGGTGGCAGTACAAAAGCTCAAAAAATCAACAAGCTTCTGGACCAGACTCCCATTGTCGATGATGGGCCGAGTGGTCATCGCCAAAATTATTGTGCTTCCACGCTTCTTATACTTCTTCCAAAATGTTCACTACTACTTACCAGCCATCTTCTTTCGCCTGTTGGGCACACTTCTGAAGGACCTGGTGTGGGGAAGCTCCAGACACAAGCTCGCCCTCGGCACACTAATGCTACCATACAAGGCAGATGGAGTCCAGCTCCCAGATCTGGAGAGATACTTCCTGGCAGCCCAACTCACCTTCGTGGCCAAATGGCCCACAAACGACTCCACGTCGGAGACCGACCGCTTGAGCCACCTAATAGCACCGGTGCTTCTGAAAGAAATTCTCTGGGTCTGATTGAAACACTCCGCAAAAGTCCCCCTTCTTGTTCAGCTGTGCCGCAAAGAATGGGACAGAACTCTGAAGCTGCAAAGGATAGAGAATCCATACTCCCCAGAGACACCACTGACCGCCGACGCCTGCTCTAGCAGGGACGAACTGGTGCTCATACGTCTATGGGAAAGGCACGGCATCTATACCTGGGAAGACATGTACGAAGGAGACTCCTTCCGAGAGTCTGACTCCTTAGAATCGAATGACGGACTCCCCAGAGGCCAACACCTCCGCTACCGGAAAATCATAGAAGTAGCAAAACAAAAATGGAACGTATGGCCAGAGGAACCGGAACCAAATCCAACCTTAACCCTAATGCATAACCTGGGGGATAGCTGGAAACCAACCTCCAGGATATATGCCCAGTTTACAGACAGGCCCAACCCCAAGAGTGACACCCTAAAGAGCTCATGGGAAATCGACCTGGGTATAAGCATCACGGAACAGGAATGGGGAAGAATCCTAACAGTACCCCAGAGAAGTATCCAGAAATGCAAGATTCAGATTAATCCAATTAAATGTTCTCCACAGAACTTACATGACCCCCAGCAGAATCGTGAAATTTAGCAGACCCCCGGCCCTGCTATGCCCCGGTTCAACTCCGAAGACGTAGGTATGGCACACATGTTTTGGAGCTGCCCCAAGATAAAGAATTTCTGGACCAAAATCGAACAAGCGTGCAGGAGAGCGGGCCTGACCCACTACGAATGGACACCTAAGGAATGCTTGCTGGGATCCCACCCACGGATAAGCAGGATCAGGCACATCGTCAAATTCATGGACATGGCCTGCATATTGGCCAAAAGGGCAATCACCATGACATGGAAAACGTCAACCGGCCCCTGCTACGCGAAATGGCTCAAGGAACTAGAACACTGGTCAGAGGCGGAAACTAGGCTATGGGGTAACGGAATAACCAAGACCGGGGAAGGCCCGATCATGACCTATGAAGCCTGAAAATCCCTGCTATGGGACATGTTCCATCCGTCCGACGACAAACCCCTGTGAACGCAGCCACCCTATCCAAAAAAGTTGACTTGGAAATAAACCCACGATAAGCCGTCTCACCCCACCCAATAACTGCAGCTCCTCCTTACAGCAAGCTATACTCCTGCCGCGCTCCGCCCCCAAATTGACTCCAACAGTAAACATGGGACTGTTATGACCTTCGTTGTTTGTTAAAGTTACGTTAGTAGTTATTTTTCCTCTTATCCCCCTCTCCTCCCTCCTTATTCCTTTCTCCCCCCCTTTCTTTCATCTTCGCTTTATAGAAGAAAATCACTCTTAATTTGATCATGCCTAGTGTATGTTTGAAATGCTAATAAAAATATTTTAAAATGAAAATACCTCAATGGCATTGTGATCTGAAGCCAAAAATGGTCAGATCATATGAAACGTATGTATCCAGTCACCTAAATTCTGGGAAAGGAGAAGCTGAAGGTAAATTCAGCTAAATACCACCTAGCCGTGCCCTCAGACAAATACCTGGTATTCTAATTTGGGAAGGGGACAGTCCAACCTCAGGAATAAAGGTCAAGAGAATCCAGAACATTTATTTATTTATTTATGTATTCTTTCATTTATAAATCGCACTAAGTTCTGAGTCAGTCACATCCTGGGTGAATAAGAGAGTCTTAGGCTGCTTACCGAAGGCCCATTAAGTTTATTCCGCTTTTAGATCAAGAGGAAGGACATTCCAATTCTTGGCAGCAATGACCAGAAAGCTCAGACCCACACTCTCTGAAGCCTGAATCTAGGAACAGTCAGGCGGTGGGTGTAGGGGGTATGGTCGGTTGTACTCTAGTACATTTTTTCAAAATGTATTTAGGGGCATTGTTCAATAAGCATTTGTGTGTGATGGCAAACGTTTTGAATATGATATGCTCACAGACCGGAATCCTAACTCCCAAGACAAAAGGTAATCACAAGCCTTCCTGAACCTTGTAGGATTTTACTGATGCTTTATTTCAGTTTTTTACCTCTCATTGAACAATAAAGGGGTCAAACATCAATCACATCCAATGGTCTGAGAGTACTGAGAAGACCTTCAGCATTTGAAGAACCTCCTTTGCCGTCTGCCACTTCCAACTATGCCCAACGTTCATGGATCCATTCATCCTTTAAAAGGGGTGGTGTTATCTCAAGTAAAGCTTGTGTGTTTGAGGAACATATCCCCTTTTTAAGCAGAAATTGCTACCCCCTCGAGAGGAAGTATGCCACAATTGCAATGGTGTGATTAGAAATTAGGTGGGCTGTAGAAACTCTAAAATATTTATTTTAAGACTGCAGTTTTAATTTAGCTTCAGATCATGAACCATTGAGAATACTATCCTCAATGCAGGGCACCAACCAACACTTGGGTAATGTGGTGGCTGCTCACTTTCCAGCATAATTCCTTTTCCCTTTTTTTAGGGAAATTATATTTCTGGTAAATATGGATTACTTAAATCACTATGCAATAGGTGAACCAGAGGGTGATCATACAGAAGAGGGTGTGAAATATGACAAAGTCACTTGCCTGATACTTGGGACTCAGTGGGATAGCCAAGGGAATTAGTACTTTCCCAAGATAGCAGATTATGGGCCTGGGTGTGTCATGGAAGAGTCCCCTAGTCACACCCACTTAGTCACCATCATAGGGCAGGGGACAGTCACAGGAACAATCATGATGGTATTGGCCTTTTAAGTCACATTTCAGAGGTACCCTGCTCAGGAAATATAAGCTATGAACCCATTTTAAGCAGCACTGTGACCCAAGTGCCAAGTGTTCCATCACTTTCTCATTTCACCATCGTAGCAAGTGTGTCCTGTTAAGAAATTGGGACTGTGGGTTGTCTGAGGAAAAGATGAATGACGAATAATTAGTAACTGTCCCAGGTCAGAGATCACTCAGACATCAGGGTTCCACTGTGCATTCTTGTGTGAACTCGCCCAGGGGCTCACGTAGGCATCAAGGGTTTGAGGTCCAGAGAGCAAGTTCACATAGGATAAGAGACTGCCTTGGGTGTGCTGGCAGATCTCACTCTGCGAGCATAGCAACCACAATATAAACATGATAGCTTAAGCAACACATTCTCCCGCCCCCTAACCCCACTTACATACATTTCCAAGTGCCGGACTCAGTGGAGCAGCAGCATGCCACAGCTCCCATGTCCCCATTCAGAATCTGGCAATGACACATATGCAATCCAATATGTTGGACCAGCCATTTTAAGACCTGGTCTGCCACCCAGTCATTTATTGGTCCTAACTGAACCTTTTGGTTTAATCTAATCCCAGCTCCCTCACCAATTTTGTTATCACAGGGGCAGAGCCTCAAAAAGAGTCTGCCCAAGGGAATGGTCAGTATGGCTATATATGCCTAGATTCTAGCCAGACATTGTGGGAATTTGGAGAAGATTGTGACAGGCTGTTTGTGTAAGTTGGTGATATTTAATAAGCTGGTGGAAGAAGGTGAGAGAGAAGTAGACAGTCAGCATAGGTTCAAGGACACCATTTGGGACTGAGGAAGGGGGTAGGGTAAAGAACATGATCCGAGGGGGGGTTTGAGGGCAGAGGGGGGCCCACAAAGCTGAGAGGAGAAAAGTGCACAAGAGATAGGGAAAGGAATCCTGCAGAGAAGAAAGGATGGGTAAATACTACAGACAGGCAACAAAGGCAGTGAACATAAAGGGTGAGGGAGTACAAGTCGGACAAACACTTTAGGTTCCCACTTGAAGTGTGAACAGAATGTGGGAAGGGTTTCCTACAGGGTCTAGTGACAGGGCCCCACTCTGAATGCTCATGGAAAGAAGCAGCAGAAGTGGGTGTCTGTGTCTGGACCCTAAGGCACAGACAAGGAAACAGTACTCACAAGACTGAAGCCTGTACGGGTCTGGCAGGAACTGAACAATGACTTCCTCCCGAAAGCAGGAACCAGCACACTGTTAACAATATGGCACAAGGTAAAACATTGAAACGCGACAAAGGAAAGGGGCAGAGAATGCCTGCTGGGAAAACTAGCTGCCAAACTCTCAACAAAGGAATTAAACAAGCACAAGTGAGGACAAGAACAGTAACAGATATATCCAGGGAAGAATAGGAAGTCAAAGCAAGCAAGGCCTAGGACGGGGACCAGGAATGAAAAATAAAAGCAAAAAGAAAATAATCTAAGTGCAATGGTACTGCAGACTAGAAACAAATGAGTGGAATCAAGGAATAGCAACTGAACTATAGACCAGGAACAAGAAAACTCAGGACTGAAACTCTGGACTAGGAAAACAAGGACAGAACTGCAGACTGCTAACAAGGAATTCAAGGAACTGTACGTCTGGACTGGAATAACAAGGGTAGGACTGCAGTCAGATAACAAGGAAACTCAGAACTGGAAACTTGGAAGCTAAAGCCAGGTAACACGGACTATGGGCACAGAACAAGGAACTGCAGACAAGGAACAAGGTAATAGGTGCTAGAGAACACAGGGCTGCAGACATAGAACAGAATACTGCAAGCAGGGGAGCAGACCTGCAGTGCAGGAAGCACAGGGGTGCAGGGCAGAAGGCAGGGGAGTGTAGGAAAGGTAGCAGGTCTGCTAGACAGGGAGCACAGGGCACTGGAATAGGTGCAGACTCTGGAAGCAACAGAAAACAGCAAAAATCTGAGGATCAAATGGCTGGGAGTGAACTCGATTCAAGAGCCCTGTGCTCCTGCAGGCAGCTGCTTAAATACTGAACTGCCTGAGCGGAAGAATGCTCATTAGCAGCACCTGGAGTGTAATGTGCCTCCTCCCTCTCTGGTCTTGGGAAAGTGAAAGCAGCAGTGATCTCTAAGCCTTCTGGGAATTGTAGCTCTAAGGCTGCTGCATAGGAATAGCCAGGGAATGAGAATTGGCACATGGTGCATTATGGGATATGTAGTTTGTGAAATTAAATAAGGAAGTACCAAAGTCTTGCAAATGGAAAGTAAAGACAAAATTATGAGTAGGTATTGTCCATCCGGGGACGATTATGGTAATGAATAAGTCCCATATAGTCTAAAATGGGTGCCAATCGCTGTCCAGTGGCACAGTCATGACAGCTTGTCCCATGTTGGGAAGAGTGATGTGTAAGTGGCATAACTTTGAGAGAAGGAAGGAAGAGCACTGGGGTAGATGTGCTGAGTGGGCGAAAGAGCAGAATGCTGGAAGGGGTAGGTGACACAGCCCCACTCAAACACACACATATGGTAGGAGAGGTACCAACTCCCGCCCACCCCCGGGTTCTACCTGAGCCCTACCGAGAGGTTTGCCTTACACCAGCAGGCTTTTAGAACAACCACTGCAATTCCTTTAATAACCACAGAGAAGAAGGAGGTGGGAAACTCGTAAGACCAATACCGAGACGGGAGATCAGGGAGTCTGGGAGAAGATGGATGTAGAGAACCCATAGGTCTGCGAAGAGGAATCTGCCGGACAGACTGCTGAACCCAGCAGTGCTTACCCTTGCTGAAGGTAAGCCTTACCTGCCCACACGCCATATAAGTACAGCCTCACTCTTGCTCATTGTTAATGCCTACCCGATCTGGTTTCCTATCTAATATCAGTGTGTACGGCATAAAGGAACTGAAATTCTACACGTGTCTCTGCCACACTTCACGATATGCAACATGTGTAATTAACTGCCATCCCTGTTACAGTACCATGTTCCTGGCCTTTGAGTCTCTGGCTAGTCTCACGCGGTCAGCTCTTCATCACATAAATTAACCCTCGATCCTTGTGCATAATACGCTAGCCTGCAACTAATGTGTGTGTTAATGACTTTGGTGACTACTTTGTTGATTCATTACTTGCCTCACTCACCTTTTATTGCCTAATGTGCCTTGTATGGGGTTTATCCTAGCCTCCATCGAGCGTGTGTAACTACGGCTCTACCCGTCGCAACTGCATATCTTATCACATACGTATGCAACATCCTCTAGTACAAACTAGTATGACAGTTTATAACATTTACCAGTACTCTTCATTTTAAATACGAGTAGATTGAACCGTTTTTCAATGCTGATATAATGTTGCAATGTATTGCCACCCTGTCAGTGTATTGTCAATGTATTGCCACCATGTCAGCCCACTACGACGTCACAGTAAAGACTGTTTATCTGCCCACCCAGCTATACATTGTTTAATTCAGGCGAATGTGTCAGATATGAATGTATGATATCCGTTAGCTTCACTTTAATTTGGTACTATTGTGACTTAATGTACCTTTACTAACAACTATTGACTTTTATACACCACTACGCCTTACAGGGATCGCCCTTACCCATGCACTCTATTGGCAACTTAAACCATGCATGCTGTTACTTCCACTATTGTAGGCCTTTTGGTGTTACTCACCATTAGTAGTAAACTTTCTCTAGTTGTAGTCACCTCCACCCCGAACATTGATACCATAACTCTCACGTCATGGGTCTCAATCAAGGTTTAGCTACCCACTATCATGACTACCACTACCCAGCTCAACTGGATTAAGCCAACTAAAATTCTTCCACCCATTAAGCCTATCACTCAGTCAAAACTCATAAAAGCAACCAAATTCCTGCCACAGTGAAATCTAGGAGTTACCAATCTGAACACCAATTACATCCCCACAGTTGGAACCCCTTGTCCTTCAACACCCAGCCAATGGATTCAACGCTTTGCTACAAGACCCACACCTAACCAACCTTGCCCTACAATAACAAGGAATCACAGGCTGTGTTTCAGACTGAACAAGCTCTACTTACATCCTCTAACCCTAAACTTAATTAAAATAATCTACCTAAGAAGAGCCCTGAGCCTAAGACCCACCAATCTAACAGGAACTTGGCTCGGCAGACTACCGTACCTAATGACCTAAACCACTTAAACAACCAATCCTCTCATATCAAAGGTGCTCTCTTCAATGCACGCTCTATGGTAGCCCATGCTGTAGACATAGTCGACCTGATTATCACTAAACAACTAGACTTTTTTGCAATAACAGAGACGTGGCTCCATGAAGCTGCAGGACCTTCCCTCTCACTTGCTATTCCAGACAAGTATACCATCTTGCGGTTAGACAGAGAAAACTCTAGAGGCGGTGGCATTGCCGTCATTGCTAAATCCAATCTGGGAATCAGAGTCGCCACTCACCCTTCTTTCACATCAGGTAAACACTTGACAGTTAAATTACCTCTGACTAACACTTCTACTGTAACTATGCACATGCTATACAGGGCTCCAGGCCCTATTGGCTCGTTTGAAGACAATATTACCACATTACTCTCAACCAATACTAAACCTACCTCACAAATTCTAGTACTAGGAGACTTTTAGCTGGGACTCGATGACCTTAATGTTCTACAGGCCATTGCTACTGGGAACACCATACCTGAATTAGGCTTTACCCAAAAGGGTCAATATGCCTACCCACTCTAAAGGTAGAACCCTAGACTGGGTGGCTGACCTTAATTGTGAATCAGTAATAACCTCTATCGAAACTTGTGTCAGGGCAGACCATCACTTACTAGCCTTTAACATCCAAAACAGTCCTCTACCGAGCAACATGATGTCCCCTACACTTCTTACCAGAAACAAACGTGTATATCACAGTGGATAATTTACTGCCACATCTCTTCCCTATTTTGAATCCTCTGCCCGCTAGTTCAGAGCCAGAAGCTCTAGCAGACCTATACAATTCCACTTTGCGTATCACCCACCATGTACAATATTTTTACTAAGCCTTTATTCGATGACTTAGACAATCTGGGTGTCACTGTTAGGCAGAAACATATGCAGCGCCCTTTGGGAACACCACATACAATTAAGACTACAAGTGCAAGTACAAATTCACCTTTGGTTCAAGCCTGTACTACACAGTAAAGTGGTAGCTATAGCTGAGCAGTCAGACTTATCTCAGGAGTAAAGTGAGCAGTATCAGAAGTAACACAAAGGACAGTAATTACTATGGTTCAAACAAACACTGACTCAAGGTTTCTGAGCAAAAGAATATACATTTATTTACACATTCATTTGTAAAACAGTTCACTAGATAAAGCAGCAGAAAAATCACACTCTTAATATACTACACAACACCCAATCAATTCTGGACAAGTTAAGCTCAAAATGAAGTGTGAGCAAAATGGCACTCCAGCAATTAAAAGGTAGGGAAAGACAAGGTTATACAAAATTAAGCAGCACCAACAAGTAAGTAGGCAGGGCAATCTAGAAAACGCTTGCTACAATGAGGATTCAAATCAATAGGCCTGTGCCAATGTTAATGGTTCAGAGGCTTTGCAGAGGATCACACAGTTCAGAGTAGTTTGCGGTTAAATCTTTGCCAAGAGTTTGAAACTAAGTTGGTCGGAAGAAAATTTACTTAAAAGAATAGAGAAGGACAAGCCCTCAGTTTGGCAAAAGATTTAAAACACTTTCACTGCGGTCGGACGAAACGAACAAGCAGGTTTGAACAGTACCTTTAGAAGAAGGATGCTGTAGCTGAGACAGAAGTTCCTAGCAGATCCTGCAGGCTCACGGTTCCTGAAGCGACTGTCGGACTGACACAAAGAAGGAAGACTGGAGGGTCGTGCACTGCTCAGGGAAGAAACCAGCAGCAGAGCAAAGCAACTAATAAAAGGTGCGCTCCTTAAACCCAAACAGGGTCCAGTCCTCCTGGCTATCCGGTTCACTGCAGCTGTGCACAGCAAATTCGACCAGGGCAGGGAGGCCTTGCTTGGTGTTTGGCGAACTGGTTGGTCCCACGTGCTCAAGGGAAGAAGATTCCTTGCAGATCTGTTATGCTCCTTTTGTGCCATAATATGGTGTGCAGAAGTTTACCCATGCAGGCTCACCTGATAGTATGTAAGGGCGAGCTCTCTGTCCTGCTTTCCTTCAGCAGGGGCGCCGCGGATGGACCTAGTTACGTCACTGGTCCTGATTACGGAGGTCCAGACCGGCTGCAACCGTTCTGTCTTGAAGGTAAGTGTTCTTATGACTTTTGTATTGTCTGTGTCCTTGTAATGACACTTATTGTTCGTAAGGCTATGTTGTCCTTTCCCCCCCTGTAGCAATGAAGATGGCCCAGGAGCGCGTGATGGCAAAAGGAAGCAGCTCCGGGAGTTTCCACCACTGGTGATTTCTGAGACTGCACCAAGTTCGTAAATTATGCCGTTTTAACGGGTTAAAGTCTGTGCTATCGCTCACCTTATGTCTTTTACTCTCTTTGCAGATGCGGCAGGTTGGCAATGGGGGGAGGCCGATACCGGGCTCCTGGTGGTGGTTGGAGATGTAGGTTCGCATGGAGAGAGCACCCAAAGAAGGTCCGTTGTCGATGGAATGCGGAACAGGTAAGGTTCTTGGTTTGTAACTGTCAAGGACTTCGGGAAGGTGAGTATGACTGCGGCCAAGTCGGGAGCAAATGGCGAGGCTTCCAGCGATGAAGTGATCACAGGTAAGGCTTGCGCTGCTACTGCTGAGTGAAGGCTGTGCTTCCGACGGTGGTGCGATCTCAGGTAAGGCGAGCGCAGCGATTGTAGAGAGGAAGCGAGTGACAAGGCCTCCGGCGATGATGCTTTCCAGGTAAGATGATCGAGGTGGCTGGAAGTGCGCGTGTTGAGTCAGGTAGGTGTCGAAGGGCTCCGGAGAATGTGAGCGCATGTGCTGGGTCAGGTAAGATTCTTCAGGTCGGCGGTGAGCGTTACGTTGCTAATAGCAAACTAACGCGATGCGCCAGTGTTCGGGTGGGGCGAGCTTATATAGCCTGGCCCCTGCCAATCCCTGTAGGCTCCACCTTGTGGCCTCACCTAGCTCCTCCGTCAGTCTTCTGCACGTGCCTTCTCAGAGGTAGTCGGGCCCCACCCGGCATTGCTGAACGTGTCCCTGATATTCTGTGTGCTAGGCACACTTTGAAATGAGCTTGGTGCCATAGGCGTCAAGACTGGGTCCATTGGGACCTTGTCTGTAGTGGAGGACTAGGCTCTTGCCTAGTGACCATGATAAGATCTCCCCTGTCATCGAAGTTTGAAGATTCGGACCTGCAGCAGGGATTCACAGGGAGGTTCAGTCGTGGTCGTGGTCCTCTTCTTTCAGCTTCTCTCCAGTTCTCTCGATCCAGTGGCGACTCTGCCTTCCAAGTCCCAGAGACCTGCTTTTTATGCAGTTTTCCCCCATTCACACAGCCTGGCTGTCAATCACACAGCAGGGTGGCTGTCCTGGCAGGACAGTCACCTAGCTAATCAAACAAGAGTGTGACTTGAGTTTCCAATGGAACCCTGTGCAGGGGTCCTAAAACCCCTCCCTCACATCCTGTCTACCCAGACTATCAGGCGCCTAAGGAGGCCTTCTGTGCAGAAGCCCGCCAAAGGACGGCGAACAAAGGAACCAAACCTGGTTTGGCACGCAGAGTAAAACACAAGAAAGACCTTTACAAAAAGAAATGGTGAATAAACCCAGCCTGAACCAAATAAAAGTAAATGGGGTCCAGCGGATTAAAGTGTAACGCTCACCTGACTCCCACGGAGGCGCTGGCCTGGTTCGCGCTGCTGTGACCTCTTCTAAGGTGATGCGCAGGGTTCGGAAGACGGACTGGACCGGGCCCCCAAATCTGGCTTGTCTGGCTCGCAGAAGTATCCTTCTGTAGGCGAAAATAGGGGATTAATTGTCTGCGGGGTAATGCAATCAGCCTCCCACTTTCCCCTCTCACCCTCCTCGAAACCCTTCTGTGATTCCTCGTAGCGTCTCACCTTAGGGTCTGGAAGGACAAGCTCTCCATCCTGCTTCTGATGCAGGGGCGCGTTGGTATCCAGTTACTTCACTGGATTTTCGGATTGGTGAGAACCAAACTTGCTTGGCTTCCAGGTAAGTTTTTTGATAAGAGGTTCCCCTTGTGTCCATGCATTAATGTACTAATGCAAGTGTCTTTTTCCCCATAGGGGCCGGGGTACGGAATGCCGGGGAACAGGCACCGACCCGAGATGAGAGGTGAAATCCTTGTAGAAATCAGGTAAGTCTTTAATGAGCGTTTTTTGGTAATGTCTTTTCATTCGCTCATTAACGCCGATGTTTTTTTTTCCCCTTAGGGGCCGGGGTCTGGAAATGCCAGGATGCGGCGTGGACCCGAAATGAAGAGGGAATGAATCAACAGGTAAGTCTTAACATGGAGATTTAGCTTTCCTTATTCCCTTCTCCCTCTCACCTTTTGTTCTGGTCTTTTTCTCCTTAGGCGCTGAGGCGTGACTGCGAATCCGGATGATCGCTGCTGAACATGGAGGCGCCCAGTAAAGGTGAGTGGAATGCGGCGCTGCAGCGATCGACGCGATGAGCTTTTAAATAAAAGTCTTCATTTTCAGGATTGTCGGCGAGATGTCTCCAGGATGCGGATTTAGCAGGTAAGGACTTTTCCTTCTTCTGTTCTCTTCTTCTTTTCCTTTGCAGGTGATCCAGGATGCTGACAGGCGTGGCTGAAGTCAGGATGCAGGAGCAGACACGGTGAGCGTCCAGCTGCTAGATGCAGAACTAGTGGGGTCTGTTCGGGTGGGGTTTAAATAGCCTTGGAAGAAGTTCCAGGTATGTATCCTTCCTCCAATCAGGTATGTATCCTTCCCCGACCACACCCGGATGGTAAATTAGTCCCACAGGTAAAGTAGTTCCTTTCAAGCCTCAAGGAGGCCGGGATCCTGCAGCATGGTCTGCATCAGGTAAGTGCACCCAAGCACATCCAAAGGGCCCCTATATGGGGTTGCTGGGTCCTTCCTTGGGGACTGGATGTCCGCTTTCGGGGACGCAGGGCTTGAACCGGCTCCCCGGGAGCGGGCATCATGACATAAAGTTCGAGGCTACTAACTTAGCCTAAAACAGTGCCAAGGCTATTTTCATAGACCACGGCAGGAAAAATGTGTTAGATACCACTGCCACCAGCCAAATCTTAAAGAAAGGGGAATGAAATAATGTTCCATGAGAGACAGACAAAAAGGGATAACTATTAACCATTTCCAGTACTCTATGTAATATAGGTTGTACTGGGTCTGTGAATTTAAAAAAGACTAATAAAGTCAAGGGCAACTTTACATGTTCTGAGAGACAGTAGTCAGTCCCAGAAAATGGAATTTAAAGTGGGAAGTATGAAAAAGACAACCCTGTGTCACTGCACTAAAGGTGCTGTGTGACACACGGCAAAAAGATGATGCCTATGGAGTAGGTGAAGCTCCACAGTCTATGAACACAAAAATGTTAAACACACAGCAAAACGCATGTAAGAGTGGGAAAAAAGGCTCACACTCTTACCAGGTGAAAAAAATAAATCCTAGAAATTCAGCAAAGCTGCTGAGGGACTCAGTAGGTAAGGGAAATTAGCCATTCTGGAGAATTCTCCCTAACACTCGCCCCGTTCCCCCTCGCCCCAGAATAAGGGACAGGAGGATTTAATACACTCCTGGATGAATCTCTCCACTCTAGTCAGTTATAAACATCCTAGAGAGACCATCAGCATTTTGGTGGTGACATCCTGACCTGTGCTCAAAGTTGAAATCAAACCTTTGCAGGCAGATTGACCATCTTAGAAGTTTTGGGTTTGCCCCTTTCATTTGCATTAACCATCTCAAGGGATGGTGGTCTGTCTGAATCACAAAAGTAGATCTATACAAGTATGGTCTAAACTTCTTCAGAGACCACACAATGGCAAAACACTCATGCTCTATGGTTGCCCACCTTGTTTCTAGTTCCTTCAGTTTCCTACTGATGAAGCAAATGGGGGTGCTTCATACCTTTCTCATCCAGTTGACTAAGGACTGAACCTATAAATGTATTGATGCATCTGTCTGCACAATGAAGGGTTGCTGATAATCAGGAGCTCTTAGGACTGGAGCTTGACAAAGGGCTTTCTTCAGGTTTTGAAAGGCTTGAGTGCACTCCTCATTCCATCTAAACTTTTTAGGGAATTTTGGAGAGGAGACTACATTCAAAGGAGAAGCTATGGACCCATAGTTCTCAATGAAATTCCTTTAGTACCCAGTGAGACCTAGGAAGGCTCTCACTTGGGTTTGAGTAGTAGGGGTGGCCCAGTTGTGTACAGCTTGTACTTTGCTACGAAATGGCCTTATTTCACCTCCTCCTACCTCATGACCAAGGTAGACCACTTTGCTCTGACCAATTTGACATTTGCTTGCCTTTATGGTCAGATGGGCCTGCTCAAGAGCCTGCAAAACATATCCTTATGTTCTTTCCAAGTAGGGCTGAACACTGCAATGTCATCCAAGTATGCCATGCAGAGGTCCTCCATCCCATTCAGAACTTAATTGACCATCCTTTGGAATGCAGCAGGTGCATTCTTTAATCCAAAAGGCATAATCTTAAAATGATAGAGGCCTGCTGGGGTTGAAAATGCAGTTTTCTCCTTCGCATGGTCTGTCAGGGCTATTTGCCAATCGCCTGACATCAGATCAAATGTACTGAGGTACTTGGCTGCACCAAGTTTATCCACCAGTTCATCTGTCCTTGGTAAAGGATGGGCATTAGTCTTAGTGACTGCATTTAGAGCTCTATAGTCCACACAGAATCTCAACTCCTTGGATCCTGCCTTTGGTACTAGAACAACTGGACTAGACCATGGACTCATAGATGGCTCTATAACCCCGAGATCAAGCATCTTGTTGAACTCTTGCTTTATGTGGGATCTTACATGTTCTGACATTCTGTAACCTTTGCTTTTCACAGGTAAACAGTCACGAGTTAGAATTTCATGCTGGCCTCAAGGGGTCAAGCCTGGTGAAAGTAAAAACAGGAGGCAAACTGATTTACCAGAATCTTGCACTCATCCTGCTGTTCAGATGTCAGATTAGAAGAGAGATTAACTCCTTCTATCTTCTCATCTAACGGTTGGCCTCTGAATAGGTCAGGTAGAGGTTCACTCTCCTCCTCCTCTTGAGCTGAAGCTAGAAGCAAAGCTCCCACTTCTGGTCTCGAGACATATGCCTTCAAACGGTTGGTGTGAAAGACTCTGGGAGCCTCCTTAGGTGTGCCTAAGTCCACCAGATAGTTCACCTCTCCAAGTTTGCCTACAACCTTGAAGGGTCCTATCCATTTGCCCTGCAAGACCCTCTGCCTTGTTGGCACCATAACTAGTACAAGCTGGTCTTGAGTAAACTCAACCATGTTGGCCTTCTGGTCATGCCAATGTTTGACCATAGCCTGACCTGCTTTCAAGTTATCACTTGCTTCTGCCATCATGTGTGACATTCTACCTCGGAGACCTTTCACATAGTCATCTGACTGGCTTGGGGGAAGGAGCACTTTCCAACCCCTCCTTAATCAGGGCCAACAGACCTCTGAATGGATGGCCATAGATAAGTTCAAAGGGACTGTAACAAACTCCCTCCTGAGGGACTTCTCTATAAGCAAAGAGAAGGAATGGCAGTAGAAGGTCCCACTTTCTTTTAAAGGGTTCCTCTAAAGCGCCTATCATGCTCCTCATAGTACGATTAAACCTCTGTACCAGTCCATTTGTCTGTGTATGGTAGGCTGTAGAGAATTTGTAAGTGACGCCACTGTTTTTCCACATGGCTTGCATGTAGTGGGACATAAAATTGGATCCCTTGGCCCTCCTCCTACCTCCACCTACGAGGCTAAGAACCTCAGGGTAATCTTTGACTCAACCCATTCCTTCAACGCCCACATCTCTGAGGTCTCTAAAAAGTCAAATTTCCTACTGCACCTCCTCAGAGGAACTCTGCCTTTCCTCTCCTTCCCCCAGAAGCTCATGGTATCCCAAGCTCTGGTTCTCTCTAGGTTGGACTATTGTAACAGCCTCTTTCTAAATTTACCAGCATCAACTCTCTGCCCTCTGCAACTAATCCAGAACAGGACTGCAAGACTTGTCCTTGGCCTCAAGCCCTGGGATCGTATCTCTCCAGCTCTGAAATCTCTCCATTGGCTCCCAGTGGATGCAAGGATTAAATTCAAAATGCTCTGCATTGTTCACAAGGCTTTCTGGAGCATGGGTCCAAAATACCTTCAGCTATCCCTTTGCAAATACCTCCCCTCTCAAGTTCTTCACTCCTCTACCTCTAACTCCCTCAGGGTCAGTCGTTTGTCAAAGAAACAAGCTGGGGATAGATCTGTCTTCGGTCGGACCTCCCTTTGGAACAGCCTCTCTGCCACTCTAAAACTTGAGGCGAACCATCTCCGGTTCCGGAAGCAACTCAAGACCTTCCTCTTTTCTTCTGCCTTCGCTCCCCCTTTCCCCTGCTGATCTTTTCTCTCCTGGCACTGTGCACCTGACCACCCTCTGTCCTCCGGGCCCCGGTACCTGCTCACCCTGCCAGCTTCCCGCACTGCCTCCGGGCCACCCGTTGCACTGAGGTCTGTATATGTACCCATATAGCCCCCCCTTTTTCTTCCTGCACTTATCAGTTCTACCCTGTCTGCTGACTTAAAGGGGTAGTCCAGCTAAAAAATGTATTTAAAAAATAGATAGGCAACATTAAAAAAAAAATACTAGCTATTCAAGCTCAAAATTCGCAAAAGCAAGCACATGGGCGCATCCATTTTGTGAAATGGATACCCGCCTGCGCTGGCTTTTGCGGCACTAATGAAGGAAAAGCCAGCCAGCTGTAGTAAACAAAAGCTACCGCTGGGTGGCTTTTCCTTCATTGGTGCTGTAAGCGGAGGACGGGGACCGGAGACCAGAGCAGGAAAGCTGCAGCTGAATCTCAGTAAATTCAATTTATTTATTTTTTAAAATAAGCACTAGGCTGGAGGAGCCCGGAAAACTTAGAAATAAAACCGCAGCTTTAAAAACGTTGTATTTATGTTTGCGGTCGCTTTTGAAGCGACCGCGAACATAAATACAACGTCATTGTTTTTGAAAACGCTGCGGTTTTTCTTTCCAAGTTTCTCAGGCTCCTCCGGCTCGGAGGAGCCTGAGAAACTCGGAAAGAAAAACCGCAGCGTTTTCAAACACAACCGTGTTGTGTTTCTGCCTGCTGTGGCTATCACTTTGGGTCTCCGGTGCTCCCCCAGGGGAGCACCGGAGACCCAAAGTGAAAGCCAAGGCAGGCAGAAACACAACGCGGTTGTGTTTCTGCCTAAATCTGCTTTCCCATTTGGGGCTCTCGGGCTCCCGCGGAGCCCGAGAGCCCCAAATGGGAAAGCAGATTTAGGCAGAAACACTGCAGCATTTAGCATTTCCCATTTGGGGCTCTCGGCCCCCCCGGGGGGAGCCCGAGAGCCCCAAATGGGAAATCAGCTGTAGGCAGAAACACCGCGGCATGTAAACACAACTGCGTTGTGTTTCTGCCTGCCTTGGCTTTCACTTTGGGTCTCCGGTGCTCCCCTGTGGGAGCACCGGGGACCCAAAGTGATAGCCACAGCAGGCAGAAACACAACGCTGTTGTGTTTGAAAACGCTGCGGTTTTTCTTTCCGAGTTTCTCAGGCTCCTCCGAGCCGGAGGTGCCTGAGAAACTTGGAAAGAAAAACCGCAGCGTTTTCAAAAACAATGACATTGTATTTATGTTTGCGGTCGCTTCAAAAGCGACCGCAAACATAAATACAACGTTTTTAAAGCTGCGGTTTTATTTCTAAGTTTTCCGGGCTCCTCCAGCCCGGAAACCTTAGAAAAAAAAACGCAGCTAGTGCTTATTTTAAAAAAAAAATAAATAGAACTTACTGAGATTCAGCTGCAGCTTTCCTGCTCTGGTCTCCGGTCCTCCGCGTACAGCACCAATGAAGGAAAAGTCACCCAGATTTTGTTTACTACAGCTGGCTGGCTTTTCCTTCATTAGTGCCGCAAAAGCAAAAGCCAGCGCAGGCGGGTATCCATTTCACAAAATGGATGCACCCATGTGCTTGCTTTTGCGAATTTTGAGCTTGAATAGCTCAAAATTGTACATAGGAAGTTTTGAAAAAAAAAGTGCTAGTATTTTTTTTTAATGTTGCCTATCTATTTTTTAAATACATTTTTTAGCTGGACTACCCCTTTAAACCTAGCACTTGAAAATTGCTGGCTGCACTACCCATGCTTGTTGCCTTTATTATTATTTTTTTTATTTATCTGTTTCTCCTCTGCTTTGCACTTTCCACTTCTCCCCCTTCCATGCACTTGCACGTTCTCAATGTCACTGGGCCTAGTAAGATCGCTGGTTTGTTCTCCCCTGTTCCCCTCCCTTGCCTTGTCGAGCTCTGAAACACTTGTGTACAAGCGCGATAGAAATAAAATATCAATATCAATCCCCTGTCGGATATCACTTCCTAGGTATTGCTTCAGGGTACCTAGTAGCATGGTCTACTACAACCAGGATAAACCTATTTCCTAAAGACGTGGGAAGGTCAAGGGGACCCACAATGTTGATGCCCACCCTCTAAAAAGGAACTCCCACCACTGGGAGAGGCACCAATGGTGCCAGATTCTTGGCTCCACTCTTGCCAGAGGTTTGGCAAGCGTGACAGCTCCTACAGAATTTGTCAAATTCTGAACCCATTTTAGGCCAGTAAAAGTATAAAGAGAGCCTTTCCTTGGTCTTTTTGAAACTCAAGTGACCAGCCAAAGGTATCTCATGGGCCAACTGTAGGAACTGGAGTCTGTTTTCTAGGGCACTACAAGTCTTTTGCAGTCCTCAGGGGTAGACTCAGTCGGTTCACTGTAGAAGAGGCTATCTTCCCAGTGCAACCTATGCTTCCCAGGACCTTGCCCATCGAGCTAAGAAGCTGCCTGTTGTCGAAGACCTTCAAGAGTAGGGCACTCTTTTTGTCCTCTGCTGAAGTCTGCCCTGTTGGGTCCACCTTCTGCCAGTAAAGACTGCAGCTCAGGATGGTCAACAGGATCCAAATCTCCAACTAGAGTAATGTCTTCTTCCAGATCTGACTCTTCAGAAGCTGGCTCAACAACACAGGGTTGTACCTCACACTCCGCCTCAGCAGGTGGAAGAGTCACAGGTTTGACTTTGGACAATCTTGGGATGGTCCTCGTTGGTAGCACAGGGGTGCTATCTGCTTTCTTCTTGGAGGTCTTGGGTTTCCCTTTTGCCTCTTTCTTTCCTGAAATAGCAGTGAGCAATTCCTGGGGACTGCGGGTGACAGCTTTCTCTATCGTTTCCCCTGGAGGGCCTCTCAAGGTCGTCTCCCTTGCAGGCCTAGTGAGCTCCTGTTTCCTTTTACTGGGAGGCATGGGGGTACTAGACAACTCCAAGAGTTTTCGGGTCATTACCCAACAGGACTCTCCCAAGCACTTCACTCTGCACACTAACAGGTATCTTGACAGTCATGTCATTACACTGGATGAGAGCTGGTAACTGGGGAAGCATTTGCACAGGACCTCCAGCTAACTTGGTTAGGTGTTTGGGTGGCTTAGAAACATCCTCTACCTTGAAAAATGATTCATCAACCACAGTTATGCTGGCTCCAGTGTCTCTAATGGCAGGGGTCTGCTGGCCATTCAAAAGAACACTATCTTTATAATACTCTTTAGTATTATATTGGGTGGAATTATAGACATCTAAATTCTGTTGTTCCCACAAACCCAGGGAAACTAAAGAAACACTAGCTGGGTTCATCAGCCAGTAGGTGAAGGTTTCCACTTGCCATAGGTACTTCTTCCTCTGGGGAGAAGGCTAAGGAGACAGTGTGGACTCCTGAAGGTTTACCCTTACATCTGGGATCCCCTTTCATGTGGTCAGTTGACCCACAAACATAACATTTCCCAAATGTTTTGATGAATGGAGGTTTGTTCTGACCTCCATCTGGTTTGGGTCCAGATGGTACACTAGCCTGATTCGGTTTCCCTTGTGGCTTACCCTTATTGTTTTGTTTGGGGCCCTCTTTTGGATGGGAGGTATTAGACTTCTCCTTGTTATCTTTCTTTGCCCCATAATCCTTGTGAGTAGCCCTGTTGGTAACCCACAAGTCAGCAGCTATAGATAACTTATTTGGATCGATTTCCTTAGAATCAGCCAATTGCTGTCTGATCTCAGGAGAGCAGGCATCATTAATTGACTCCAACATAACAAGATTTCTCATACCTTCATAAGTGTTTACTCTGTAACCCTTAACCCAACCATCTAAATTGTTCAAACATTCACATACCCAGGTAGCCTAAGGGGTACCATCTTGCATTTTCTAGGGTCCTAAACCTCTTAAGGTAATGGGTCTGCCCAAATCTAGCAATTAAAGCTAGCTTCACACAGTCATAATCCATCCTATCCACCTCCCCCAACTCCATCAAAACATCAGATGCAACAGTGGGTAGCCTAGAGAAGAGCCAATGAAGCAACTAATTCCCTGTAATGTCTTGAATCCCGTGGTTATACTCAAACATTGCTAACCAATCCAAAATATCAAGCTTAGCCTCATACATACCAACAATTTCTTTAGGCATACATTCTTAGGACTGGAAAACCTAGAACACTCTGGGAGAGAAGTATTTTCAATAGACAACTTTTTCATTTCTACGGCATGGGTCATCTCCATTTCTCTGAGCTTAAGTTCTTGATGCTTTTGTTCAGTTTGAGCATTAATACATTTGAATTCCAATTAAAGCCTCATATTTTCTAAAGCAATGAATTCAGGACTGAGTGTAGGACCTGATGGGGTCTGGACAAAGGTTGAGGTTGCTGAGCAGGTACAGGAGCAGTAAGGCCTACATTGTGAGACACATCTGCCTCATCTAACTCATCCATAATAACTGACCCATTATCATCCTCATCATTTTCCACATTTGCTGGAGGGTCAGGTATTTCAGACCCACTCTCCAGACTTTGTTTCTCTAACAACCTTTCAATTAATTCTGACGTTTTGCCTTTAACAGAGAGATTCCTTTCTCTACACAGATTTTTCAGATAATCCGCAGTGTAGCTAAGGAGGGTCTCCTGACTGTATCTTTCCATATCAGACATGCTTTTTTTAGTGATGTTTAGCCTTGTGGTTAGTTGATCCAAGGTAATAGCAGCACTTTAAGTGTAATTACTATACTTTGGGCCTCATCACGAGTCTGGTGGTAACCCTTAAATGTGGCGGTAGCGCTATTACTGCCGCATTTAAGGGTCTGGCAAATCATGGCCTTGGCGGATTACCCCCCAGCTCTGAGCTGGAGGGAAATCCACGGCAAATTTGCTGATTTCTGGTGCTTTTACCGCCGGTGGGAAATCCTCCGGCGGTAATAGCGCAAATTTTCCCCATTGGGCCCAAAGGGGAATGAGGAATTCCCGAATGGGCCCAATGGCGAATGGGCACTAACCGTTCCGCCAAACCCGTGATCCGGCGCTAATAGTGCCGGGGGGTTTGGCAGTAGGGCTAATAGCACCGGTGGTTATAGCACCAGCGTTACCGCCCAACTCGTGATGAGGCCCTTTATCCTCACCTCTGTACACCAGTGTTAGGCAGAATTTTATGCAGTACCCTTTGGGAACACCACACACAATTAAGACTACAATTAAGACTACAATCTTCTGCTGGAGCAGTAGCCAGCCCAGCATTGACGCCCCCAAGCCCTGCCTGACTCCAGGTATGCCACAAGCCTCCCTCAGCTGCATTTAGGAAAACGGCAGCGCGAGTGTTCTTTTTTAGCCAACTCGCGGCGGATTATTTATTAATATCCGCGCCGCACCTGCTTTGCCCAGTGGCCCTATTTTACCCAGGATTTGCCCCCTTTTTGCACTTGGAGTGCATTCATCCACCATCCGGACCCACGAGGTCTGCACCATTCCAAGATGGCCGAACGTCACCTCATCAACCCTCTACTCGGCCCCACAGCACTGCAAGCATCGTGATTGGCTCCTCTCCCCTACTTGTGAGCCAACCACAAGCCAGCAGGCTTGGAGCCGGCCCACCACCAAGGCACACACAAAGGCGCTGTGCCTGTCTCTAGCCTGTCTACGCCGTCAAGCCCAGGGCCACGACCCCTGCCCTCCATTTTATAGGGTAAGCATACTGCCCTCCTTCACAACTCTTCCTAACCCTGTAGCCAGTGACTTGAACTGTTCCCCAGCCATCACAGACCTGATGCACATGCACCTCCTAACATTGCCTTATCCGAGGTCCCCCTTGCACCGTTGAGCTCACGAACTGCCACAGAATGCTTAACCTGTATCTACTTAACCACCTACCAACCACCACTCCTGCACAACCCTTACTAATATCCATTGCGTCAGGTTCTCGCACTGCACTATCATAAGTATCCAGCCCACTCTTGCCTCATATTAGCAACATGTTTTTTACCTGTCTTGCTGTAGCCTGATTGAAAGTGCCCATTTCTGCACTTTATTAGCAAATTCAAATCTAGCCTATGCCTGTTTTGTTGTAGCCTGATAAGTACCGAGACATTGCCACATTAATTGCAACTCCTCACCTGCCACCACACCTCAAGATACTTGAGAACCAACTAGTCACGACATGCAGTCGATGTCCTCTACCAGCCTCTACCTCACCCACATAGTCATTTTAGGATCTCTATCCTTCACTGCAAGCAGCTACCCTGCCAGCATCCCTAAGACACACCATGACCGCCAACTCACTCGTCCCTCCACCATGCTCCACTGCTCGGACCCTCCATTGAATCCCTACCTTAACGACCCAGCCCTGTCGCTCAAGCACTTTGCAACCAAACCTACACCAAACCTCCCATGTACACTACAACATAGGAATATCAGACTCAGATCTAGACTGCCCAGACCACCCTGTATTCAGCGCAATCACACCGCCCCTCCACAACCCAACCTACCCGCAGCACCCGGCTCCCCCGTCCACCCCACCTACCTCAGCGCTAAAGGGAGCCCTTATTAATGCAAGATCCCTCACAGCCCATGCCCTTGATATCGCAGACCTCATCACTGCCCATAACCTTGACTTCTTAGCCATTACCGAAACCTGGCTACATGATGCCTCTGGCCCACTCCTCGCCTTATCCCTACCCAAGGGCTATACCATTATCAGAAATGACCATCACTCCAACCTGTCTAAAGGAGGAGTCGCCGCTTTCATACATAGGGACAAGGTCACTATGAGAGCTGCTGACAACACACAATTCAGCTCTGCAGAATCACTATCAGTGAAACTTTCCCTCTCTCCCACCAACACAGCAACACTCCATCTTGTATACAGACCTCCAGGTCCACTGGGCTTGTTTACTGATGATGTTGCCTCCACCATGTCGGCTAATACCAAGCCTAACTCCCAGATACTGCTACTAGGTGACTTCAACCTCGGCCTTTCCGATCCCAAGGACCACATGGTCGCTGAAGTTGACACTACCCTTTCCAACCTAGGCTTCCAGCAGCGCATTTGTGATCCTACACATAACGAGGGCAGAACGCTCAACTGGTTAGCTGACCTAAATTGCAATACCAATGTCATCTCCAACGCTGCTTGCGCTTGGTCTGACCATCATGTCATTACCTTCCTCCTGCCAGCCACCAACCCCCAGCCCACACCTACCATAGCCCCCACTATACCCACCAGAAATAATAAGGATATCACCAGGGAGAAACTGCTTCCTCTCATCCTCTCTTGCTTGAACACTTTCGCTTCGCAGCATAAGGACAAGGACCCCACTGTTTTAGTAGACGCCTTCAACAGCCTGATGATCAAAGCCATTGAGAGCATAGCCCGACTAAAAATTCACAAAGCCAAACAGTCCCACCTAAACTCGTGGTTCACTCTGCAGCTTAACGCTCTGCGCAAAGAAAAGCACAAGGCCGAAGCCCTCTGGAAAAGTCATCCAGTTCAGCTAATAAAGCCTCCTTACTGATCACTCCCCTCAACTATAAGGAAGCTATCTTTCAAGCCAAAAAAGAGACCTATAATTCACGCATATCCCAAGCAGAATCCAACACAAGAGAATTATTTAAAATTCTCAAAGAATTAGAATCCCCCTCACCTGCCCCTGACGTGTGCACCAAAGACACCACTTGGTGAAATAATATACAAAACGCACTTCTCAACAAAATAACCACTTTGCAATCCAAAATCAACGCCAAACAAAACTCCCTACACACTCCTATATCTAGCAATACCCTTCCACCTAAAATAACCACCCAGACTCCACAGTGCCATTCAGCTTCACACCGCTCACCGCTCTGGAGGTTGAAAAAATCATCTGCAACTTAAAACCCTCCAATTGCCAAGGGGACGCATGTCCAGCCCAGATCATTAAGGAATCGGCTCATGACCTCGCACCTTTTATTACCACGTTTATCAATGCCTCATTTCAATCGGGAGTGGTCCCTAACAACTTGAAGGATGCCTGGGTCATCCCCCTCCTAAAAAAACCTACCTTAGATCCAGAGGTCCCAACCAACTACAGGCCCATCACAACGGTCCCTTTTCTGCTAAAAATCTTAGATAGAGCAGCGTATCTTCAGATACAGAGCTACCTGGAAACAAACAATCTACTAGGCACAAGACAATCCGGCTTCAGACCTAAGCACGGTACGGAGACAGCCCTCTTAGATCTCAAAATCCAAAATGAGGACTTTAAAGACAAAGGCAAACTAGCCTTGCTATTACTATTAGACTTATCTGCAGCCTTCGATTTGATCAACCACCAAATCCTCTGTCACCACCTGAAAAACGGCCGCCCACTTCTCCGTCAAGGCCACTAACTGGATTCAATCCTTCCTGGATAACAGACAGATGAGGGTATCCTCCCCTACCGCCTCTGCCGACCCTGCGCCAGTCCCTTGCGGGGTCCCCCAAGGATCGTGCGTATCCCCTACCCTCTACAATGTTTTCACTAAACCCCTGTTTGATGTGCTTGACTATCTGGGTGTCACTTACACTAACTATGCCGATGACACCCACATACTCATCCCCATCACGGGCGATTACACGGTAGACTTGAAATCCTTAAATGACATATACCTCGTCATCCAAACCTGGATGGCTGAACATGAGCTCTGTCTCAATGACGACAAGACAGAGCTCCTCATCCTAGGCACACAGCAAAGACTTAACAAGCTGAACCCATTGTTCAGCTCCTTTAACATCGACGGAAACTCCATAAAAGTTTCCAAAGATACCAAAACGCTCGGAATCTACCTCGATTCCACTCTCTCCCTCCACAGACAAACGAATGCAGTTGCGGCCGCCGCTGCTTACACCTGCAAGCTGATCACAGCATGCCGCCCTTTTCTTTCCACTCATAACTGTACTATCCTTGCCAGGACTTTGGTCATGTCCAAACTGGACTACTGCATTGCACTGTACCAAGGCACTAATCAAGGCAACTTAGACAAACTCCAGGTCATACAAAACAACGCCATCAGAGCAGCCCTTAATATCCCGAAATCAGCCCACATCTTGGAAACCAGGAAGAACCTTCATTGGCTGTCAGTCACCCAAAGGATCTCTCTAAAATCGCTGACCTACAAATGCATGAATAACCTGGCCCCCATCTACCTCTCCTCACGGTTCACGCAGTACACCCCATCTCGATCTCTAAGATCTACCCTCAACCAGAGCCTAATGATCCCTAGATATAAGCTCCAAACAGCCGGTGGATCCAACTTCCCAGTTTTGGCAGCCAAATTGTGGAACTCTGTCCCCCCTACCATCAGAAACCTTCCTTCTCTGAATCTCTTCAAACACAAAGCCAAACATTGGCTAGTCACATCTGATGACCAAGCTGCACTCTGAATATTTGATTACATATGTATCTCTGTACAAACTACCAATGTGTTGGATTACTATGTCAATTTAAATGTAACCTGAAATGTCGTAATATTATGTAACCACTGTTGCTAAGATATGCGCCCAGGAGCCTCCGGGCCTGGTTTGCGCTATAGAAATAAAACAAATACAAAATACAAATACAAATTCACCTTTGGTACAAGCCTGTACTACACAGTAAAGTGGTAGCGATGGCTGAGCAGCCACACTTACCTCAAGAGTAAAGTGAGCAGTATCAGAAGTTACATAAAGGACAGTAATTACTATGGTTTAAACAAACACTGACTCAAGGTTTCTGAGTAAAAGAATATACATTTATTTACACATTAATTTGTAAAACAGTTCACTAAATAAAGCAGCAGAAATATCACACTCTTAATATACTACACAACACCCAATCAATTCTGGACAAGTTAAGCTCAAAATGAAGTGTGAGCAAAATGGCACTCCAGCAATTAAAAGGGAGGTAAAGACAAGGTTATACAAAATTAAGCAGCACCAACAAATAAGTAGGCAGGGCAATCTAGAAAAGGCTTGCTACAATGAGGATTCAACTCAATAGGCCTGGGCCAATGGTAATGGTTCGGAGGCTTTGCAGAGGATCACACAGTTTAGAGTAGTTTGCGGTTAAGTCTTTGCCAAGAGTTCAAAACGAAGTTGGTCGGAAGAAAAGTTACTTTAAAGAATAGAGAAGGACAAGCCCTCGGATTGGCGAATGATTTAAAACACTTTCACCATGGTAGGACGGAACGAACAACAGGGTTTGAACAGTACTTTTAGAAGAAGAAGGATGCTGTAGCTGAGGCAGAAGTTCCTGGCAGATCCTGCAGGCTCACAGTTCCTGAAGCGACTGTCGGACTGACATGAAGAAGGAAGACTGGAGGGTCCTGCACTGCCCAGGGAAGAAACCAGCAACAGAGCAAAGCAACGAATAAAAGGTTCGCTCCTTAAAACCCAAACAGGGTCCGGTCCTCCTGGCTATCCAGTTCACTGCAGCTGTGCAAAGCAAATTCGACCAGGGGACAGAGGGCTTGCTTGGTGTTTGCCGAACTGGTTGGTCCCACCAGCTCAAGGGAAGAAGATTCCTTGCAGATCTTCTCTGTCGTCAAAGTTTGAAGATTCGGCCCTGCAGTAGGGCTTCACAGGGAGGTTCAGTCATGGTAGTGGTCCTCTTCTTTCAGCTTCTCTTCGGTTCTCTCGATCCAGTGGCGACTCTGCCTTCCAAGTCCCAGAGACCTGCTTTTAATGCAGTTTTCCCCCATTCACACAGCCTGGCTGTCAATCACACAGCAGGCTGGCTGTCCTGGCAGGACAGTCACCTAGCCAATCAAACAAGAGTGCAACTTGGGTTTCCAAGGGAACCCTGTGCAGAGGTCCTAAAACCCCTTGCTCACATCCTGTCTACCCAGACTCTCAGGCGCCTAAGGAGGGCTTCTGTGCAGAAGCCCACTAAAGGACGGCAAACAAAGGAACCAAACCTGGTTTGGCGCGCAGAGTAAAACACGAGAAAGACCTTTACAAAAAGAAATGGCGAATAAACCCAGCCTGAACCAAATAAAAGTAAATGGTGTCCAGCGTATTAAAGTTCGAGGCTACTAACTTAGCCTAAAACAGTACCAAGACTATTTTCATAGACCGCGGTAGGGAAAATATGATAGATACCACTGCCACCAGCCAAATCTTAAAAAGGGGGAACAAAATAATGTTCCATGAGAGACAGACAAAAACGGATAACTATTAACCCTTTCCAGTACTCTATGTAAGATAGGTTGTACTGGGCCTGTGAATTTAAAAAGACTAATAAAGTCAATGGCAACTTTACATGTTCTGGGAGACAGTAGTTAGTCCCAGAAAATGGAGTTTAAAGTGGGAAGTCTGAAAAAGACAACCCAGTGTCACTGCACTAAAGGTGCTATGTGACACACAGTAAAAAGATGATGCATATGGAATAGGTGAAGCTCCACAGTCTATGAACACAAACATTTTAAACACACAGGAAAACACATGTAAGAGTGGGAAAAAAGGCTCACACTCTTACCAGGTGAAAAACATATATCCTATAAATCCAGCAAAGCTGCTGAGCGACTCAGTAGGTAAGGGAAATTAGCCATTCTGGAGAATTCTCCCTAACAGTCACCTACACTAATTATGCAGATGACACCCAGATCCTCATACCTCATACCTACCTCTGGCGATTATGACACTGACTTGGCATTGGTCAACAAAATCTATCTCATCATCCAGGCCTGGATGGCTTCTCACGGCTTATGTCTAAATGATAAGACAGAGCCCCTGCTCTTGGCAGCACATGCGAAACTCATCAAACTAAGTAATCAGTTTCAAGCATTTAAGATTGATGTTATCAATATTAAAGTGGCCAAGGAGGTAAAAACCTTGGGTTTCTACCTAGATTCAACCTTGAATCTACACAGGCAAGTCAACGCCATAGCCTCAGCGACAGCTTACACTTGCAAGCTTATCCATACATTACACTAGCAAGAGCCCTAATTCTTTCAAAATTAGACTATTGTAATGCACTCTATCTCGGCTCAAGAAAACAGAATGTAAAAAAACTCCAATATTACAGAACAATGCCTTAAGAGCTACACTAAGCATTCCAAAAAGACAACACATCTCAGAGGCCAGATGCAATAATAAGTGGCTTTCTGTCAAGGATAGGATACAGTTTATGCTTGCGAATTTCGGGGGGTTTTCGGTACTGCATAGGTTTTTGCTAGTGCAACTTAACCAAAACGTTTCTTTAACAAGTTTTTTTGCAAGTGAATTTCATTGGTTTTTAGCAGGGTATGCTTAGTTTGTAAAGAAGAATTCTCCAACATAGTGAAACTGCTGGCAGCATGGTAACGCAGACAGCAGTCCTAAACTATGCGTCTGGTTGCGCACATTGGGTGGCATGCAACCTGCTCAGGAAGGCAACTTACATAGTGGTGTCAATCACCAAATGCCAAAAATATATGAAAACAGCAGCATGGCAAAAAATGGCAAGACAAAATGGAGTAGGTGTTCAAAATGTGTACGTACAAAGCAAACAGGAGAAAGACATTGGGAGGACACCATAAGGGAATGCATCAATAACAGAATGAATGTCTCCCTTCACCAATCGTACCGCACTGCTACTGTACATGGTAACAAAGAAGTAAGGGGCAGAGTAACAACTGGCAACAGTTTACAGAAAAACGTCGGTACAATGTAGTAAAGAAGCAGAACAGTCTCTAATGATTGCACAGGTGTTGCAGTATGCAATAGTACATATGTGTAACGTGTGTTTTGAAACATGGCAATGCCAAGCACCTTCGAGTCACAGGAAAGAAATGTCCCTCATAACATAATTACTTTGTACAGTAACCTCATTGGTACGCACTGTAGCGTGAAGCATATATTATGTACTATATATTCTTACATGTACAGCAAGTACATTCTGTTTTCTGTAAGAAAACATATTGGAAAGGAAAGCAAATGAAAGCAAGGCAGTAGAAGCCGCAATCCTTCCACAACACCATTTGCAAATAGCAAAGAAAATAAACTGCAAATAGCAAAAAGAAGAGGCTGGCAGGCAACGTAAAAGAAAATGGGGAACAATTGTGCTCCCTTACAAGGTGCGTAACTGAAAAGTGAACAGGTGAAATCAACTACCCTTTTCTCAATCCGCTCAATTAGGGGCCAATAGGTATGGCACTTACTCTGTCTCAAACCATTTAAAATAGAAAGCATGGCTTCACCAAATGTTTTGCATGTCGCATATATTATTCATGAAGCAATACAAAAATAGTTAAGAACAATAGTTTGCCTTCATAAGTTTAGCACTGTAATTTAATGTCATATAAGCACTTAGTGCAATCTGTGAGGTTAGTACATGACAAATAGGTTGTTCATATAAAGAAGTTATTATAATATAAAGCCTTAAGATAAGTTGCGTACAAACAAATGCTTTGGACAAAATAAATTGGCTGTGGCACACCTGCAAGTATACTCCTTCCCCATGTCTCAGGCCGACATTCCCTCAAAAATCGTGCCATGGGAGACGTGAGGCTAACACAGCAATCTCTTCCTTCCCTAACAACCAAGTTCTAGAAATCTGCATTTCCGCACAGTAAGTATGGATTGTGCTACCCCTTCCCTTCCCTAATGGGTTGTAGGAATGTGCAAAAGTGAACATTAATAATGATAGTGTTGCTAAATGTTTGGATGATATACATTTTTTCCTGAAATTGCACTCAGACTCAGCAGCACACAGTCCTCCTTGCAATTAAACAAAACATAAGTGTCCTACGGAATACCCACAATCACAATGGACCCATCCGTACGACGGCAGCAGGCTCTGCATGGCTGCACGTTGTCCACCACCTGGCAATGTGTGTGGGAATGAACATTTGTGCGTACTGCAAGCGCAGGCATGTGTATATGTGCCTCTGTGTCCTGCTAACATCAGCATTCTGCAGAATATGTGAAGAAACGTTTATGTGGTCGGGGCGTGCACCCACGTCCTACAAATAGGTATGCAAATAAGCATCCGAGCTGGTGCACCCTATAAGTAGCCAGCATCTTCCCAAAATGGTCTGCACACGTGCTGCGCACTATTAGTGTGTAGAAAATTGGCAACAGTGTGCATAGTGCACCCAGGCACATGCACACAACGCAGTGCACCCAAAACGCGTCTAGCGGACAGTCATCCAAAACAGGCCTAACAAAGGCTACACTTTTTACCAAAAAACAAGTGTACTTGGTGTTATAAACTGTAAAGTTACATTGAAATATGTACGCATCACAGAAATGGAGCCAACATATGAGCAAACGTACAATACAGAGTTCCAAAATCAGGGGAGCTGCTAGCAATGTACATGCTACTTGTAGCTGAGAAGGGCCTGCCTAGCTTAACACTCATCAGTTAGCAGGAGCTACATTTGACTCCCACACCAAGTACTGCCAAACAAGCAGAAGTACGTCAATTTGGGACAATCTGTAATTAAACATTGACACATCTACATCAAAATCATTCTAGAAAACAGTCCTTAGTTATTCAAGAATAAGTCCTCTACACGTGTTTTACCACAAAGTGTGGATCTTCAGGGAGGGCAAAGTACTCTTATGTTGATTTATCCTACCTATGATTTCCCAGCTTCTTTTATAAATTCACCATACAATTTATCAATGCTTTTTGCACTACTTGAAAATAATGGGTTTCATAGTGCAATGTTTCTTTGATGGCGAGGAAGAAGGAGATACTTCTTTCCTTGGTGGCTGTGAGCAGGAGTGTCTTTGCTAGGACAGTTTATGCTGTAAAGTTTCTTTTCTTTTGCACATTGATGGTATTCTTGTGTGTTCGAATTGGCTAAAGGATTGCATTGTGTATGTCTTTGTAAAATTATATCACTGTAACCAAGAGCCAAGTATCCCTATGTAACTAACACATATCCGTGTGCCTAGGACAATATCATGGAACATGGCCTCGAAGCCCTTGGGCTGGTAGTGCTCTTTGAAATCCTAATAATTACATAAAAAAATTAAGAAAACATACTGTATCACTCAGTTTCCTACACATGCAATGTGATCTCACAAGGAACAGATACAGTAGTGGGGGTTGGTGAAAGGTGCATAAAGGCTCAAAGAACACATCACTGACTTTCATACACAGTCACTTTGACCTCACAAGGTACACATAAACTGATGGGGGTCTGTGCAAAGTGCATTAGCGACTTTCATAAGATATCACTGAGTTCTCTATACAATCAGTCATACCACACATGGTACACAAACACTGCAGGGGGCCTCTGAATATTCTTCAGCAGTATGTCACAAATGCATGTCACATGTCTGGGTAGGCTGGGGTACAAGAGTGTCTCTTGAAACAATTTCTAGAACAAATTGGGTGTATTTCACTTTTCACAATGGAGGAATGGCTAAAAGTGGTGTCCTACAGTGCATCTGCAACTACCACCAACCATTTCAATCTGGCTGAACACGCACAGTAGTGGAGAAAATTGTGAATGTCCCTTCCTGTCACCCACTCTATTCGTCTCCCCTTTACACAATTCCAATATGATTATTGACTTGGATTTAAATAATGCTTATTGACTGTTCTTTGCATATTTGATGTACTTTTCTCAGTTCACCGATTTCTTGTACATCATTGTGTTCTTATTTAAAATGAATAAAAAAATGTTAAACTTGAAAAACTTACACATGCTTCCACCAATAACATTCAAGAGCTCTCCATGTCGCAGTATTAGTTGTTTACAACAGACCTCTGGGTACACACCGCAACCACAAATGTAGTTTTGCATTCCCTATGCCCATACAGTACCATTTCCATAGCCGCCATCTGCAAAGGTGCTGGATGTGCCTTTCCAGCTGCGTAACTACACCATTGCCAACTTGACCAGGTGACCACACTGACGATACGCGTGCTCACTCAGTTCAGGGACAAGCGCCGGACTCTCCCACAGTGGCGAAGTATAGGGATGAGCAATGTATTCAGTAATTTTCGGGAAAGGCAGGCTTACAAACACATCGCTATGTTCCATTACACATGCATGCATCTTTCCAAACAATGTACTGCTGCTTTCCGTGTGAAAAATCTCCACAACAATCCGCCCAAAAGGCACACCGTAGAAGTGCTGTGTAATGTGTTTGCGCCTTTACTGAGCAGCAGAGTGCGGCTCGTAGGTTTGTCCTGCAAGTAATGGGGCACCACTTCTGCTTGGCTACAGTACGTCTGCAACTAGTACCAGCCATGTGACTGTGTCTAGGTACGCACAGTAGTTGTGAAAATTATGCACAGGCCTTGGTGGCACCCACACCCGCAGCAGCGATAGTCTCCAATGGCGTAATGTCATTGGTAAGTTCCAGAAAACGGGAGTATACCCAAGTACGGCGCTGGCCTTGCCCAAATGAAGCACAAACAATTTTTCTAGCATTTCCAGTTTCTTCTTTGCAGCACACCCTCATTGTGTATTGTTAAAAAGTTCCACACGCTTCCACCAATGACAATGAAAAGGTCTGCATGTAACAGTATGAGTTCTGTACAATAGTCCTCTGCATACACAGCCTGCCTAGATATGTTATTGCACAATCCCTATGGCTCCATAGTCCCATTTCTCCATCCTGAAAATGTCTGGATGTGGCTTTCATGCTGCGTGCAACAAGGGTAGGGGAAGTTTGTTATAAGGTGCAGCTCTTAAAAGAGCTTTGTTAGTTTTTGTATTGTAAAGGCTTCTAGAGGAAGACCCTCTTTTACTTTCTGTTTTCTTGGGCGGACATTGTTGAAACAAACTCTTCACTGCATCTTGTAGACGGGCAAAGAAAACAGCATTACCAATGGGTGACAAAGAAATGACATCTGGTTGGAAAAAATCTGCATTTCCACCACTAATGAGGTCATTGTTGCAGAAGAACATCCCAGCAGCGGACAAAAAAGTATTCATGCTTCTGTTGATGAGACACCTTCCTGAGTCTGGCTCAGAACAACATCCATGATCAGTGGCCCACACTCTTCATGGTGTTAGCGATGAAAACTGCACCTTGGCAGTGGGGAAAAGCCTCTTCAGTAGCTTTAGCAACCTCTTTAGTCGATGGAACAAGCCTAACCAAGTCATGGAACCCATGTGCATGCCATCGTAGTGCATGACGATCATGTCGCCTCTACCTAAACTTGCCAGGTGTTTGCAAAGTGCATCCATGTCGGGAAATTCCCATCAAAGTTTCTTTCCAGGGAATACTCATGCAGATGTAGTAGAAAGGCATCACCCATAGACAACACAATAGGTTTTGCATGTCAACCAGCCTCACTATACAGAGAATAATGTACAGCAGTGTGAACGCTCCTTCCAATGAACCACACCCACAGTACCTGATTGGATAATGCTGAAACTCCCATGTTCATTGGACAACAACGTAAAAAGTGTAGATTCTCGCAGGTGCGGTTCCCAAAGTACCGCGAGGGCCGCACCCCAGGAAACCAGTACCCGTCCTTCTTCCCTTTCCACTGCCTGTTGTCCAGCACCACCTCATTGGCTACTGGTAAAATGGGCACACACGATTCCACCAATGCCGTCAAAGACATTACCATCTAACACTGGCTGTGCTGCACAACACTTCATAGGTACCGTTAGAAAATCAGCTTGCTACTGTACTGTCAATTGCCAGCACGTTTACTACAAATGTTGTTAATACACTCCAAAATGTGTGCTTCCACATTTATCCACCTGCGCACCCACTACCACAAATATAAGGTACCAAAAATGTTTCTGCACTATGCGTATTACTGTGTTATAAGTACCTCCGCGCTCGGTATCTGCCACTGAGCGGCCATTACGGTTTTTAGAGGCATACTATTCTTTTCCCATCCCCTACCATGAAGTGGCACATTAGTGATATGTGCTTGCAAAGTTCGCATTCACCGATATCATACAATGTAATGTCCACACATGAATTTCTTTCTTTCCTTCCCACAATGGTACAAAATGTTTTCCCCACTAACCCACCTCCTACATAAAGTGTAGCAGTGTAGAAAAATGGCAACTTTCCAAAAGATCGTTGTCTGCACAGCTTTATTTCTGGGTAGGCTGTACTATTACAGCAGGCTCTTGTTTCTGCAACGCATCCAGAAAAGGAGTGTGCGCGACTTGGGATGGTATCTATCCTGCACTGAAATGTCGCCAATCGCTCCCAGTGGCTGCAAGCAGTAAAGGAGAAGACTATGCATTATGTAGAAGGCCTTCTGGCCCCTGGGACCACAATACCTTCAAATCTAACTCCCTATATATGAGCGTGTGCAAGCTCTTCCCTTATCCATTTCCAACTCCCTCAGGGTCATGCGCTTCTACAAAAAAATAATTGTTAGTAGATGTGCTTTTTCACCTGGGGCCTCCCTCTGCAACATGCTCCCTGCCTCCTTGACACTTGAGGGGAACCATCGCCGGGTCTGGAAGCACCTCAGAGTCTTTCTCTTCGCGTCTGCTGTTTCTGTTCATCTCCCCAGCTAACTGCATGACATACACTAAATCTGCACTACTTACCTGACCACTCTGTGATGTCAAACCCATGTCACCTCCCCCTGCCAGGCAAACCCCTACACTGGCTTTCTAGCAAACCCTGCACTTGACAACTGTTTCCTGCATGCCTAACAGTGTATCCACCTCCTCGTGTGCGCACTTATCTGTACACATGGGACATATATTTTTACTTGTTGTCATTTCTTCTTCTTCCCATGTACTGTACCTTCCCCTCCCTCCACCCATGCTCTTGGAGATGTAAGTCACACCTAGCCTTGCATGGGGTTCTGTGTTTTAGCAAAATGACTCTGACATCATGGTGTGGATGAGTAACTTCTTTAATCAGTTTCCAAGTGTAACATCCAGTTTCTAGAGTTATTATTCATCAGATGGTAAAGTCCAGATCTCATAGACAAGCACCAGCATTCTTTCTCTCAGGCTACATCTCACAACCCCCTCAAGAGAACACCAGTCACACATAAACATTCTAACCAGTAACATTCCATTGTCAATCTTGACACTCACTCCAGATTCCATTAGGATGCAGGATAAGACTTGATCCTTACATATCGCCCCTCCTTAGAGATATCAAAAAGACAACCAGTTAACGCAAGCATAACAGCTATATACAGCACACACACACACAAACATCCACAAGTTCGATGCACCTGCATCATCTCTCCAAACTAAGAACATTCTGCTAACCACTTCCTATATTCCATGAACATCCACACCGCCGTGTGACAGAATTACAACCAATGTCCCTTCCTCTTTCTACTAAGTGAAGAAGAGGAAAACCATTACTACACTTTACAAACATAGAGGCACCCATACCTCTCATCCAAATCTTAACTCCAACGTGCCCCAATAGAACACACACACACAACTCCCTCACACCATTCAATCACAAACCGGTATGTTCCTCAACACATACCACCTCCAACTAGGCTGTGTATCCCTGATACTCAGGTATCTACTTCACTACTCAGTGAATCCATTACCTCAATTGTGCCCATGTTGAAAGTATTCCTCAGAACATCAAGCTCCTTTTTGGGAGAACCCCACTTCATAAACCCAAGCAACACACAAACATCAATAACCCTGCTAAAATCCTCATATTATCATGACAAGTACTGTAAGGTTTCTAAGCACAACCACCATTAACTTTGCTTAACCATCAGCACATATACACTTTAACATAACCAAACTCTCATTAATTCTGCATTATAAAAGTCCCACCTGTGGAGAAAAACATTAGTGCAGAGAAACTCTACTTTAGTTTCCACATACCGAACTCTAGCAATACTGACTACGCAACCTATACTTCAATAAAAAGTCCATCTGTGGAAGGAAATGTGCATTAGTTAAACATGCCAGTAACACTCTATTCCACTACTAAGCATTTGTTAACAGAGGCCACGACTTTTACACTCCATACGTGCACACAAATCAATATCATGCACCACCACTTGCAACAGGCCCCCGTCACAAATGTTCCTAAAACACAAATACTGAGTAACATTTCAAAACATCACTAGAACTACGCATGTTTCAATCACTTCCTTCAGAAATGTCACTTTAAACCTCCTTTTAAAACCCTTCACATCAGGATTTAAATCCCGCACGCCGCAAGCTGACTGAGCACAAACACCTTTGAAACCTAAACTCAAAACAAAATTTGTAAACAAAAATTGTAAACCTTGTTCTCTGCTCCGCAGCCACTTTGATGGAGCACCCAAACATCTGGACAACATATCCCACAAGAAACAACAACCGTCACTTTCAAGCTCACACTCTCACGCACTCACGCTCTTTAAATGTTATATAGGCCTCACATGACATTTATCACTTAACTAAACTTAATCTGTTATTCCACTAATAAACAAATCCTCAAAAGCAAAGAAAAACGAATAACTCTGTTCCTTGCTCCTCGTGTCCACATCTTTAAACAAACATTACCTTCGGGGACACGGCCCCTCCTCGTGTCCACTTCATTAAACTAAAATACCTTCAGGGACACGGCCCCACCTCATGTCCACATCTTTAAACTAAAAGTACCTTCGGGGACACGGCCCCTCTTCCGGCTCAATGATGCAGTGCTCTGCATCTTTGCGATATTGCTTTCATAACAATGTGACAGCAGCACACCATAATCCGATCCCTAATTGAGAGCGCAGACTTTAGAGCGCAGACTCTTCTTCACAGAGCACCATAACGGAACTACTTAAATTTTTTCTTCCTTTCTTCCGTCCAACGGTGCTTCCTTGAATGAGTGTGTGATGCATGCACATTCCGCATGCCAATGGTTTACTTCAGCATTCCTCCCCTCGCAACTTTGAGCATTGGTAGGGAGTTCTTTCCCTTGACATTCTCACTACGCCTTCACCAACCCCCAAGGCATTCCAGCGCACGTCATCACTAATTCAGTGGCTGCAGAGAGAAACAGAGCTCCTGGCTCCAACGAACATTGTGCCAGAGTGGTTCACCCCCCCAGCTTCTCCCGACCAGGTAAGTTCCTTCTCACAGCTCCTTTAGAGATACCTGTTGCATCACATTTTATGAGCTCGCAGCGCACACACTGTCACAAAAAAACACCCGCTGGCAAACTCTTCCAACTTCTCCTTTTTGCACTCTTCTGCACAAGGAAACCTCCTACACAGCGCAGGCCGCTCCCTGCACTTCTCGCTGGCACACATTTTGCAAGTGTGTCACTCCACCTGAAAACAGCCAGTTCCAGAGCCTGATATATGCAGCCTTTTCTCCTCAGCAAGACCAGAATTAAGAGCCCCTTCCAGCGCTTTAATGGGCTCTAACTCCTTTATGGTGTTGCTGCATATTGGCTCCGAGCCCCTTCATAAGCACATTTGTGACTCTGAATACCTCCAACTGTGCCATGGGCTCCAAGCCCCCAAGTGTATTCACGGGCTACAAGTCCCTTAGGTGCAGGTATGGGCTCCAAGCCCTCGTAAACGCTGGAATGGCCCCCAAGACCCTCCTCTGCTCCAGGAGCTTTGTACCTTAGCCCAAACTCCTTCAAACAACTTCCCTGTCACTTCTTGGCACAGCTTAGGTCCACAACCTCTTCTGATTCTGTCCTGGGCTCCAAGCCCCCAGCTGCGTAGCATGGCTTCCTAATAATGCAGGCGTAATTTAGACCCCAGGCCTCTTCAAATCGCTACTGCCTTGGGCACCAAGCCCTCCATGTCACAGCTTGGGTTACCAACCCCTTAAAACAGTCTTTGGGCCCTCAGCCCTGCCAAAGTCTCTTGACTTTCTCTGTGCTTGACCTGTCTAACTACTGACAGACCAGCTGGCCCCTAGCTTTGGCGCATCTCCTTATTTTCTGCGCCTGTGCCCTTTGTGCTGGGCCCTTCTGCGCCTATAGCATTAAGTGCTCTTCCTACCTGAGAGAGAGGGACTTCCATGGTTTGGGAGCGGTGCTTGTCTCTTCTTCTGTGCTGCCCCCCAGCACAGCCAGCACCCTCGTCGCCAATGTGGGGTTCTGTGTTTTAGCAAAATGACTCTGACATCAAGGTGTGGATGAGTAACTTCTTTAATCAGTTTCCAAGTGTAACATCCAGTTTCTAGAGTCATTATTCATCAGATGGTAAAGTCCAGATCTCACAGACAAGCACCGGCATCCTCTCTCTCAGGCTACATCTCTCAACTCCCTCAAGAGAACACCAGTCACACATAAACATTCTAACCAGTAACATTCCATTGTCAATCATAGACACTCACTCCAGATTCCATTGGGATGCAGGATAAGACCAGATCCTTACACCTAGTAGGTTCATTGTCTCTGTCTCCCTTCTGTTTGCATTCCTTTGCCTCGTTGTGGTTTGCTACACTTGTGTGTAGGTGCATTACGAATGCCGTAGCATACAATCACACATCATATTACATCATGCACACAATTCATGCACAACAGTGCGAGGCCTGCCGCTTACCGTGTACACTGCAAAGATGCGGATTGGTCTCGGCACTACCCCCCTTACTGCACACTTGTCAAAAAATATTGGGCACACGCAGCAAACCTAGAATGTTACTAACTCCAAAGAAATACATACATTTGATGCATACACCCAGACTTCCTGCTCCTTACATTGCTCACTTCCACCTTAGCCTTCTGCACTGCTTTGTGCAAAGAAACCTTCTGGTACACTTTTTCAGTACACATCTGACCCACCAACCTTATAAACAGTGTCTTTCGCTCCACAGTTTCCTTTCCATGGCCCCCATCCAGAAAATGGCTGGATGTGGCACATGAAAGCGTAACGTTCAGAGTAAACCACTGACTTTTAGTGGTAGGGAGGGGGAGTTGGTTGGGGGGGTAATTGTACAACAGGATAAGGAGTTGGGTCTGTAGTACTGTCTCAGAAAATAAATGTTTTTTGAAAACTTTTTTTTGTCCTTTTTTTGTTATGTACATGCTTGCTTACAATTTTTTTAGTTTTGTATGTCTTTCAATGTGTTCCTGTTCCCTTCTCCTCCTCACACTTGTGCATACTGGACGGCAATGCTTCTCGTACAGTTCTACAGGATTGTATGCAATGCTGCATGCAGAGTGGCAAACAAAACAGCATTGGCAATGGAGGGCATAAAACTTCCATTTCCTTGCACTGAGTGCAAATCGTGCTCTTAAATGTTGTCATAGTCGCTGCTGAACATCCCAACACTGCCCACATGCTTCTGTTTATCAAACACCTCTCGACCTGTAGCTGTGGGCAAATGACAGCCTATTGTGCAGCATGTGCAATTACATACAGCATGCGCCTGCGAACGCATAGCACCTCATTGTGGTTGTTACACCAACAGTGAAATGCTCTTCACACCCATTATTCAAAGTTCACCATCCTCGGAGACAAACAGAGGCAACTGTACATGGCTGCAGTATGGTATGCTGGCTGTCGTCAAGGGATAGACTCTTGGGTGCATAACCAACGGCCTTCAGCCCTTGCCCATGTACCCAATACTGTAGGCCTTACCAACACCCAGCACAACATAGTGGCCTCATGAAACAGAACATTTCCCACATACCACAATCCAGAACTGTAACATATGACGGGTGGTACTAAAGGAAACTGATATCAACCTCAAGTAGTGTCATGTAGCTCCCTAATGTGCAAGGTGCTGCCATAATGGGTACCACATGGTATCAGACACATTTAAGGCCACTTGTGCTGTTCAACCACGTCTACAAGGTCCTGCACAACCATTTTTTCAATGTTGCCACCAGCGGAGACATGCATACTTAAAAGTGCATGTCAGCGTTATGGTGGCGTACTGTTGTGCAAGCCTAGCCTCTTCGGAGACTACCCTACGGTCTAGAGGCATTTTGGCATACACCCAACAGTGTTGCCCTTGTCCACACCCAGCTCACCATAACAGACTTATGCAGGTGAAAAACTGGCCAGGTACATGCAGGTCACCCCTAGCCACTTCTAAGCATCCACTACTTCAACACTTCTCCCACAGGACACACGGGAGGAGTCGGCACTCCATCAGGTCCAAGCATATGCTACACAGTGTAATAATTGCAACCAATCCCCACAACCATAAAAGCAACATTTTATGCAATGATCACAATGTGCACATCGAGGACAGGATTTTAAAACCAACTGCACAACACAGCACGTTTTTGCCAGTGCAAGGTGGCTAACGCATGCATGGACGGGTCCACAAGCTTAGCACACGCAACACACCGTATTGCAGTGTAGGTTCCACGTTTCATGTGTTCTCCATTGTTTTCCCCTTCTGCCATTGTTCTACCATCATTGACCACTAGGCCTCACCACACACTGAACACCCTAGTGCAACCTATGTTTTACTTCTTATTTCATGTGTAATGCAGGCCCCATCTGCAAATGGGCCTGCCAACTTTCACCCTGCCCACATATGTACATACGTTGCTCAATTACATTGTGTTGCCGGTGTATACCGGTATGTGAGTGGCTGTGTACATTTTGCAATTCGTAACTTTCTGATGACTTCCTTTCGTGGCGCAATGTGGTAAAAGGCTTCGCCAAGGAAGGGTCTTTTAAGGGCCTACCCATAGCAAATGCAGATGGCGAGATGTGGCTCCCTATTGTGCAACAGGGGCAATCATGTGTACCATATGGTAATGTACGCATAGCAGCTCACTTCTGCTGTTTCACCAAGTGCACAATGTCCGGCGCAAATACAAAAAAGGTAGCAGGCGCCCCCCTCTCGAAACAACACGGCATGATAACATGTTCAGTGGTTTTTAACCACTTTGAGAGTTCGCAGCCATCTGCTTTTTGCTCACTGTACCTTTCACAGATGGGAAATATCCAATTGCATATCAGTCTTTGTCCCGCCCACATGAGCAGTCCAGCACCGAAATGCTATGGCAATTCTACGGCAATTCTCTTTTGAGCACAGCTTCACCTCACCGATGAGGCCCAACAAGGCTGAAACACGTGTATGGGGTTGCTGTTGGTACTCTTGTTCAGAAGGGAATTGCCATAGCATTTCGGTGCTGGACTGCAGGACAAAGACTGATATGCAAATCGATATTTCCCATCTGTGAAAGGTACAGTGAGCAAAAAGCGTGTGCTGCAAACTCTCATCTCAGAACAGGTTATCATGCCATGTTCTTTCTGGAGAGGAGCGCCCGCTACCTTTTTTAAAATATCCTGCGCAACCATTTTGTGCTACTCTCCAACTCCAAATGCATGCACAGTAACACCTGCATTGCTGCATTATATAGTGCAGGCTGTAATGAAGGCCTAGCAGCTCCCTTCTGCTGTTCCATCAAGTGCACAATGTCTTCCCGACCATTGTGTGCTACTCACCAACTCCAGAAGCATGCACAGTAACAACTGCATTGCTGTATTATATTATGGAGCCTGTTATGGAGGCCTAGACTGTTGGGTGCATGGCCTTATGGCCATAAGGCCATGCACCCAACAGTCTAGGCCTAGACCACAGTTGCCACATCATAACAGAGCCATGCAGCCGACCAGTTATGCATGTGCCAAATATCACAAAGCCAACATACGCATCAGCACTTCCACCCAACCGCCACACCATAAAGCAGAGACGCAACGACACGTGTTCCACTTTCATCATGTAGCGACATACCAGTGTGTTCTGCACCGCTACCCACTTCCAATCAGAATCAATTACAAGCATGGCAACCAAACAAGACAATCTTCACAACTTTCAGCTTGCTCCCACCATTCTAGTACGCTCATAGAAGCAATGGTGCATACTGCGTGGCAACACTTGCTAATCTGCGTAATGGACACTACATAAGCATATACAAGAAACATTTGCATCGGGACCTATTCCATATGTACACTATTCCGTTAATACACCCAGTGGACACACTGCGTAACTTCTCACTGCACCATCTCTACCCATACAGCAACTGTTGTAGGTTGGTGTACATATCACCACACACATGCAACTAACATTATGTGTACTGCAGCCAAATGAGACACAATAAGCAACAATGTGGCACCTACTTTGACCCATTGCACTAACCTTTTCAACCACTACACATCATTTTATGTGGAACGGCTGCAGACATGCAGGCAAGGGGCTACGGACTTACCTCGCACAGCACACCATAGTACACACTATGTTTACATCGTCATGTGTCATGGAATGCACTCCCCTTCAGCAAATGTGCCTGGCACCGGATACCGCTGTCACACCACCTTTGCTTGTATATTGATAGATATCTCGTGAAGGTCCTCTCACCCCCACACCTTTTCCATCCCTTCTTCCCACCACCACATGCGGTACACTATGATTTTCAAATCCTTTTGCTGCCGCATTGTCTTCCGATACAACAGGCCGCCGGCATGGAACACTGTTCAAACATCCCATCACCGCACAATGCATTGCAAGCAAACTTTTGCACTGCTATGTACAAAAGGCTCAGTCATGCACACAGTACTGTAGACCCTTTCCATACACACCGCAACACTGTCCTCTGATACACCATGGCAGCGTTTCCCAAAAACTTTGATGCATAGCACGCTTCCCTCCAGCCAACCACCAGCCGTGTCCACTGTTCGCCGACAGCACGGATTACCGCAGGCCAATGAAACATCGGTCTGCGGAGTGACCAGGAAAATGGGTCCATGGAGCGGGCCCAGATATCACAAATTTTTTGGGACGTACATTTCAGTGTTTTGCAAAACAAATACCTGTCTGATTGCAACCAAACACGTGATAGCATGCTTTCTGGGCCAAGTCCCCGCTCCTGGCGCAAATGTGGTGAAAATCCATCCAGCCGTTCGGGCTGTAGCCATGGGCAACGTTTTTCTGCATTCAGTCTATGGGGGAAAAAAATGTGGGACACCCCCTATAATGTTTCCCCTGCTGCACGAAATCTCACCCAGCTTGGCAAAATAATTCAGAGCGGCCATATAATTTTTTTTTTTGCAAAGTTTGGTGAGGATTTGTCCGGGGGGGAGCGAAGTTATAAGCTGCCAAAAAAGTGCTCTTCCTATGAGTTTAGCAATTTACCATAAGTACCCGCCCGCTACTGCACTGCGGGCCGTGTAATATATATATATATAAATATAATAAAAATGCTAAAATTTTACAGCATCACACAAAAAATCATCACTTTTATACATTTGTTCTATTATATAAAAAATAATTAATTGTTCTTCAATAAATGTTCTTTAATAATACTTCAAAAGCAAATCTAATGTTGAAATTAGAGAGACCTGATTCCCATTCATTAATCAATTCCAAAAATAATTAGCTTCAATATAATTTGAATCATATACAAATTATTTAACAGCAAAAAAACGTTGTCTGGCTGGATCCAAAATTAGATGTTACATTGTCTCTTAGTTTTCGCTTAATTTAAAAAAGCCTACAAAATCTTATATTCCTATCAATTCCTCTTTTCTGACCCAAGACTTCCAATGAGCGAAGTAAATTCTATCTAAACCCCTGTTTTTATGTGGTTTGTCCATAATAAGGAGCCTGAGAAGGTCATCCCCAAGTAATCGTATTTCAGTACCCACTTCATCTTTTGGTTTTTGCACCATATGGCCATAGTCGGTAGGTTCCTTTCCCCCACAACCATCACTTTAGATGTTGTGCTATTTATTGAAAGGCCTCACTTGTCCATAAATTCAGAAAATTTGTTAATGAGAATTTGGAGAGCCATCAGGGTATAAGCTAACAGGATGGCGGCATCCGCATAGAGTAAAAGTGGATACAGGCATCCTGCTGCCCTTGGGACATTGATAATGCCAGCAAGTTCAGCTTGCATATCATTGATGTATAAGTTGAAGAAGAGTGGAGCCAGCATGTCGTACTCCTCCCCCTGATTGAAAGGCTGCTGATAGCTTGGCGTATCTTACGTTAATTGTAAGGTCTGAATGCAAGCTTTCTAGGGCGTTTAGTAATGTGACAGGAATACATTTTTACTTCAATAGTGACCATTATTGGGCCCTGTCTACACAGTCAAACGCTGATGACAGATCCTTAAAAGCTAAGTACGAAGGAAATCCATAGCTTTCTGATAGCCTGCTGGTAAGCAGGAGGAAATTCAAGGATTGTTAATTTGTACCAATGTCCTCCCTAAAACCATATTGGATTTCGGCTGAAGGATAACATTCTGTTGCACATTCAAGGACTAAAGTGTAGATCAATCTTCCAAATAGCTTAGCTGCAGCATCTAACAGAGAGATGGGCAGATAGCATGACGGGTCCCCTCTATCGCCCTTCTTAAAGAGGGGAACTTGTATTGCCTGTTTCCAGGAAATGGGGCAAACACCAGACCTACAGACTGCATTGAGCACAGCTTTTGAAATTGCCACACAAAACCTGGGGTCCACCATAAATACAACAACTGGGCAGAAGTCAAGACCAGCTATCTTGTGATTTGTATCTGTCTGGAGGACTGCCTTAATCTCTTCTTGGGCAAAGGTCAGGGGTGATTCACTGGGAGCAGTCAGGTTTGGCATTGGCACACTAGGACCAGCAATTTGCATTTCATGGCCCTGTGTCGACTCATATAGAGCCGCAGAGTGTGTAACCAAGCAACCTTAATTATGCTGCTATTGGCCCAGAAGGATCATGCATGCCTCTTGTGGCTTCTGCTACTACTGCCCAGTACTTCTGATGGTTGCCTTCCTGAGCTGCTTCATTTAAGGTCACCCATAACTTTTCTTCTGTGCTTTCTTCCTCTGGTTCATTGCCTTTGTGAAGGCACCACTTTTATGAGTTAATAACGCCTTATCTTTTGGTACTTTCTTAAATTCTGCCAATGGATCCTATTTTGTTCTTCTACAGGCCAAAATATACCAGGGAGGAGCCTTCTGTCCTGGATCAAATTTCACTTGACAGTAAGGTTGCCAGGCTAACTGTTAGTTTAGAAAAAGATTCTACAATCTCGTTGGGATCACTTAGCAGTAAGGAGTCAATGTTGGTATTTATTTAATTTTTAATTATTTTTTACATTTATAAAGCGCTCACACAGCCCGCAGGCACCGAGGTCTGTTACAAGAATTGTTTGTTTTTCTTAGTTGCTAATTGTGTATTTTTTTTTTGTCTTAGTTACTGTATTTATAACGCGCTTAAACACCCAGAGATTTCTAAGCGCGGACCCTGGGATCGAACCTGTGTTGCTGCGTGTTGTTTTGCTTCCAAGACGCGCACGCTGCCGCTGCGCTATCCTCCCGGGACCTGTATGATTGAGGGTCCTGAACAGAGACCATTTGGGATGGAAACATGTGACTAACATCAGTTGTGAGGTAAAGGGGTGCGCTTAAATGGTCAAAGTGTGAGCTGTTTTACCTAAGGTGTGTTTGGAATTTGGGACTATTCCAGGATCAAACAGTAAAAGATATGAGGGTGGTAGAAGACCCTGAAAGTGATCACAATCCTTTGGTTGTACTAAATGCCAAACCTCTACATGTAACAAAAAGTAGTCTATAATGTTATTTTTCTGCAAACCACCCTTGTATGTTAGTTTCCCTGGCACATCTGGGAGCTTCTGCCCATTGAGAGTGCGCAACCCACTCTCAAGTAAATAGAGCAAAAATGTGGTGCCCGTCTGTCCCTCCTGTCATCCAACATTAGAGTATGTGGTATATTATAGGAGGCTTCCTCTTGCTCGTTGAAGGAGTCCTGATCGCTGTGCAAGACCATCTTCAGGTAGAAATCCCCCCCAATCAAAATTATGTCGACCCCCCCTATTTTCTAAAAGATCGTCAATCGACTGCCTAAAAATGCTGAGTGATTTGTCATCGTTGGGACCCCTTTTTGCATTGTAAAGAAATTCACTAAAATAGGCTGCAACCGCATTTGAATGACAATTTAGCCATTAAAATCACATCAATATCTAAGAGAATCTCTATAGAGAGGATATCCAGTTTTGTCGAGATCCAAATGATAAGCTGCTCCTTGTTTCACCGTTTATGGATCTTTTTGCACTTTTACATATGCATGTTAAGCCGGCAGCAGTGCCTTTTCAGCCCATGTTTCTTGCAAAAGGACAAGCGGGCAATCTGGTATCACAAGGATCCTTATGTGGCATCAAGGTGGAATCTCTGTGGACATTGCTCGTAGGCCGATTGCAGCTGTCACCATTACCTACAAGCACCTTTCTGTTTTGAATGGGCGTGTGCCTTCTCCCACCTGTTAACTTTGATGGTCGCCCAACCTGGTAAGGGTTATAGAAGAACTCCACTATTACCGCCTTTATCTAAAAGCTGGTTATGGGATCCTAATTCAGAGATTTAAAAATATATTCTGTAAGTGTGGGTGATCTGCAAGTGACTGCCACACAGTCTCGCTCCGAAGTCTTCACCCCATTGCCCATCCATGTCAGTCTTATGGCCATCACTAATGTGTCTGCAAAGCTCTCATTTGGCACCAGTCATGACATTAATATGATGCACCACTTTACAGATCAGTGAGCGGGTTCTCCATGCCTGGTCATGCCTAAGTGGTGGCACCCACATGAGTACAACAACCAGTGGTGTGGCTTGGGGTGGTAGATATAGAGGAGTGGCCCAAGCAAGTTGAATAGCCAACGGAAGTCTCCTGTTGGAGGGCATGCATGAACAAATTGGAGTTGAATGTGTCACCCCCACAATCACTGTGGCGCACCCTGAAACCCCTCAAATATCATACCCCCCTTTAGGGGGTGTGCATTCCGTTAGGGAGGCTACTCCACCTGACTGCTGGAGATGCTGAGGATCGCCTTCCTGCGAGACAGGTTTAAATGGAAACAGTGGGCAAGATTGGAGTCTGATGCCTTCCCTTCCCTGGAAAGTACTGAGTTGGTGCTTGGATTGTCAGTATTAGAGTTATGGGTCTCTAGCTTGTCCTCTAACATTGCACATTTCTTCACCAGCCTAATTACAACCCGGGCTGCATGAGTTTCACCTCTCCACTGGATTTATCAAGGGCCAATTTGAGTATGTCAATCACCTCCTTCATAATGTAGAGCTAGTTGGCACACAGACCCAGCTTTCTAGGAATTCTCATTGGTTATTAGCATGGGTATAATGTCCCCAGTTATGGGTCAAACTGGAGAAGCTGGGTGCTCCGGGAAGTGGTGTTCCTCCTGAAGTTATACTTGGCTTGGTTTGTCCACCCTCTCGCACAGCTTCATGTTCTTCTCTCCTGCCTTAGGTTCCAGAGGTCTCTACAGAGACAATACCTTTAGAGGAGGGAGTACACCCTTGGTGCCTGAGCTTGTCGGATTCCCATGATTAGAAGCCAATCCAAACATGCAGTGCACTGGTGCTTTGGACTGGTTTTGCTGTTTTGAAGGGGCATTAGACAACCACCTGTGACTCCCTTCATTGCCGAAGAGGAAAATCCTTGGGTTTGTTTTATCCCTGAGTCCTGGTATTGCCTTGTGATGTGTATGCGTGACTGTGGACATTAGCAAGCTTTGGCTTCCATATTGGTTAGATGGCCTTGGGAGAACTGTAACTGTGGGGGCAAGATCATTGTAGAGAGAGCATTTACATCTTCCCCACCCGGGAATCTTCTTGCTTGTGTACGCAGTGATGGGCTGTCGCTGCTTCTGGGCGTCAGACCCCATCAGATCATCCAGAATCAGTGCTACATTGGAGTTTTGGACATTGATACCTCCAGATGCCATAGAGGCATGGGGGCAGTAGAAATGGTCTGTGAAATTCCCCTGCAATTCCACTTGGAAGAAGCTTCCCTCTATCCCTTTGAAGAACCCTTTGAGGAAGCCACATTAATTTGTGGTCCATTTGAAGCCCTTTCTCAGCACTCCAACCATCCATCACTGAGCACCACCAAGATTATTTGGGTCACGCGCTTAACCTTCGCACCCCAGCACAATAGGGGGGATAATGAGGAGGCACACAAAGACTTAGCTCTCACAGTGGCTGTCGAATGGGCATCTTGTGACCTTTGAGCCTGTTCTAGCAAGCATTCCTGATGCAGTAGGACACACGCACACTATGGTTTTGCCATGAAAATGATGGAAAGGGGAATCTACTTAGCAGGTATCCCTTTTGGACATGGAATTATCTGCATCGTTATATGTATTAATACAAATTTAAAAAGTCAGGGCTGTGCACCCTTGCCAGATGGTAATTCCTCGCAGTGAGAGAAGCAGAGGGTAGTAGAGTGAGGAAGGGTGAGAGGAGAGGAGGAGATAGTGTGAGAGTGCGGAACTTCAGAGGGACAGAAGAGAGGAACGGAAGGTGAGAAGGAGAGTGAGAGTGGGGAAGAGATGATATATTTTTATAGAGTAAGAGGGAGAAGAGAGGAGATTTAATATAAGGGAAAGGAGAGGTAGGGAGCAAATGAGAGAGAAATGGATGAGGGCATATGTTATTGGCACAATCATGACACCATCATTTTATATTTGTGAAAGGTTTAGGGACCCCTTAGGAAGTCCCAGTGGGAGAAAGATGGATAAAGCTTCTGGCTATAGTCCCTCAATGGTAGCCAGGGAATTTCTGGACAGTAGATATTACCTATCTCTAGTTTACAGTCACCCTGGGGATTAGGGAAGCCTGGGATAGGGTGAAGGGTCCTCATGGGTACAAGAGAGAAATGGACAGCATTTAGAAAGTCCCTACCTCAACCTACCTAGAATACCTAATCAGTCCTTTTGAAAATATATAATAATAATCTATAGAAACTGTGAGAAAGTTCAAGGGTTTTTAAGTCCATCTGTGACACGTGGTATCATCCTTGGATCAACCAGGTCCAGACACAAAGGCCCCCACAATTCAGGGAGATGCTAAAAGTGGTATGCATCACTCAGACAGCAGGATTCTTACAACCTAAATGGGGATGAAGATGTGGTGGTCCTGCCAAGTGGGAAAGCACTGGTCAGCAATGGACTTCATGTGGTGGTTCCCAAATGAACCTATGGGAAAATCACCCCAAAGTCTGGCTTGGCACACATGTACTCAACTGGATGCGGCACAGGAGTCACAGAGAGAGATAACTAAACAGAGATCAATGTCATCCTCTTAAACCTAAGAAACAACTCTTCCCTGATTAGACTTGGCCAAATCATTGCCCAGCCAGTATTTGAAAGAATCCTGACCGAGGAGGTCAAGGAGATCGAGGATGTGGGGTAGACACACTGAGACTCGAAGCTGGGTTTAGAGAGTGGAGAGCCAAGCCAAGAAAAGACCAAGGTCCCCTGGGTTGGCTAAACTCCACAGCGGTGGAATTGGCAGGAGGCCAACAAGAAGACCTTTAGAGAAAACCTGTTTGAAGAGCATTTCAGGCAGAAAAACTGAACTCTGAAGACCCAACCCTTAATTGAAAGCAAGAAATTCAGGTCCAGAGGAGATGACCAACAGATAGAGGAGGGGATCAATCCAGATAATCTTGGGAGTGCCTACCCGAGGGCTGTAAGTGAGATGGTCCCTCAAGAAATGGCACTGTCCAGCCTTGTTGCTGGATGTGAGGTTATAGACAGGACCCTACTTCCCTTCCGTGAAGAACAAATTCTACCACACTACATACTACAATACTACAACCAGAAGAGGTAAGTCGTTGATATGTAAGGGGAAAAGCCAGAACTACCTTGCAGCTATGAACAGGACGGACCTCTGGGTATCAGAGTAGCAGACCCAGCAAACATACCAGGATCGGAAGAAGAGGAGGCAGAGAATATGGAGAACTGCAGAGAACACCAGGCCTCATTGGAGTCATCGGACCCTGCATTGCTGGAGATCACTGTGAGGCCTGTAGCAGGGCGTGGGGAAATGGCGGCAGAGCAAAATGATGTCCCACTGTTGTCACTCAGCACAACAACACTAGAACTTGCAGTACCCCAACCAGACGAACTTGGTGGGAAAACTACCCAAATAACATTGAGAGGAGAAACAGTGAACCAAACTCAGAGAGGCCAGAGGAAACTCACCCTCCCAGTGAACATCCCAGAGAAGATGACTGCACCTCTTCCCCAGGAAGGCCACATTAGGTCCTTACCGACTCCTTATCTGACAAGGGGCAGCTGTTATCATGCCAGGAGAAAGCCTGTACTTCAGGAAGGTATCCCTTCAGATTCTGAAATAGACTGGGGTTGGGACTAGCAACTCCAGCAGATGTTCCAGACTGGGTTTCGGAAGAAAAGGAGGCATTAGTGAATATTCTTTGAACTACTAGCAGAAGGAGGTAATTCTGGTCCACCTTTCCCCCGTTATACTCCCTAATCCTGTCTAACGCCCTATTCGGTAAAACCAAATATCCCTAGCAGATCTGATCCAGGCGTTCCAGTCCCAAGTTTCTCTGACAATGCCAACTTATATCCCCAGGCAAAGGTGAACATTCTGCATAGGGCAATACCTCAAAGTCCCCATGATGGCCATGACAAGCTTACCCATAGTGGTACTCCTTGGGACATATTCCCCTTTTCACCCAATTCATGAGAAAGCCGTTGGGAGGGATAGTGGATTCCAAATCACATTAAGGCATCTGGAGTACCCACAGAGAAAAGGGGTGACTTGGAAAAAAAGGTGGCGATATGAGTCAGGGACATGACCCTGTCAAAGGGGCGGGGGGGGCAATCCCTAACTCCACCAATGGGTGCCATAGATGTCATTAACGGTACCGAATTTTGTCACCAAATGCCTTCCAGTGTCTGGTAAGTGCTCCTTTTTTCTATTTCAGAACCGCAACTCCCAGAATACACCCAAGAACAAATGCGAAACCCTGGACAGGAGCCAGGGAAAAGGGAAACCAGAAACACAATACTGCAACTGACACACATTTTAAACCTTCGCTACAACCAGACAGTTTCCACTTCAAGCAACCAAACAACTCACCACAGCGAAAGAAAAATTAACTTTCAGACTCACAACATGCCAGCGAAAAAGCAAAGAAGCCATGAGAGACTGTTACAAAAACTGTCCTGGAAAAAGAGGAGGTGCTTAGGTTTTTTTAAAACAATTTTTACTTGTGTAACCTTGCCACTTTGGGAAAAAGAGACATATATTGCCCCACAGAGTCAGATGAGTGCTGGGACCAATAGAGGGGTAGAGCTAGAAGCAGAAGGCACAATGTATAAAATGGAAGCAGGTCAAAGACAGAGTGCTGGTTGTAGGTTTGAGGCTGAGGCCAGGCGGTGTGAAGATGGAACGAGAGACTAGAGGGAGGATATATGGCGGAATGGAGTGACCACGGCACAATATCCCCAGAGGGGTGAGCATGACACCATATCCCTGAGTAATAAAGCAAGGGGGGTGAGAGTAGCAGAGTGAGGAGGAATAAGAGCAGTAGAGTGAGGAAGGGTGAAAGGAGAGAAACAAGGAGGGTTAGAGTAGCAGAGTGAGAAAGTGTAAGAAGAGAGGAACTTGGAGGAGTTATTGTGAGAGTGCAGAACATCGTAGGTACATGGGAATGGGAAGGGAAGGTGAGAAGGAGGGAGAAAGGAGATGAGAGGGGTATTGGAGTAGAGAAGTAGTGGAGTAGTAAGATCAGGGAAAGGTGAGGAAGGGGGTAAATGAGAGAGACAACAGACCAGGGCATCTATTATTGGCACAAAACTTCATTTTATATTTTGAAAAAAGATAGGGAACTCTTAGGAGGTCCTGACAGGACAAAGATAAAAAAAGCTTCTACATTTAGGTACCCACCGCTTGCCCGATAGTTTACAGTCATGCTGAAGTATAGTAGGATGGAGGGAGCCCTCGGGAGATGGGAGACTGAGAGCCCAGAGCATCCCCACCTCAACCTATCCACAATACCAAGCCAGTCCTTCTGCACATATTTAATAAACACTGCCTCCAAGTTTCTTTGGAAAATTAAGGCCGTCTGTAACATAAGTTACCTGCAGAGTTGAAAAGGATGAAACAATTTCAGAAACGAGATATGGAGTTAAAGTATGTAGTCTAGAACATAATGAACTTAAACATACAATAGTTGTGATATGCAAACTTAAGATGCTGGGACATCTCTTTCAGATCTTCAAAAAGCAAACATCTAATTCATCATGTTGCACTTCTTCCCTGAGGTATCCTGACTAGCAGGGAATGGAGTCTGGTCCCCATGTGTCATGAACTGAGGTCCCAGGTACATATGCCTTTGTCCCAAGTATCAGCCAGGAAAGGCAAATGTCCCTTACTACCTGGCCGTAAATTGGGACAAAAGTCTTGTTGCAAGGGCATTTAAATAGCCCTGGAAAAGCCACTTCCTGATTATAACATCACGTGACATGAGAGCGTCATGTGACCATCCTGGCTCCATACCGCTGTCAGTGTGCACATTGGGCCGTGTCACCAAGGCGCCACAGGAGTCCCCAATGATACCACAGGAACTTCTGGCATCGCAGAATCCTGGAAGGGACCCACGGTCGCACTGGAGATAACCACTGTGAACGGTGCATATCAGGTAAGTGTGTGACAGTGCCTCTTTCCCCCAATGCCTGCTGACCCCTTGGGTGCTCGGGATGTGCACGATAGAAATGCGCCACTAACTTAGGGACATAGATATTACTAACAGGTTCTCAGGTCCTCTCCTTGGGGCCATAACCCTTGCACTCTACCAAGTATTGTAGATGACGTCTGCAGAGGCGAGAGTCAAGGATAGCAATCACCTCATATTGATCGGTGACCTTGTATTTATCAACAGAACCCAACACAAAAGGAAGAGGTGGTACAGACAAACGAGTGGATGGAGGACAGGGCTTCAGGAGAGAAGTATGAAAATTGTGGCTGGATACGCCAAAAAGCAGGTTACGACAAACGAAAGGAAACAGGGTTGATGACTTTCTTGACTGTATATCATCATCATAATGTTTATTTTCGGAAATGCACAAAACTTTCCATAGAAACACTGCAAATATCAGATAAAATACAAAAGAATAAAAGATGCCAAAAATAACTTTAAAAAAAAAACATATCAATCATCATAACATAAAATCTTTAGCAACCATACAAAACCACATTTCATGATAGGTTCCTAAGCAGATTCTTTCTAATATAAAGTGCTATTTTAAGGTACGATAAAAGAGTTGACCGAACACCTGGAGAATCAACCCATAAAAAGAAAGTCAGTGCGGGTTGGTATTGCACAACACCCAATTCACTCAGCAATGGGCATAGCAGAGAACCTCTCATTCTCTCATAAATCAGATAACAAAAATAACAAATTGGTGAGATCCTCATATAGAGCACCACACAGAGGACAAGACTGATTACCACTCTCCCCTGACCATGCTGCCACCACCCCCTCAACAAAACACAGTCAAACCTTACCCTTGTTATGATAGCATGGTCCGCTGGTGACTCAGCCCACAGTAAGTACTTCTGTATGCCAGAAGACATGATAGTCATTAGCCCTCTGTTCTTGGTTTCAACAACTCCAAGCTCTCTCTCATTAAGCCTACATGATCTCGAAAGTGGCTAGTCAACAATGGTATCTCTCCTCACGACATGACATGAAGAGGTCGATACAAATGCGTGATGTTGATTTCCAGCATTTGTTTCTTAATGTGACTCAGCTATGGAGCCTTTCCACTAGTATCTATGGCAATCATGAAGTTAATCAGCTCATGGGTACGGATTGCTTTTTCATTGCCCCAAAACCTGAGTCAATGAAGAACGGGGAGCAGGGACATCATGTCCCCAATTAGTTTGCAGCCCAATTCTAAATGTACCCCAGAATCCGGAGCAGAGGGTTGCAGGCCCAGGATACTTTAAAGAAATTGGTTCTCCACTACTTGGATGGAGTTAATATGAGAATATCCCATAACTCCATCCCAGATCTGGTGACAGAGGCCACTTTACCATTATACATTTTTAACAGCACATCAATCGGTTTAGTTCAGAACATACCGTTGCCTACTTAAAACGAGCTGCCTGTTTACTCACATGGGAATGTGGGCCAAAGTTGGAAGAGAACCTGACCCCCAGATAGTCCAAATTCTCAACACTGGGGATCAAAGCCCCCATACAATACATTGCCTTGAACTTCACAGTGCCCCTCCCTCTGCGGAAGGCAATCACTGCTGACTTCACTGCATCAACCATCAGATCCAAGCTGTCCATGAAGCAAGCATAGTCAAGAATGAGCCTCTGAAAGGCCATTGCGGTATGCACCATTAAAAGGGTGTCGTACATGTACACCAAGAGCAGCAAAGGCCGCCCCCCATCCTTGGACCATCAAGTAAAGAACTCTGTACATTAATGGCTTGTTTGGTCGCTTACTGACAGAAGAGCAGGAGGGGGCAGGACACACCTCTGCCTTCACTTTGAAAGAGCCTGTAAATCTCCCATTGGCACCACTCCTGACACATACCTGTGCTGAGTTATGCAATCATGCCAAAAGGCTCACCAAGGAAGATGGGCAATTCATTGTCCGAGAAAGGCCCACAACCTGGACCGATTGACCTTGTCAAAAGCCAGACTCAGATAAATGAATGCCATGTAAATTGGCTCTTCCCTTACATACATTGAATGAGAAATAACCATGTAGAGATTGAAAACATGTTCAGCCTTGCACAGCCCTGGCTGGAATCCCAGCTGCACCAACGAAAGGACCCCACTGTCCACAACCCACTCCCCTAGCCTTGTGAGAATAGAGCGCCCAAAGATTTGAAAAAGAGTCCAACAGTAAAATGGCTATAAGACCCTGCGGTCCCTTGTTATTTATTGGCTGAATGGTAGCACAGGACCATGATGGTGGTACCACACCACCTGCACAAATAGCGTTAAACACCTGGGTCAAGATCGTAGCCCACAGTTCCAGAGCCATTGCAAACAAGTCTTCCGGGACATTGTCGGTCCAGGCGCCCGATTAGAGCACTGACAACCAATGGCTTTGATTATTTCCACCACTGAAAAAAACATCCTTGCAGCAATGTTCCCTAAACTCCCCAGGGTAACAGGACTACAATTTGCTTTCCTTTGATGTGCGCTATATAAAGATGAAAAATTATCCAGCCAAGCCAGGTCAGATACATTAAAGTTTTAATTGGTTGGATTTATGGGGATCGGGACTCTCTATCTGCTGCGCACCTCCTATTAGTTGTTTTGGTTCAGCCTGCAGCCTGGATCATGGTTCATCTGAGGACCAACTCCAAGGTTCCCAATTGTTTGGATGCTTTTTGGGAAGACAAACCTTTGATTGCATGTTGGCGCTGGCTGGATTCGTTTGTCCAAAATTCTGGCAGTTAAGCCTTTTGTTATAAGTCAAGGTCCAGTCTTAGAATTGTTGGTGCATGTGGTTTTTTATTCATATTGGTATACCAAAATCAAAAAATCATCAGTGTGGCAATTACTGCCAGTTGGTCAACATTGGTGAGTGCTAACAGCCGACGCGCGTTTCGACCTGAGTCTTTTTCAAGGCTGTGATTTGTGAAGTGAGTGGGTAAGGATATGCAAGGTGCAGTGACATTATTTGAGACACATTTCGTGCGACATAATCAATCACAGGAAATTGTTTGGTAAGCATAATAGCACGTTGTTTACAGGTTTTGTATCAATATCATGTAATCATTGTCGTGATTACGACCAGTAATGCATGGGTTGTAATTATAAGTGGTGACAGTGAGTAGTGGTGGTTAAAATAAATACAGAAAGATATTCATATTTGAATTAATGCATATTATCATCATAGGCAGAAAGAAACGTTAGTACAGATGGGGGAGACAAGGTACCAAGGGTGAGAGCGAGGGGGAGAGAAGGAAGTTTGTATTAGTTCCAGGCAGAGGCCATGCATGATTAATAGGCACAGGAGTAGTTAAAAAGGGGTGGTGGAGCTTACCAGATGTGAGAAGGATGGTGGACTCTAAGTAGAGTTGATTGCTGGTCCTCCCAACTCCGGGTGCCAGGTTGGGCTGGGTAGCCTAGTCTGCGAGGTGTACAGAGGTGTGAGTAGCGTGGTGTTAGACAGCCGCATGGCCTGGTGATATCATGGTCCAGTAGGTGATGAAGGGTGAAGAGCAGACTGGTGGGTGGTACCACGGGGATGATGAGGGATGGGCGAGGTGCCAGGCAGAGTAAGGAGGCACGGTTCTGCATGTGCGGCAGTCGCGAAGACAGGTAAGAGTGGTGGAATAAGCTCAAAGGTGTGTTTGGGTCAGGTTGTCATGTGTGCGGTCATGGAAGCTCCGGCGGTATAGAGGTGCCTCCGGCTGGGGTTGGGCGTCAGGAGACGCCTTGTCAGGTAGGTACGGACCTGTAGCGAAAAGGGCGGTGGAGGGGCATGAGCAACCACTGCTGCACCGAAGCCCAAAATGGCGGATTACCTTGAATCAAGAAAAACTGACACCAAAAACCTCTTTTCAGCTAAAGGATCAACGGTACACTCCAAGGGCGCCAGACAACTTAAGGCAACAATTCGTCAAATTGGAACGACTCTGTACCAAGGAAATAAATACATTTTGGGAGAGATTCATTCTCCAGACCTATCTAGAACAAGAGAAAATCCCAAGGGGATTGAGGATCATTATCTTTCCAGACTTCACAAACCCTGAGGATGCCGATTTGGCAGCAAAATGGGAAGAGAACCTAATCATGGGTTCCAAAATAATGATGGAACTATTAATGGAACATGCTGACAGACCTCACAGAAATCTCGTCTGTGAGATTGACCAACTAAAAACCGAGATAGAATCAAGCAATTCTCCAACAGCAACAAAGGAAAAGAATTACAAAATCATCTACGAGATATTAAGAATACATCAAGACGAAGTAAAAATCAGAAAATGCAGAAAATTTGCAAGAGATGAAAGAGATTGCCAGGACAACCAAGTCTTCACCTTCCAATCCAAATTTGACAACATCCAAGGAACAAGCTCCAATGAAAGCACCCCGAACAGCTCTCCGGCCACATCAGACGCTTATAGTGACCCAAAACAAGAAACAGATGCCAATGAAGAACTGGACCAAGCATCAGACACCGCTAACACTGAAACAGAGGAACCAGTACCAAGACTGTCCAGGCAACATGAAGCAAGCAGAAGCATAGGCTACAACTTCCTGGATGAAATCCAATGTTACAAGAAAAGAACACGTGCCCCCCAGCCCAAAAATCAAGTCCGTTTTTTAGAGCTTTCCCGGGGCAACATACCAACCAGATTAGAACTAAGAGAGGCAAGCGAGCGGGGACCAAGAAGCACGCAAGAAGAACACGAAAGTGCTATCAGACTGACAAGATCCAAAACGCAATCACAACAGAAAATATCGAGACCACAGACCTAGTAACCAATCTCTCTAAGCACACCCTGTCTGAATATGACACCAAAATCCTGAATAAAGGTCTCTCATTCGTTCCAGCTAACCACACAAACTTTGTGAATACCCAGATAGATCTGTTTAAATATACTAGAAAACTGAAATTGAAGAAATTCTTTGCTAAACAGATAAAATGGAAACCAGCCAAAACTGAACACGTGCCACTGAGTACCATAGATATGGAACATCTGGAATGTACCCACCTTCTGGCAACACTGGAGCACCTTCCCAACATGGAAACACAGACCATACAAGAGACATTGCAAGACTTGGACATCGGGGAAAGAAATTTGAAGATACCAGAGATGAAGCCCAAATCAAAATTTACTCCTAATCTGCAAGTAGACAATGCCATTGAAATCTTCAGTCAAGGGGTCACAAGAGACCTCCAAACATTAGAGGACCAAATGAGAACTAAACACCCAAGAGGTAGAGACAATATTACAAGTGACGAGAGACAGGTACTCAAGGACTTGCAAGATAATCACCAAATCATAATTAAGGAAACCGACTAAGGAGGAAACGTGGTCATTATTGACAGAACAGACTATGTCCAAATGGCACTGACTCACCTAACAACCCCTGGATGCTATGACACCCTTAGCACAAACCCAACAAAGGAAATCACTATGGAAGTTAACATTCTGCTGAACAAATGGCACCGACGTGGACTCCTGTCAGATGACGAAATGAAATATCTTCAACCAAAACATCCAAGGATGACCACTATCTATTTTCTCCCGAAGATACACAAAGAATTCCACACTATACCAGAAGGCTGTCCCATCCTGAGTGGAATTGGATGGATAACAGAACCACTGAACCAATACATCAACAATGTATTGGCACCAGAAGTACCCAAGATACCAAACTTTTTACGTGACACTATGCACACCCTTTTAGTCTTACAAGACATCGTGTGGAGCAAAGAATACTTCTTGGTGACACTGGACGTAAAAGCCCTTTACACGTCCATAGACCACAGACTTGCTCTGAAAGCCATCGAATTTGCCTTTGCAAAAGCCTCAGCATCATTCTGTTCACACTTGGAACTCACCAAAGAACTTCTGGAATTTTCACTAACAAATACCAACTTTTTATTCGACCAACAATATTACAGACAAACCAAAGGCATAGCCATGGGGGCCACATACGCACCATCCATGGCCAATCTGTTTATGCATCACTACGAACAAGTGCATGATTTTGCTAATGAAGACTTCAACAGACTGATCCATACCTGGATGCGCTACATAGACGACATCCTGATGATCTGGTGCGGAACTGCAGAAGAATTGGATTCCTTTAAAAAATATCTGAATGACAACAATTTTGGCATTGATACAAAACCTGTAAACAACATGATATTATGCTTACCAAACAATTACCTGTGATTCATTATGTCGCACCAAATGTGTCTCAAATAATGTCACTGAGCCTTGCATATCACTTACCCACTCACTCACTTCACAAATCACAGCCTTGAAAAAGAATCAGGTCGAAACGCGCATCGGCTGTTTGCACTCACCAATGTTGACCAACTGGCAGTAATTGCCACATTGATGATTTTTTGGTTTTGGTATACCAATATGAATAAAAAGCCACATGCACCAACAATTCTTAGACTGGACCTTGACTTATAACAAAAGGCTTAACTGCCAGAATTTTGGACAAACGAATCCAGCCAGCGCCAACACGCAATCAAAGGTTTGTCTTCCTAAATAGCAGATACATTAAAGACCGGGGACTTCTGATTAAATTTGTAAAATGGGCCATAGTTCGCAATAAAAAAAAAGTCTTACATCATTATCTTAGGAAGCTCTGACCCATGTGTCCCTTGAGTCCAAAGCCTCATCTTCAATAAATCTTTTTCTCCCGGCCAAAACTTTCTTATAAAGAAACCCTGCACGGATAATAGAGTGTTTGGTGACCAGAGGATTTTTAAGTACAGACAGTAAATGCGACTTAGCTCTAGTGAAATCCTGGTCAAACCGCTATCGGCACCTCTGGCGAGTAGGGGTTTACAAGTTTCAACAGAGTCTGTGCTCTCTTCCAGACTTTCCTTCCCAGTGTTACCATCAAAGGAGTGTTTCCCAGTCCCCCCTGTGTCACCCACAGTATTTCTTTTAGCTTAACGGGGGCCACCAAGTGTTGCAATAGATCTGTTTCTGAGGTGGACTCGTACTTGTAAGCAGTTCTTCTTATGTTGGCTATGTGGGCTATTATAAAAGTTGACATTGAGTGTGTCATACGTGGCAGGTCTGACAATTCTGACCATCAAAATAAAAGAGGATGGGGACTCTGGTCAAATCTAACTTGAATAGTAAGTTGGGTGTACTACAGTGCACAAGCCTTTGTAGTTCCGCTCCCTTTTATTTCTCTGGGCCAACTCTGCAAAAGAAACATACCCATTAACATTAATTTCATACTGAGACCACGTCTCTTGCAGGAGAATAATGTCCATCTCTTTGAGTAATAATTGGGTCTCCACACATGCTAGTCTGGATTTGACCTTCACAACGTTCCATGACAGAAATTACATTTGATCAATATGTGAGTTTGCCTCTGGAGGGGCCGGGGAAGCACCCAGGGGAACACCTGTGGTGTGGCCAAAACTAAGGTCTTGCTTTATGAGTCAATCAATATCCTCCATTTCGCTAAACCAAGTGAACCGATTCGGAGATTACACTGAATTATGATCTATGGGCACTCCACCCCTAGCACTCCCAACCCCAAGCACCCTGGAAAACTGGCAACTTCTGAAGTAACAACCACACATACCTCAGGCAGCCATGTGGGGTGTGACAAATTAGACCTCTCTAATATCGCAAGGCCCCCCACCCCGCCTGCATTGATAGAAATAGTTCAACAGCACCATCCATGCACAGTGCTTAGGTCCAGGATGATCTAAATTAGAGGCCACCACATGATTAGTGATATCACGGTACTTAAAGGTCACAACCGCACAGTCCCCGGTGGCTGATTTATTATTGAGGCCCACCCGCAGGACTCTACGGGCCATTCAAATTAGATATGGGTCAATGGGGCTGCCCTGGATGTTAGAGTTGATCCACTGAATTGACTTACTAATCAGAGTACCACTATCCTCCCTCGTCCCACCCTTTAATGTGGGTCATTCAGGATCACTCCCACCAGTGGCATCACTTCAGGTGGTAACTGCAATCAATTCTGATTCATAGTCAATTTTGGAGGGGCCTTAATTGTCCCCTTGCTAATTGACATCTGATCTATTTTTGGAGGCAACAGGGATCTTAAGGGAAGAGATGGAACAGAGGGCCGTTGGGGCAATACGGGCAAGGAACCTTGGCTTAGATGCGGGTCAGGAACTACATGTATATCTGCAACTGTATCACTAGCATGAAACATCACCCTTTCAGTTCCTTACCCCCACCCACCTCTAGGAGAGTTAGTTGGCTGTGTTTTAGTACATAAGGCCCCTGAGCCATGTGATTTACCAAGGGAGACACAATTCAAACAATATTTGCCAGAGGCATTTAAGGACTCCATTCCCTTCTTCACTGATCTCACCATATCGTTCAGGATCAACAAAGTATTAAAGACGCCTGCTTTGAAATTCAACATAAAATTAATAATTTTTGTCAGTGGATCTAATTTTGGTACTTTCAAGCCAAGGGGATCAGAGGGGCTAACAGATCCTGGGAACAACAAAGACGAAGAAGGCAACACATCACAAGAACCACAAGCGGTGTGACCCACAACAATGTGCTGCTTGTTTGTTATACCAGTTGCACCGGGGCCATTCGGGATCTGCACTAGATTCTCTGAGGTAGACACGGGAACAGCTCCACAACTAGTGATACATCTTACACCCAAACATTCAGGAACTCTTGCCAGTGCTATATTGGAGTACACTGGAATAGGGAGATGTGAAGTGAGAGGGCCCGAAACAGGAGCATAGACTGGGACAAGGACAGAAACTCCACAACTAGAGCTAGATACTTGTAATTTAGGGGGGCATACCAAAAGCAGGGCAGAAGAAGATGCGCTCTTCAGAGAAGAAGGAATAGCTATTTCCGTCGCCCTGATCTGCTCCTTTAATTGCCCTGCCACCTTCTGCGGGTAGGAGTCCAAAGTCCCCCTGCCTTTAAGATCTTGTTGTTACCATTGGCCATTTTCCTGGGATCCGTGATCTCTAGGGCTAATGCCTTCTTCTTTTACTTTCTATGTTTTTGGGCCCATGTGCGGCAGAAGGGCTAGAGGTCGCTTTGCGTTTAGTCATATTGCACACTGTTCGCAAAGCCCTCCTCAGCCACTACCACTGATGCACCCTAAGACCCTTTTAAACAGCCATAAACATAATTTCCCTATGACTTAATTAGCCTAGTTACTCCAAAAGAACGAGAGAAACACCACTCCCCCACCTCTATACAATTCCACACTGCACAATTCTACACCTCCCAAGAAGGTACCTTGTTCTCCTCTTTAATCTCAAAATAGATTATCTAAGAAAGAGGAGTCGTCGCCCTCTGAATGAGTTAAATAATTTAAATTATTTAAAAATGATCAAGTTATTAAAAAAGGAAAGAAAAAAACAACAGTAAAATGGCACCTTAGAACAATCTAAAACAGTCTACAATTGTCCATCTGTTTTTCTACATATAAACATATGAACACAAATCGAAATCAAAAAGTCCGGATAACCAGTAACCAGTATAGAAAGTCCAAGAGCCGGAGTCTATTGGAGAACCACAAAATGAGCCTCCCAGAGGAACGCCTGAATGGCGCACGGGGCTGTCATAGTCCGTCTCCCTGCCCTCTAGGCGAAGATCAGATCCTTCAGCTCGCAGGCCATATTGATGCAAAGGATGCAAAAAGAAAAAGAAAACCCACTCTCTGGGGAGCCTGTCAACCACAATTAGGGCTTCTGTTTTTCCAGTCTTTCAAAGACAATCAGGGCTTTGGTTCTTCCAGTCTTTCAAAGACAGAAGCCTGGCACTTACAGCTTTCGAACGGCGACAAATGGATAAAAAGAAATGAAGCAGTAGCCCCACACCACAAACATGATTTTATATGGACCAACAAAACGTGGAAGCAGTTTACGGTAGCCAGGTATACAGAGATAGTGAGTCGACAGCCAGACCTTATTTTCTGGTGCATATACCGGGCGGGGTAACGATGGCGATCAGCCAAACAACGCGTGCAAAACTGAGCGTCTGTGTGAGTCTGGTCATGGGTGGACTTGAGGTTCCTGTAGCAATCATTGACAGCAGGGATGAGGATAGAAGGAGCATCCAATAGAGGTAGGGTATGTGGGTGTTGACTGTAAAGGGAAAACGAAGGGAGGTACCAGTTGAGGAATGAGAGGCGTTATTCTAAGCAAATTCTGCTGTACATAAAATGCTGAACCATGTGTCTTGGTGTTGTAGGCACAGACAATGGAGGTATTGTTCTAAGGTCTGATTGAGATGTTGCATCTGTCCGTCAGTTTATGGATGGTAAGCAGAGGAAAACCAGGCATTGATACCTAGGAGGGAAGTGAGAGCCCTCCAAAAATGTGACATGAATTGGGATCCCCTGTCAGAGACAATGATAGAAGGGAGGCCAAACAAACAAAACACAAAGCAGATATATAAATCAACCAGGGCTGAAGCAGTGGGTATGCCTGAAAAGGGAACAATGCGAGCCACTTTCGTGAAATAGACGACAACCACCTTGAAGTCCATAGACACCATATACCACAGCTTCTGTGAAATGGGAATGGGTTGCAAAAGACCAGGGTGTTTCCCTTTGATGTTTGTTCCCTGTGCACATACCGAGCAACAGAGCAAGAGGAGACATAGTCGACAGTGTCTCGTCTCAATGCAGGCCACCAGCACCATCGCTGTAAAAGCATCAATGTCTTGTGTTGGCTGGGATGTCCATTAATTGGAGAGTCATGTGACCATTTCAGGGCTTGCTGTCTAGTCGGTTGTGTTGGTAGAAAAAGACAGCCTTGGACAAACAGCAAACCCTCATGATAGTTGACATTCCAATCCTCTTGGTCAGTGGGAAGTTGATTGACCCAGTCTTTGTGGGATATATTGACCCACTCAACGGCACTGCACCACATCACCAAGCTGCATTTGCGCAAGAAACAGCAACCTGGCAGCGATGGCTCCTGTGCGCACTGGGACCTCAAAACTGTGTTTTTGGCAGCAGCAACAGAAATATAGATGCACCATCCTGCTTAGCACACATTAAAAGACTGCGCCACACTTGATTGGTGAATAATGATCCTTTCTACTGTTTAGGGTCATATTCAAGAGAAAATAATGAATGAAAACAAACAGTGCCCTATCAGATTACATGTGTTTCAACACATCAGTGTCTTTTTCAAATCGGGGCAAATTAAAGCTGTACATTTTACAGTAGTCATTGGAAACAGTGTTAGGTAAATGGAATCACAGACATTAGAGAAAGGTGAAAGGGGCGGAGGTTTTAGGGTTTATGGGAAAAGGAGAAATAAAAAGAACATAAAATCAATTCTAAATTCTTGCAAATGAGAGCTTTTAAAAGCTAGTGATGCGCGTATATTTTGCTGCAAATCAATAAGGCTCATGTCAGACCTTACCTAAATTTCAGAAATGAGTCCAAATCCGAAGAGCAAGGCATTCACAGGATAAATCCCTCCCGCAGAATAAATTTGTGATAATCATGTGTCAGGAGTATTTTGTGCATTGTGATACTGCCTACATGTTAAAGCGTGTTCTTTGTTATACAATGAACCTATTCACTTAAAAAGGTGGGGGCAGCCTGGTGTGTCCCTCTTTAAAGCATAGACTTGTATAATAAATACTGCAAAAGGCAGTTTGTTCGTACCATATGCAGAGTATTTGGGTCAGGTATCCATTATGCAATTTTACAAAAATGGGCTCTAATCCCCACTACAACAAAAATACATGTTGCATTTTGATAATACTAGATTTAAATGCCTGCATCTCATATGACAATAAATCACGCGGGTCCATGCTCGGCAAGCATCTGACTGTATACCCGCTCAGTGTGGCGGTCTGTCACTTATGGGCTTACCTTCAAACAGTATGTTCTGTCTCCACGCGTCGGCAGGAGTGCCTGATCGCGCTAGTTGGGTTTAGCAAACGTTGCTATGACATTTATTATAGAGTCTATGCTTTAAAGAGGAACACACCAGGCTGCCCCCACCTTTTTAAGTGAATAGGTGGGGTCCATAAACCCTAAAATCTCCACCCCTTTCACCCTTCCCTAATGTCTGTGATTCAATTTACCTAACACTTTTGCCAATGACTACTGTTGAAATGTACAGCTTTAATTTGCCCTGATTTGGAAAAGACACTAATGTGTTGAAACACGTTTAATCTGATAGGGCACTGTTTGTTTTCATTCATTATTTTCTCTTGAATATGACCCTAAACACTAAAAAGGATAATTCTTCACCAATCAAGTGTGGCGTAGTCTTTTTATATGTGTGACCAATTACTTCACTCAAGTGCTATCGTAGCTAAAATCAAAAAATTGCTCCTATTCCCTGGTGTTTTGTAGATGTCAATAGAAGGTTAACTAAGTGCATTGCTTACATTCCTATTGTTCTTATCACCCCATTGGTGATTGCTGCCCCATATTAACAATTGTACGATTTCTTTTAATTTTCAAATAAATAAATATTATATTTTTAACAACCAGCTTGGTTCATGGTCCATTGTGACCCGGGGTATTTGAAAAGGGGGTGTGATATGAGTGGTGTACCATCTCAATATTGAATCTAATCTAAAAATAATAAGCATTTCAGTCGTGCGCTGCATACTAGGCCGAGACCAAGGTGTGCGTCACCTGATTGAAATCCTTAACATCTTGCATGGTTTTGGTCAATGTTGGTGGTGGTGTACAAAGACAAACAAAGAGAGTCTGTTACAGAACTGTATCTGTAAACACAAGGAGGTTTTCACCACTCAAAAGACAAGATAATGCATCAGCTTTCCCATGCGATGAACCGGGACAGTGTTTAATGGTGAAATCAAAAGTGGAAAAAAAGATGTGCCAACGCACTTGACGGCTGTTAACGCATTTCATAGATGCCAGATCTTGAATGTTGCGATTATCTGTATACACGGTCATTGACCATTTGAAACCCAAGAGGTAGTGTTTCCAGGTCAAGAAGGTATCTTTAATGGCCAGGTTTTTTTTCTGTAACCGTGTCATGCATTTCAACAACAGAGAATTTTCTATAGTCGAACACTACTGGATGCATAATGCAGTTGTAGGACATATTTGAGATAAGAGAGTCCCCGGATCAAAAGAGGATGCATCGGCTTCTACCATGAATGGAACGTCCGGTTTGGGGTGTTGTAGGACAGGAGCTGCGGTAAAAGCATTTTTCAGAGTGTCAAAGACATCTTGTTGGAGAGTGGTCCAGTTAAAGGCACTGGGTTAGTCAGTTCAGTCAAAGGAGCAGTGATGGCAAAATACCCCTGAATAAAGCGGTGATAAAAGTAAGCAAACCCAAAGAAGGTCTGTAAGGTCTTTACGGAGGTAGCTAATGGCTATTCCAGAATGGTTTTCACCTTGGTTGAATTCATAGACAAGCCATCCGTGGTTATTTGAAATCCAAATAATTCGATCTCATGAACGTGGAATATGGATTGTTCTGCTTTTGTGAACAGTGCATTCTGGCGTAGTAGTACAGATACCTCTGATACATGTTTTAGTGAGTATTGTACAACAGGCAAAAAATAAATAAGTAATCTTTACATACAATGACGTTAGAATCAAGAATGTTGGGAAAAATGTCATTCATGAAACTTTGGAAGGTCGCAGGCGCATTGGATAGGCCAAAAGGCATGACGGTATATTCATAAACACCAATTTGTGTAAAGAAAGCTGTCTTCCGTTCATCACCCTTTCTGATGTGGACCAGGTTGTAGGTGCCTGTAAGGTGCAGCTTTGTGAATATAACGGATTGTTTGAGTTGATCTAGCAAGACCGAGATCAGCGGAATCGGGTGCCTATTTTCTATGGTGATTTGATTCACCTGTCTGTAATCTATGCCAGTCATTCAGTCAACATACTTTTATTCGACATAAAACATTTTCAAGTCAATACATAAAACACATTGCCATGAGAACAATAAAATACATCAAGTAAAAATCATCATGGTTTCCAGGAGTATTTTGGACAGTACAATTTTGGCAGCAATACACATCATTATCTAAAAAAAGCCTTAAAATGCACCCTTTAGAGGAGAGCGTGGCTCGCAGCCTCTACATGTTTCGGTGGTTTGAATTAGATTACAAGTGCAATTTAATCAGCTTCCTTTTTAGCAACCAGGATCTATGAGTATGTCTGGCAATTGCAAAAACTACAAGTTGCTGTGTGCTTTGTCTTAGAAATCTCATTGCTGATTCAGTGTCTCTCATTCTAGCTTGTCTCAGCACAGGCTCCAAATACGCTTGGCTCAGATATTTCATTTTGTCACATAGCAACAGAAAATGTGTCATTGTTTCTATTCCACCCCACACAGCGCACATTTACCCGAATTAGGTGTGTTCCATTTAGCCGTAAAACCTGCCGCTTGGAGGGTCCCCAATCTCACTTGCATATCAAGAGATTTCTCAAATGGCGTGAGATATAATCTTAGTAAAGTTTCGTGCCTGGGGACAAAAGCTTGAGGTATGCCGGTCGCAATTTGGACTTCCTCGCGCTATCCACCAATCGATCCCTTGCTTGTCCGGCCACGCGTAACCATTGGAGCTTTCTAATACCAGGCAACTGATTTTACTTCCCTCCATCCATGGACATCACATGACTCAGAGCTTCTCTATATTTCACCAGTCCCTCTTGGTTCCAAAGTCTTTACCAGAAGAGCACCGTACTAAGTGATGCAAGAGAAGCCACTGAAGTTACCTCTAACTCTAAAAGTTACAGTAAGGCGGGGGTACCTTTTGGTAGAAGGACATGTTTTCTCAGAAATGTAACCTCATTAGAAGAAGGTTTTTCCAAATTTCCGTGCCACCACAATTAGGCCCCATACAAGGTGGCAGGAACTGTTTGCTTCCCATACAAATCTAGCGCTGGAGAGATTGCACCATGGCTGTGCCTTGCATGAAATGCTACTATGGAACCCCCAAATTTGTCAATGCTGCTTGCAGAACGCTTCACTTGAGCCACCCACCCCTATGTCTCTTGGAAACGAATCGCTAAATAATCAAATGTTTTTACCTGATCTATTTGGTTTCCATGCACTCCTAGTTTTAAGGGTCTGGTTTTAGCAAACCTGGGCCTAAACACAATTCATTTAGTCTTGTCTGTGTCAAAATGCAGCCCCAGTTCCACGCACTTTTGCACAAACAATGACAATGATTTTTCCAACCTTTGCGGGTTTGTTGCCAAAATGACCGCACCATTGGCATAAAACAAGGCAGGGATTTTATCCTTATTTATTTTGGGGCAGTCCTGACAATCCATAAGCAGGGTGTCTATTATTTCATGGATATATAAATTGAATAGAATGGGTGCCATGAGTCAGCCCTGTCGCAACCCCTTAGTTACATCGAAATCCTCTGTCGTTTCCCCTCCTTACCCATAGCGCACAGTGGCGTGGTTTCTGAGTAGAGAAGCCGGATAAGCCTAATCAATTGGGCCGGGGCTTTGCGGAGGAGTAGTATCTTCCAAAGTTTTTCTCGTGAGACTGAATCAAAAGCTGTCCTCAAGTAGAGGAACACAGTGTACAATTTCATATGCTTCAGCACTGTATATTTTTGAATAAGCATGTATAGTAAAAAAAACTACAGTGCTCAGTAGTTCCCCTATTTTTCCAGAAGCCTGCCTTCAGATCGCTTATTACCTTGTTGTTGTCCACCCAGACTTGCAGTTTTTTAAAAATAATTTTCTCAAACAATTTACTGACGCTATACAAAAGGGATATTGGGTGATAATTTGCCAGGTTTTCCCTCCCGCCATTTTTGTAATTGTCATACTCTCTACCCCATTGCTTGACTAATCAGCTTCAAAAGGCAGAGTATCAGAGGTGCCAATGTACACCTCTCCACCATATAGGATTTCAAAGTGGGATTGCCACGTCTCTGCCCCCATACATCAATTTAGTGTCTGTTCTCCTCTCAGATTTGTACCTTTTACAGGCTGCCAAAAGAGCACATTATTTTTATTTTGGAGTGCCACATACATCCACTTTTCCTGCACAAGTCCTTCTATTTGATAACTGTCAACTTATTGTACTCTAGTTGGGCTTGTCGCAGTTTGGTTTTATCTGCTGACCCCTTTTTATCTACGCATACCAGGATTACCTTTTTGGCCCTTCTGCACTTTTCATTATACCACTCACCTTTGTGCACTATTTTCTTTCTGATAGACCTCTTGTGCTAAGAAATATGCGGTAGTAGTTGTTTTCATATTTTCAAATACCTCCAGTACAGGAGATCATCATTTTCTGGGTTGCAAATGGTTTCTATAGTAGGGATATTTGAGTTATAAAGATCTTGTTTCCCATTCTGTGACATCAGCTTTGACCACTTCACTGATTTACGGACCTGTACTTCCACCCGTAAAGGATGTGCATGTCCTGGTTCTTGGTTTACTTCCTTTTGTGCCACTCTACCAATTTGTACACACAAGGGGGTCACTCTCTGTTCTTAGTAAAATTCAAAGTCCATGACCATGGCCCAATCTACCCCTGATACGAGAATATAAACTATGAGCGACGAGCCATGGCCCTTAAATGTTTTTGCAGGCTGATCTTTGATAAAGCGGTCATTGCACACTCTTAAATTTAGATTATAGAGCAGACAGGTTGTTTTCATAGCATATGTAGCCACAAACATATCTGCGCGCGGACCGGCATCATCCACGGTGAGCCGTCCCTTACCGACCTGAAAAATTTTGCAAGCGGCAAAGATTCCAGAGCATGACAATAGCTTCATGTTTTTTGTGGGAACTATAAAACTCTCTTATTCCAACCACACGGATACTCGTGGGGACCCCTATAACTTGGTGGGATCCCCCGGCACAATCCAACCAGCTACTTAGACATCGACACAGTAACCTTTAAGTGTCGGTCCAGCCCTGAAGAATGTGGCCCCTGTGCCACTGAAACCGGTAGGCTTCAAATATCAGGAAGAGTGTCAGACGAGTAAATAACGAATTTAAAACTCACCTGGGCCTCCTGATTCTGGACTCCCCATAAAAAAGATGTAAATCATTTAATAACCTCTAACCTGGATTCTGAAAACTAATCATGAGAGAGATCAGAACAGAAGAGGAACACGGGAGATTCAATAGAAATATATCTATCTGTACCTCCTTTTTATACCCTGTGGATAGAGAAATCAAATTAAATTACCCTTTTTTTCATCTATGAAGCAGCCTTTGTTAAAATAATCTCAAGTACCTCTCTAGAGGGCGAACTAAAAATAAAAATTAAAACATTTTGTGAAAATATCCCCACAGAATTAATCAACCTGAGTTGTCTATTGTGTGGATGGAGTTAAAAATAGACACGACCACATGGTATATCGGCACACGGAATAAGATCGATGGGGCAATCGTACGGATGGTGTAGAGGCAGAGACTCAGCTTGGCGTTTGTGAAATATGTTTAAAAAGGAGGCCTATTCCTCTGGTACACTTGATGTTATGGTGCCCATCAGATGTGCCACAGAAACCAGCGCTTGACAAGGTGAATGGTATATGGATATAGAAGTATGACAGATCTCATGACAATAGGAAGAGCGGAAGTCTAGAGTGCTGGAGTCCAATCAATCAAAGGGTTATGTTTCTTCAGCAATGGGATCCCTTGGATCATGCTAAATTGTGGAGCTGCTATAAGGTCGAAAGAAAGGTGTTGGTTTGTATGGTAAGAAGTAAAGGCAGAGTTCTTTTCTGGATTAGACTATAGATTAGGTTAGTACAATCGTCTGCTTGTACAGATTCAGGTTTTGTTTTATCTTGTAGTGGTAGTTTCAAGGAATTGGCCAGAGATATGTCAACATAGTTACCCATGGCACCTGAGTCTATCAATACCCGGATGGGTTGGTCCACTCGACGGATATGACGGAGACAGGCTTCTATGAACATATGAGTGGATTGACTGATCAAGGGCGTGTCGAGGGGCAGCTCGCTCTCTGGACTCATCCATACACCTCGATTTTACGGATGAGCCTTCTGATAAAACGACGTGCGTTTTGGTCTTTAAGGACATTCTTTAATGAAATGCCCCAGTTGAGCACAATAGAAGCAAGCATTGGTCAAACGCTGTCGTTCTCTTTCAGCAGGTGTCATAGGACCTCAAGTACTGCCTATCTGCATGGGTTCGGGGAGCACTTTCCATGGAACCCGAAAGGGCTTGGAGATGAAAAGGGTGTAAAAATCAGGTGTCTAATACAACTCACCTTTATGTTCTGTTCTCCTTGCGTCTACCTGAAGAGTTAGGTCAACTAGCTCGGTATACAGAGTAGGCAAAGGAGGAACAGGGCATCATTCATGGCATCAGTAAAACCCCTGTAAAATACAAGAGATTTCTTTTTTTCAGGCCAGGAATTCTAGGCAGCCAATTGCTTGAATCGAGTGATGTAGTCCAAAAGTCCTGCCTTTCCTTGCATTAATTCCAATAATTCTAGATCTCGTGTTAGAGCCTTGAATTGGGTGTCAGAAACCTTAGTCATTTCAGCTATCAAGAGATCGAAAATCATACAGAACAGTGCTGCTGCCTTCCAATAAGGGATTAGTCCAAGTGGTTGCTTTCCCTCCCAGATGTGATAATGTGAAGGCAGCTTTTGTATTGGAGTCTGGGAAAGCCTGAGAGCTACTCAAAAAGTGTCATTTGCACTACATAAGAAACACGCGGAATGTACGCGGCTCTCCAGAGGAGCCCAAACAAATATTCAAGGCACATGAACAGGGGCTTGCAGAGCTGGTGCCGGAACACCCGCAGGTTGTGGATGGGCTGCATCCCCAAGCTCATCATCTGGGGGTAGCGCGTGATAACTGTTCTGAATCACATCCAGTGCAAGACAGTATTGGGTGTGCAGTTAAACAGTCGAAAACATTATGTCGAAAGACATAGGGGCCGATTCATGGAACAAACGTTCGCCGAAAATCTTGGCGCAAGCAGGCGCAAGCAGGTGCAAGCGCAAAAAAACAGGCGCACGCGCACGCGTGTGATTCATGGAAGTCCCTACGCGTGTTTACCTCGGGATGTGCGCCAAACCCGTGCATGGCGCACAAGTCACTGCAACATCCCGAAAGGTGTGCGCGACGCGCACAGTGAAAGCGCACAACCTCGGCGCATACACCAGAAAGTGGGCGGAACACGGGGCGTAGCGCGCGGAATGGGGAACAACGCACGAAAAAAGGGCGTAACTGGGGATGTACTGCAGGGAAGCAGACGGAACGCCCACACGCACTCGAACCACACGTATTCATGGAATCGAATAGGGCAAAGCCACGCACAGCCAAAGACACGCACAAGCCGAAACACGTCCGCCACACGAAGGCAGGCGGTAGAGTCCCTGCGCATTACAAAAGTGGCAACATACAGCAATTGGGCCTGTGCGAGCGGGGCACGTGTATTTCGGGGGTGCGCGGGAAGTTACACACGCGATTGAGCAGGGTACGTGTATTTCGGGGGTGCATGGGAAGTTACACACGCGATTGAGCGGGGTATGTGTATTTCGGGGGTGCGCGGGATGTTACACACATGATTGAGCGGGGTACGTGTATTTCGGGGGTGCGCGGGAAGTCACACACGCGATTCAGTGGGGAACGTGTATTTCGGGGGTGCGCGGGAAGTCACACACGCGATTGAGCGGGGTACGTGTATTTTGGGGGTGCGTGGGAAGTTACACACGCGATTGAGCGGGGTACGTGTATTTCGGGGGTGCGCGGGAAGTTCCACACGCGATTCCATCAGGGTACGTGTATTACAGGAGTGCGCGGGAAGTTCCACACGCGATCTCATCAGGGTACGTGTATTTCGGGGTGCGGGGGAAGTATCACACGCAACATCAGCAGGGTACATGTATTCCAGGGGTGCGCGGGAAGTTCCACACGCGATTGAGCAGGGTACGTGTATTTCGGGGGTGCGCGGGAAGTTACACACGCGATTGAGCGGGGTACGTGTATTTCGGGGGTGCGTGGGAAGTTACACACGCGATTGAGCGGGGTACGTGTATTTCGGGGGTGCGCAGGAAGTTACACACGCGATTGAGCGGGGTACGTGTATTTCGGTGGTGCGCGGGAAGTTCCACACGCGATTCCATCAGGGTACGTGTATTACAGGGGTGCGCGGGAAGTTCCACACGCGATCTCATCAGGGTACGTGTATTTCGGGGTGCGGAGGAAGTATCACACGCAACATCAGCAGGGTACGTGTATTCCAGGGGTGCGCGGGAAGTTCCACACTCGATTCCATCAGGGTATGTGTATTACAGGGGTGCGCGGGAAGTTCCACACGCGATCTCATCAGGGTACGTGTATTACAGGGGTGCGCGGGGAGCACCACACGTGAATTGCACGTGTGCGTCCTCCCAGGTGTTCCCTCTACACCCTCCACAGCCCCTGCAGGTGGCTCACACCACAGGGGCCTACCCTGCACATGTCCTGCAGGCACCCCATCCACCATGGCCATGCCCCCCAGCCAACCCACATGTCAACTTGCACTACTGCCCACCAACGCATGTCCCCCTGCACCCCCAGCCACCAGGGGCACCCTCCACCAGGCCCCCACCCATGTCTCCCACCTCCCCCACCCCCCAGCAGTGCAGGGTCACCCTCCACCAGGCCCCCACCCATGTCTCGCACCCCCCACACCCCAGCACTGTGGGGCACCTGTCAGCAGGCCCCTACCCATGTCTCCCACCACCCCCACCCCCCGCAGTGCAGGGTCACCCTCCACCAGGCCCCCACCCATGTCTCCCACCACCCCCACCCCCCAGCAGTGCAGGGTCACCCTCCACCAGGCCCCCATCCATGTCTCCCACCACCCCCACCCCCCAGCAGTGCAGGGGCACCCACCACCAGGCCCCCACCCATGTCTCCCAGCACCCCCACCCCCCAGCCACCAGGGGCAGCCTCCACCAGGCCCCCACTCATGTCTCCCACCACCCCCACCCCCCAGCACTGTGGGGCACCTGCCAGCAGGCCCCCACCCATGTCTCCCACCACCCCCACCCCCCAGCAGTGCAGGGTCACCCTCCACCAGGCCCCCACCCATGTCTCCCACCACCCCCACCCCCCAGCAGTGCAGGGGCACCCACCACCAGGCCCCCACCCATGTCTCCCAGCCCCCCCACCCCCCAGCACTGTGGGGCACCTGCCAGCAGGCCCCCACCCATGTCCAACTCATGTTCCCCACCCCCCCCACCCCCCAGCACTGTGGGGCACCTGCCAGCAGGCCCCCACTCATGTCCAACTCATGTACCCCTGCACCCCCACCCCCCAGGACTGTGGGGCACCTGCCAGCAGGCCCCCACCCATGTCCAACTCATGTTCCCCAGCCAATATGTCATCACAAACTAGATCCCTGGTCCCTATGGTCAGCCTCCAAATGCAAAACACCCACCCGAGTATTGCATCCACCCACTCATAATTGGCAATTACATGACAGAACACAAATTGCAAGTTCCGAAACAAACACATTTCCCTCACATACACCCAATGGGTGTCAGTGAATCTCAAAACCCATATCATGAAATGCATGAAACCAATGAGATACCACACATTGAAGTTCACTAAAAAAAATATGTATTAAAGGAAACATAAATAGAATCAAAAATAAAGAAACAGAAATGTGAATGTACAAAAATGAAAAGAAGCATGTCCGTGAAAAAAAGCAAAACCAAAAATCAAAATCCAAAGTAATGGTGTCCAAAGTCACTGTCTAGAAAACAAAATCCAATGGGAAATAAAAAAGAAAGCCATTGCTCCATGGTTAAAATGTGAAAGAAAAATACAATCCAACAGTGAACTGTGTACATACAAACAAGCCAGGGTCCATCATCCCAACAAAAGAAAGGAAACCTATCTAACTACACTAACTAATAAAATAAACTATATACAAAAATGTGGCCAATGTCCGAAAGGTCCAAAATAAATCCCAAAAAAAATGAAACCTAACACTACCTACATAACTATGTACAAGGGCAGCGGGCTAGTTTGACGGCTAACTTTTGGATGTCCCGGGCCAGGGCATCATCGAACTCCTGCTCAATGTCCCGGAGGCGGTCCTCCTCCATGGCCCCGAGGGTCCGCAGGGACGTCGACGTGTCCACCTCCAAACCCCTGCGGATTGCCTCGAGGCACTCGGCCCGCCTCAGGGCCCTCCACATGGAGTTCTCCGCCCTGACCATTGTGAGCCATGCCTCTTCCGCCCGCTGCAACTCCGCATCTATGGCATGGCCCAACCGCTGCCACACGGAAGACACTCCCTGTCCTGGGTCCTCCTGCCCTCCGGCGATGCCTGCCCCTCCCATGTTGAAGGCCCCGAGCCTTCATGGCTCCCACCACGTGGCTGCTGCTGCTGTGCCTCTGCCCGTGCACTGCCTCCTGCTGCCTGCACATCCTCCGCCGGCTGGGGTGCAGTCGTTGATGTGGCGACCCCTGCTGGACGTCCGACTCCCGACTGTTGCAGGGATGCCTCCTCCACCAGCCTGGCCGCACCGTCAGAGGCAGCTCCACAGGGCACCCAGGTGACTGATGGGTGGGAAGATGGCACGGAGGACGACTGGCGCATAGGGGGTTCAGTTGAGGAGGGGGTCGTAGCAAGCCCCATCATACGGAGGAATCCGGCCTGGGTGGCTGACGTGGTCAACGAGCCATTCGAGATGACGTGCAGTCTCCTCATGAAAAGACTGCAGGTCACCTCGCATGGCCCGTTGACGCAACGCCACACCACTCAGAACAGGCTCAACCCGGACCCGGATAGCCACACAACTGCATTTGGCATGCAAGCCTACACACACAAGCACCATCCATGTCTCACACATTCCAGCCCTTGCATGTGTTAGCCCCACGGCCCTGTACACCCCACCCATACTCGACCCCATACAAACAGATGTGCAACCTGCACACTACTGAAAAATCACCACACGCACAGCTCACAATCAGGATGCATGTACACTTACCGCTCGACTCCAGACGGGTCTGCCTCTCAAGGACCTGGACGTGGAGCGCTGGGGATATGCGTTCCAGGACCCTCATCTGTTCTTCCGACAAGTGGCCCCGGCGCCCCTTGGCATCCGCTGCCTTCAAGAGGCGCCGGGCCTTGTTCAGGGTCCTGACGTGCAGATTTTTCACGTGCCAAATCACTCCATATCAAGATGGCCACGCGTAAGCACACGGAAGACCACGCTCCTGACCAGAAGGCCGAACTACTGCCCCCCAGAGCCCTGAGCACGCTCCCACCTGCCATCTGCTGCTGCCTGACTGCCTGCTGCCCACGTGCCCTGCCATTTGCTGCCTGCACATCAGCCAGGGGTGCTGTTGCTGTGACCACCCCTGCTGGAACCGATGACTCCCGACTGGGATTCCATCGCTCCACAGCCCAGCCCCAGGACCCAGTTGCCCACCCACTCCTGCCTCTGGGGTTGTCATGTCGGGGCAAACACCATCTGAGACCACTGACAACCCCCGGCCAGAGAGGCAGAGGGGCACCAGCTTCAGTGCCACCAAAGTTGGTGTACTGGTGGAGCAAGTCCTGGGGCAGTATGATGCCCTCTTCGGAAGTTCCCGCGCCGACAAGGAAGGACGGACTCGGATCTGGACTGACATCGTGACTGCCATCAACGCGGAGGGGGTGGCAGTCCGCGACTTACAACAATTCAAGAAGCGCTGGGAGGACTTCAGGTCCAGGACCCTGAACAAGGCCCGGCGCCTCTTGAAGGCAGCGGATGCCAAGGGGCGCCGGGGCCACTTGTCGGAAGAGCAGATGAGGGTCCTGGAACGCATATCCCCAGCGCTCCACATCCAGGTCCTTGAGAGGCAGACCCGTCTGGAGTCGAGCGGTAAGTGTACATGCATCCTGATTGTGAGCTGTGCGTGTGGTGATTTTTCAGTAGTGCGCAGGTTGCACATCTGTTTGTATGGGGTCGAGTATGGGTGGGGGTGTACAGGGCCGTGGGGCTAACACATGCGAGGGCTGGAATGTGTGAGACATGGATGGTGCTTGTGTGTGTAGGCTTGCATGCCAAATGCAGTTGTGTGGGCACACATGTTTGGATGAATGTGTATGTAAGTAGACATGTCCGTGATGTCACGCATTTATGTTGTTTTCATCTGCATGTATCAGCACTGTGTACATGTGCATGTGTGTGTATTTGACAAGGGTGCAACAGTGATGCAACATGGATGCATGTGACAGCGGCATGTGGAAGCCTGATCGGCAGATGTGACATGGATGCCCATCTGAACACTGCGACACTTGGCAGAGGTGTACACATGCATGCAAGTGTGGTGGTGTGTGTACATGTGTGGTGCACTTCCTGTGTTGCATGTGATGTCTGGCTCACCTTTGCCTGCTCATGCTGTTGTATGTGTATGGATGGTGCTGGCAGTTGTGATATGGCTGTGGTATGGCTCATGTGTGCGAGTTGAAATGACATGTGTGTTGGGGATTGTGATGACATGTCTGAGGTTTGCCAATGCCACTCATGTACAACTGTCATGTGTGTATGTGTCCATTGTACAGTGCCCTGATGCCTGTGTTTTATTTCTTCCTGTCTGCAGCGTCAACTGATGAAGAGGGCGGAGAAGGTGCTGTGGAGCACAGCGGCGGGGATCCCACCGCCAGCCGGAGACGCAAGGCCCGGCTCCCCTCTCATGTTGTCATCTCGTCGGGGAGTGAGGAGTCCGGTGCCGCGTCCCAGGCCGCAGCTGCCGGGGGGAGGTCCAAGAGGCGGGGGTTGGAGTTGGACTCCTCGGCAGCAGAAGGGGCAGCTGGGACCCCACAGGGCCCAACAGGGGAAGATGGCACAGAGTCATCCAGGTTGGTGGGGGGTTTGGTGGAGGAGGAGGCCATGCAAGCAACAGAGACGGGGTCTGGAGGTGGGGATCCCACTGGTGCTAGTGGTGCAGTGCAGGACCAGGGACAGGAGGCAGCACAGGCCGCCGCGGAGGTGCCTGTGTGCAATCCTGTCCCTGATCCTGTCCCTGCATCATCTTGCACCAGCAGGGATGCCTACGTCCAGACCCGTTTTCAGGCAGGGAATGAGCTCACGTCAACTGGCCTTCCTCTGCCTGCGGACGTGGCTATCCGGGTCCGGGTTGAGCCTGTTCTGAGTGGTGTGGCGTTGCATCAACGGGCCATGCGAGGTGACCTGCAGTCTTTTCATGAGGAGACTGCACGTCATCTCGAATGGCTCGTTGACCACGTCAGCCTGCTGGGACAGGTCACCCAGGCCGGATTCCTCCGTATGATGGGGCTTGCTACGACTCCCTCCTCAACTGAACCCCCTACGCGCCAGTCGTCCTCCGTGCCATCTTCCCATCCATCAGTCACCTGGGTGCCCTGTGGAGCTGCCTCTGACGGTGCGGCCAGGCTGGTGGAGGAGGCATCCCTGCCACAGTCGGGAGTCGGACGTCCAGCAGGGGTGGCCACATCAACGACTGCACCCCAGCCGGCGGAGGATGTGCAGGCAGCAGGAGGCAGTGCACGGATAGAGGCACAGCAGCAGCAACGTGGTGGGAGCCATGAAGGCTCGGGGCCTTCAACATCGGAGGGGCAGGCATCGGCTGGAGGGCAGGAGGACCCAGGACAGAGAGTGTCTTCCGTGTGGCAGCGGTTGGGCCACGCCATAGATGCGAGCGGCAGCGGGCGGAAGAGGCACGGCTCACAATGGTCAGGGCAGAGTACTCCATGCGGAGGGCCCTGAGGCGGGCCGAGTGCCTTGAGGCAATCCGCAGGGGTTTGGAGGTGGACACGTCGGCGGCCCTGCGGACCCTCGGGGCCATGGAGGAGGACCGCCTCCGGGACATTGAGCAGGAGTTCGATGATGCCCTGGCCCGGGACATCCACAAGTGAGCCGTCAAACTAGCCCGCGGCCCTTGTACATAGTTATGTAGGTAGTGTTAGGTTTAATTTTTTTTAAAATTTATTTTGGACCTTTCGGACATTGGCCACATTTTTGTATATAGTTTATTTTATTAGTTAGTGTAGTTAGATAGGTTTCCTTTCTTTTGTTGGGATAATGGACCCTGGCTTGTTCCCATGTACATAGTTCACTGTTGGATTGTATTTTTCTTTCACATTTTAACCATGGAGCAATGGCTTTCTTTTTTATTTCCCATTGGATTTTGTTTTGTGGACAGTGACTTTGGACACCATTACTTTGGAATTTGATTTTTGGTTTTTCTTTTTTTCACGGACATGCTTCTTTTCATTTTTGTACATTCACATTTATGTTTCCTTATTTTTGATTCTATTTATGTTTGCTTTAATACATATTTTTTTATCATACTTCAATGTGTGGTATCTCATTGGTTTCATGCATTTCATGATATGGGTTTTGAGATTCACTGACACCCATTGGGTGTATGTGAGGGAAATGTGTTTGTTTCGGAACTTGCAATTGGTGTTCTGTCATGTAATTGCCCATTATGAGTGGGTGGATGCAATACTCGGGTGGGTGTTTTGCATTTGGAGGCTGACCATAGGTACCAGGGATCTAGATTGTGATGACATGTTGGCTGGGGAACATGAGTTGGACATGGGTGGGAGCCTGCTGGCAGGTGCCCCACAGTGCTAGGGGGTGGGGGTGGTGGGAGACATGGGTGGGGGCCTGGTGGAGGGTGACCCTGCACTGCTGGGGGGTGGGGGTGGTGGGAGACATGGGTGGGGGCCTGGTGGAGGGTGCCCCTGCACTGCTGGGGGGTGGGGGTGGTGGGAGACATGGGTGGGGGCCTGGTGGAGGGTGACCCTGCACTGCTGGGGGGTGGGGGTGGTGGGAGACATGGGTGGGGGCCTGGTGGAGGGTGACCCTGCACTGCTGAGGGGTGGGGGTGGTGGGAGACATGGGTGGGGGCCTGGTGGAGGGTGCCCCACAGTGCTGGGGGTGGGGGTGGTGGGAGACATGAGTTGGACATGGGTGGGGGGCCTGCTGGCAGGTGCCCCACAGTGCTGGGGGGTGGGGGTGGTGGGGAACATGAGTTGGACATGTGTGGGGGCCTGCTGGCAGGTGCCCCACAGTGCTGGGGGTGGGGGAGGTGGGGAACATGAGTTGGACATGGGTGGGGGCCTGCTGGCAGGTGCCCCACAGTGCTGGGGGGTGGGGGTGGTGGGGAACATGAGTTGACATGGGTGGGGGCCTGCTGGCAGGTGCCCCACAGTGCTGGGCGGTGGGGGGGGGGCGGGGAACATGAGTTGGACATGGGTGGGGGCCTGCTGGCAGGTGCCCCACAGTGCTGGGGGGTGGGGGTGGTGGGAGACATGAGTTGGACATGGGTGGGGGCCTGCTGGCAGGTGCCCCACAGTGCTGGGGGGTGGGGGTGGTGGGGAACATGAGTTGGACATGGGTGGGGGCCTGCTGGCAGGTGCCACACAGTGATGGGGGGTGGGGGGGTGGGGAACATGAGTTGGACATGGGTGGGGGCCTGCTGGCAGGTGCCCCACAGTGCTGGGGGGTGGGGGGGTGGGGAACATGAGTTGGACATGGGTGGGGGCCTGCTGGCAGGTGCCCCACAGTGCTGGGGGGTGGGGGTGGTGGGGAACATGAGTTGGACATGGGTGGGGGCCTGCTGGCAGGTGCCCCACAGTGCTGGGGGGTGGGGGTGGTGGGGAAAATGAGTTGGGCATGGGTGGGGGCCTGCTGGCAGGTGCCCCACAGTGCTGGGGGGTGGGGGGGGGTGGGGAACATGAGTTGGACATGGGTGGGGGCCTGCTGGCAGGTGCCCCACAGTGCTGGGGGGTGGGGGTGGTGGGAGACATGGGTGGGGGCCTGGTGGAGGGTGCCCCTGCACTGCTGGGGGGTGGGGGTGGTGGGAGACATGGGTGGGGGCCTGGTGGAGGGTGCCCCTGCACTGCTGGGGGGTGGGGGTGGTGGGAGACATGGGTGGGGGCCTGGTGGAGGGTGACCCTGCACTGACGGGGGGTTGGGTGGTGGGAGACATGGGTGGGGGCCTGGTGGAGGGTGCCCCACAGTGCTGGGGGTGGGGGTGGTGGGGACATGAGTTGGACATGGATGGGGGCCTGCTGGCAGGTGCCCCACAGTGCTGGGGGGTGGGAGACATGGGTGGGGGCCTGGTGGAGGGTGACCCTGCACTGCTGGGGGGTGGGGGTGGTGGGAGACATGGGTGGGGACCTGGTGGAGGGTGACCCTGCACTGCTGGGGGGTGGGGGTGGTGGGAGACATGAGTTGGACATGGGTGGGGGCCTGCTGGCAGGTGCCCCACAGTGGTGGCGGGTGGGGGGGTGGGGAACATGAGTTGGACATGGGTGGGGGCCTGCTGGCAGGTGCCCCACAGTGCTGGGGGGTGGGGGTGGTGGGGACATGAGTTGGACATGGGTGGGGGCCTGCTGACAGGTGCCCCAGAGTGCTGGGGTGTGGGGGTGGTGGGAGACATGGGTGGGGGCCTGGTGGAGGGTGTCCCTGCACTGCTGGGGGGTGGGGGTGGTGGGAGACCTGGGTGGGGGCCTGGTGGAGGGTGCCCCTGCACTGCTGGGGGGTGGGGGTGGTGGGAGACATGGGTGGGGGCCTGGTGGAGGGTGACCCTGCACTGCTGGGGGGTGGGGGTGGTGGGAGACATGGGTGGGGGCCTGGTGGAGGGTGCCCCACAGTGCTGGGGGGTGGGGGTGGTGGGAGTCATGAGTTGGACATGGGTGGGGGCCTGCTGGCAGGTGCCCCACAGTGCTGGCGGGTGGGGGTGGTGGGAGACATGGGTGGGGGCCTGGTGGAGGGTGCCCCACAGTGCTGGGGGGTGGGGGGGGTGGGAGACATGAGTTAGACATGGGTGGGGGCCTGGTGGAGGGTGCCCCTGCACGGCTGGGGGGTGGGGGTGGTGGGAGACATGGGTGGGGGCCTGGTGGAGGGTGACCCTGCACTGCTGGGGGGTGGGGGTGGTGGGAGACATGGGTGGGGGCCTGGTGGAGGGTGCCCCTGGTGGCTGGGGGTGCAGGGGGACATGCGTTGGTGGGCAGTAGTGCAAGTTGACATGTGGGTTGGCTGGGGGGCATGGCCATGGTGGATGGGGTGCCTGCAGGACATGTGCAGGGTAGGCCCCTGTGGTGTGAGCCACCAGCAGGGGCCGTGGAGGGTGTAGAGGGAACACCTGGGAGGACCCACACGTGCAATTCACGTGTGGTACTCCCCGCGCACCCCTGTAATACACGTACCCTGATGGAATCGCGTGTGGAACTTCCTGCGCACCCCTGAAATACCCGTACCCTGCTCGCACGGGGCCAATCGCATGTGGAACTTCCCGCGCACCCCTGAAATACACGTACCCTGATGGAATCGCGTGTGGAACTTCCCGCGCACCCCTGGAATACACGTACCCTGCTGATGTCGCGTGTGAAACTTTCCCCGCACCCTGAAATACACGTACCCTGATGAAATTGCGTGTGGAACTTCCCGCGCACCCCTGAAATACATGTACCCTGCTGATGTCGCGTGTGAAACTTCCCCCGCCCCCTGAAATACACGTACCGTGATGAAATCGCGTGTGGAACTTCCCGCGCACCCCTGAAATACACGCACCCTGCTGATGTCGCTTGTGAAACTTCCCCCGCACCCCGAAATACACCTACCCTGCTGAAATCGCGTGTGGAACTTCCCGCTCACCCCTGAAATACACGTATCCTGCTGAAATCGCGTGTGGCACTTCCCGCGCACCCCTGAGATACGCGTACCCTGCTCGCACGGGCCCAATCGCATGTGGAATTTCCCGCGCACCCCTGAAATACACGTACCCTTCTGAAATCGCGTGTGAAACTTGCCCCGCACCCCGAAATACACATACCCTGCTGAAATCGCGTGTGGCACTTCCCGCGCACCCCTGAGATACGCGTACCCTGCTCGCACGGGCACAATCGCGTGTGGAACTTCCCGCACACCCCTGAAATACACGTACCCTGCTGAAATCGCGTGTGAAACTTCCCCCGCACCCCGAAATACACGTACCCTGCTGAAATCACGTGTGGAACTTCACGCACACCCCTGAAATACACATACCCTGCGGAAATCGCTTGTGGAACTTCCCACGCACCCCTGAAATACGCGTACCCTGCTCGCACGGGGCCAATCGCGTGAGGTACTTACCGCGCACTCCAGTGATACACGTAGCCCGCTTGCCGTGCTGGTACAGGGTTAGCGCAGCCCTTTGCGCTGGATTGGGTATATTGGTGGCTTTTCCCTGTGCGAGAGGTGTTCTTGGGGGCGTAACTGGCGCTGCTGCAGGGTCTCTGTGCCACTGTGCGCCACATCTGGTTTTGGTGGCTGGAATCCATGAATACGCTGTGCGCGGAAATGGATTTTAGCGCACGCGGCTGGCGCAGGGATTCGCACGCGCACACTGTGCGCCAGCCGCGTGCGCCACTTGTGCGCTGAATTCTATGAATTACCCCCATAATGTCGAAAAATAAAATGTCGAACATTTTTTTTTCTAATGTTTTATTTTTTTATTTATATGTTTTTTTGGGGTTCCGTAAGTAAAAAAAAGGGGGTAAAACCAAAAAAGAGGGTTTGGGGGGAACCCCCCATTTCGAACAAAAAACGAACAAAAAAGACATTAGAAAAAAAGAATTTTGACTTTTTTTTTCGACATTATGTCTTTCGACATAATGTAATTCGAATGAATCACTATAAACCACAGTATTGGCAACAGGCATGTCCACCCTGAGTGCAGAAATAGCCTGTATGAAGGCGGCTACCGGGTCCTCAGCAGCCTCCATAAATTCAGGTGGGATAAAAATAAGGCTTCTCAATCGGTCACGAACTGAGGTCCCAGGTGAACATATGCCTTTTTTCCCCCCAAGTATCAGCCAGGAAGTGGCAACATCAGGTACTCGGCAGCTAAAAGAAAGCAATGAAACAGTTAACCACCAAAAAATGTATTATGGTTATGTAAACCCCCTATATACATGACATACTTGGTCCAGGGATAGTTAAGCGGTGAAGAGATGGAACAGGTGCCAATAAGGGCAAATCTATCCCAAACTTCAAAAAGGTGCAAACTAGGAATGATGACAGGGATTCCCAATGTTGCCGTTTAAATGTCTCACCAGGGTACCAGGAGGAAAAGAGTTCCACAGAGTCCAAAGTTGAAAAGTACCAAATCCAGGGAAAAACCAATAGCGTTCCAGTGCAACAAAATCCAAGGTATAATCCAATAGCCAAAGTTCCAAACGCAAGCCAGTTCACCAAATCCAATAGGGCAAAAATAGCAGCAATCCAGGAAGATAGCCAAGGTCAAAAAGCCAGAAAATCTAAGGAATTCAAATACAGGAAACGTAGCAAGCCATGCGCAGAACAGCTGAGAAGTCTTGTTGCATGGTGTTTAAATTGCCCGGGAAAAGTCACTGCCTGATTTCAACATCACGAGAGTGTCACGTGACCGCCCTGGCTCCATGCTTCTGTCGGAGTGTGCGTTGGGCTATGTCACCAAGCCATCACAGTAGTCCCCAATGATGGCACAGGAACCTCTGGTGTCACAGAATCCTGGAAGGGACATGCAGCTGGGACCGGTGCAGGATCCCCAATCGCACTGGAGAAGACCACTGCAACTGGTGCATATCAGGTAAATGTGTGACACCACGCTCCACTTGTGCAGCTCTCGTTTCAAAAGGAGAGCTGAAGAAAATAGCCAAGTACTACATTGTGCCTTGTGTGACGGTGGCTCTCTGTGCATTACTGTGGTTGAAAAACACTGCGCGAAGGACTCAGATATATTGTAGTAGAAAAAAAGTTACTAGAGCTATGGCACAGCAGCAACATTTTCTGGGAATGACAGTACAGTATGGAGGCAGCATAGTGACTGGCTTCTTCTGCTGGGAGGGCTGCAGTAGATGTTTTCTGGGTCCATCACAGTTCTTTTCATGGATGGTGTTGGATTATGTGGCAACCCAAAAATGTGGTAACCAACTTGGGCTCAGGCTTTCTCTGGCACAAAGTCGTGCAGGTAGTGAGATGCTGTTGGTCTTTGCCCTGTAGTATGAAGAACTTCCAGACTTTGTTTTTGAAGCAAGAAGGCATGCCCTCCTACACTCTTATGGCTGTAGAGTTGGTGCTTTGGCTGTCAGTCCATGATATTGTGCACTTTATGATCTGACAGGCTGTCCTTCTCCTGCTCTGTATCACAGGATCCCAAAATCATGTGTTGCATAAGCATTGACTCATATGATTCACCAACTTCATCTTGGACATCATCATCATCATCATCATCATCATTATCCCCACACCTATTATCAGTGGGTGGAGGTGGTGGTGGAGGAGACCGGGACAATTCATCAACCTGTAACTCTGCACTTTTTCCTCTGGAACTACTGATAACTAGTGATTGGTCTGGCCACTGAAAGTTCACTTACCTACATCCACTGTATGTAATATCTTCCTGCCTTTCAAGACATGTAAGACGTTTTCTCTGCAACGCATTCAGTAACAGACAATACATATATTGTCCTCCTATCCTTCAAGAATGATAAGACATTTTGTCTGGAACTAATATTTAGTGTAGCACTGTAAGGGGGGTATGTATCCTCAAATCTGTCTATATATATTGTGGGCCCTGCAGCCATGCATTTGAGATTCAATATCCTCCAGATGAATTCTTAAATGTACATTTGCTATCAAGCCCTTCTGAGCATGAATAATGAGAGCCTGATCACGTTTCTCAATATGACACACACTCTTCCAACCTATGAAACTAATCTTTGTGGTTTGACAAAAATGGACAAGTAAACATTGCTATGGGCCGGCACTGTTAAAACTTTTTTGCTGGGCAGAGGCGTTGCTAGGGGGTGGCTAAGGAGGCTATAGCCCCTGGTCTTTTGGTTGTAGCCCCGGATAGAATCTCAGGAGCTACAGCCAAAAGACTAGCTAGCCCCCAGTCCCAACAGTTCCGACATCAGCTTAACCCCGGGTCTTTTCCAGACCTAGCAACTCCCCTGGCTGGTAGACATAGTTGTGGAAAATGCCTTATTGTATATTGCAGCAATTGGTTTTCTACAGAATCAAGCAGTATAAAACATGTATTGTGTATGTTTATCTGTACGAGCAAATGACAAAATGCTCTTATTCTGGGAATAAGATGACTTGAAAGGCCAAGAAGCAACAGCAAAACACTGCACACTGCATATTAATGTGGGGAGAAAAATACTGCATACAGTTATATTCATCTTTTAAAGTTGTACATGCCCTGAGGAGAAAGAAAGCAATGAGTGAGCCTCTTGCTCTATGCTCCAAAAGTTGGTTGCAGCTGACAATAAGTTACAACAAATACATGCCTCATAACACCTGTTTTGCAAGAAACAGCAAACTGACATATTCATAGGGAGGGGGGAGTTGTTTCTTTTCTTTAAATTTTAGAATTTTCAGAATGTTGATGACGATCAGTAAACCTGTGTCTGGGGTTCCTGCTGACCAGCAGAATGGAAACTGGTTTGGTGTTCACGTTATCTCTGAGCGCTGGGTGACACACCATTTTATGGCAGAGAATGGTACCCCTCTGCCCAATGCCTTCCATTCATTTCAATGCAGCTGTGGCTTCCATTTTATTATCACAACTGTTCATGGTAGTGGCTTTGAGGTTTCTGCACTCAGTTCATGTGTGCTCTTTTGCAGCTGGCTAATGTCTCTACATGTGTGTTCAGCCATGTCGCCTCTTCATGATTACTTTGGTGAGGTCATCCAGTTATGGTCTGTGTGGCTGCTTCAGTGGGTGGCATCTGTCATCTTGGTGGTGCGCTTGGGGGGGGGTTGAGACCCCCTCAACTATCCCCTCTCTGGTCCATGCATATGGATCACATAAAAGCTCCTCCGCCTTGTAGTTCCACACCTCAGCCTCTGCCTTTGGTCACTAGAGCTCCTTCTGAGTACATTCGTGTTCCATGAAGAGAGGGAACTTACGTCCCCTGCACACTATCTAATATCTGGAATACCAGACCAACAATAAGGTTTATCTAACAAGTAATGTTTCTTAATAAATTTAAGAAGATCTGTAAATGGTAATACATAGAGAAAGGTAATTTGTTCAAGAAAATGACTTTGAATCAGATAAGGTTACAAGAACCATTCTTCATTGTTTATTCTTGATGTTGAAGCTGTGGAAGGCCCAACGCGTTCCGAGTGCTACAACACTCTTCATCAGGGGCAATAACAAAGGTTTCTAGGAAAAGATATATATAATATGTACATTAGGAATCTATTTACACCAACAACGTTTGTTCAACAATATTTCTAAATAACTCATTTTAGATCAGGATATGTATCACAATAACCCATGACATACAAGGATTACATATGTGGCAGAACGTTTGACATTTTAAATGTACAGAGTATACACTAACCCATAAGAGGACAACCTGTCCCTCATTAATATGTATAGAAACTGATGGTAAATTCACTAGGTTAATAGTATCTTCTCTGATGTGATCGAATGAGGAAATATATAGAAAAAAATATATAGAATAACTACTGTTAGTGAATTCACTGAAATTCTAATATGACAAGGTAAGAAACTGTGCAACTATTTAAAGAGTCTAACCTTGTGTTTTTTTATGAAGGAGGTTCTTCAAGAGAACGAGGGTGGTCTGGGACGGGAATCCCAGGCCTTCATCTAAACAAGACAGCGGTTCTTTGATGGTAAGTCCTTATCTGTAGAAATAGAATAGACATCGAAGACGTCTATTTAGACCGTTGTAAGTGACATAGTGAGGATAAAATAAGTTAAGACAGTAATGAGTCACTTACAGCGGTATCGCGGTTGACCAGTATCAAGGTAGCTGAGGGGAAGTGGTAGTCATAAACCGCAAGTGGTCTGGAGGTTACTCAGGACTGGAGCGCTGAGAAAAAGTGGACAGAAAAACGAAGGTAGAGTCTCAGTAATTGACAGAGGAAGTGAACAGGGTGTTCACAAGCTTTGTTCTGAAAAAGAATCCTGGGACGAGCCAGTATAGGAAGACTAACATTCTTACCTAGTGTATGTCAGTGTGGCACACATGGAGACCAGCTGCCGAAGGGTTGCTCGACTCCATGTCAAGTGCCGCCACTGTTTATAAAGTAATTAGTAGTGTGACGTAATCACGCGCTTGCGTGTGGTACGTCATACTGTACGCTGAGCTCCAGGCTCAGATGGATGAAAATTAGACAAGATGGAATCTAATTAGCCTCCTATGGGAAGATGCTCGACAGGGGCAGGTAGGGCTATAAGAACTTAATCAGTCGAGTGAAAAAAGAAGAACGGACCGCGGCGTGTTTACAATGTGACGTCATCACGCATGCGCGTGCATGACGCCACATGTAAACAAACCTAGTGTCGGGGTGAAGGAAATATAACAATATGACCTCTAGGGGAATGGCAATGTCCAATATGTGCATGACCCTTGATGGTTGGAACTAATATCATTCAACTGAAGGTAAGGGCTCATGATGACTAAGCTTATAAAAATCATGTGGAGCAACGTCCACGCATTTAAAGTGTCATGAATAGTGTAGAACTAGAAAAGCGTTAGAGTTAGTGAGATGTTCTAGGCACGACCTGGAGGCTGAAGGACCATGGGAGCGCCAAGGAGCTTACTATGGCCATTACGACTGCCTGACTGGAAAACATTGATGGATGTTGATTATACATCGACCTATGTATACTATAGGGGTCAGAAGACAAAAATAGAATGGCGGACTGTGATTTATTCTGATTATAGTCCTGCATGTGAGATCTGAGTTTTAGGGTCCAAAGTGGTTGAAGACCTTATCAATAGTTGTAGTAGTAAACATAGTTGATATTAATGGTTAGGTACATTCTTATTATGCAACCAACCAATGCCATTCTGCCCACACGTCTGGTTCACAGTCTAGTGAAGGGAGTATCAATTGTACAGGTTGTACATTTCCGAGATAGAGTCAACGGAATGACTGGATATGTATAAACTTTGAAAACATTTTTACATTTCTATCCAACTGTCCAAGTTAAATGGTTCACAGTCTTATGATGTGGTTATGATAATTCTGACCAACAATCCTATCAAATGTTTTTAAAGAGACATTGATGAAGATGAACGGAAAGAGAAAATTTAACGTAGGTATTCTTTAAATGAATGGACCTAAATAGTAGTCCTCATTTAGACCGAGTGGGGTCATTGCATCTAGTCTATGAATCCAGTACAATTCTTTTTGTGCCAAAAGTTTGGGTAGGTCACCTCCTCGTGGGAGGGGGTGTAATACTTCCAGTATTGCAAATCTCATTTGCGAGATGTTATGCTTATTGTCTCTAAAGTGCCGGAATACAGATGACTTCACATTTTTTGTTCGAATCTGGGACTTATGTTCAGTCCATCTTTCTTTGGCTTTTCTACTGGTTTTCCCCACATAATATTTCCCACAAGGGCATCTAATGGTGTAGATGACATTTTTGGAGTCACAGGTTGCAAAGTTTTTTAGGAAAATCTTTTTACCATTGTTCGGATGTCTGATGTGATTGCCTTTGATGATGTTCGAGCAGTGCTGACAATTTAGGCACGGAAAAGTGCCATTTCTTGACTTCGTCAATGTCCTTTGAGTGGATATTTTAGGTCTTTCAGCTTTGATTAGCATGTCTCTGAAATTCCGTCCTCTTTTGTATGCTAACATTGGGGGGGCTGGAAAGAGACGGTTCAGATTAGGATCCGATTTTATAAGATCCCAGTTCTTAGTGATCATTTTTTTGACTTGAAAGCTCTGGGCAGAGTACTTCAGTGTGTAGATGAGGTTTGACTGAGTTTGTTTCGGTTGTTTGTTAAGTAATACAACTTCATTGTACTGTGCAACCAAGGTGTCAAGGTTGCCCCTCTCTCCTCTGCACCTCATACTTGATTAGCAAATTTTCCAAACACCTAGTATCCAAGTTGACTCTTACCATTTACAAATATTTCTCCTTATTAGGGTGTGCCATAGTTGTCCTATCCTTCTCTTCTTACATTCGTGTTCCATGTCATCTCCTCCTCTTCGCCCTGCTCAGATTCAGCGGCATCTTCTTCCGCCGATGTGCGTCCAGTTTGGGGAATCCATCCATTGCTGTATCTTTCTGGGGCACCATCAAGGCTGGTGTGTTCAACAGAACCATGGTACATTCTTCTCCTCCATTTTTCTGGCACCTATATGTGAGCCTCAGGCCCAATGGTGATCTGTGAATATTGCTGCGCGCCCTCTCATGCCATGTACCCTCAAAATGTGTCTGGGGCCTCTTTTCTCTACACTCTTTACTGAACCTTCACTCTGGCAACATGGTGGTGTTATTCCTGATGGCATTCTGTACACAGGTCATCCTGGCTTTCTACTAATGTGAGCGCCTTCAACTTCTTGCCACTCCTTAATGTATGCATCCTTTTCTCTATGCATCATCTGCACTGGAACTGACAGGAGCAGCATTTTTGCTATGCATCCCTGCAGCCTTTGACCCATTCTTCTCTTGCAAACTCTTGTCCACGTACAGGTTGCTGGTGTTTCTTGCAGCATTCAGGCTGTCCTTCCACCTCTCTTCTGCTCTTGAAGTACTGCAACTCCCCTTATGTTACAATTCCCTTGTCTGGGCTTTTCAGTATGTATTGCATCAGGTTATCTGCATTCAAGCACTCCTCTACTTATTTATTTTTTATTTATTTTTCATGTGTAAAGCGTACCGAACCCGGGGGTATCTGGGCGCTGGTTACTGGTTAGATAGTGGTTACAGGTAGACATACGATGTAGCATAAATTACATTACAGTGGGTTTGCAGATATAAGTATGGTTAGTTGTAAGGTTTTTTAAAGGCTTTGTTTGAATAGCCACGTTTTGGGTTTTTTGCGGAAGGCCGTGTGCAGAGGTTCTGATCTGATGTCGAACTGTAAGGTATTCCATAGATGTCCATGTTTTCAGGAAACTGTCCTCATGTGGCAATACCTTCTGTGTCATTCATTGTAGTGTAGCCTGATTTCTCTGGAACCACCATAGAAGTCTTGTAGTTGCTCATTGCCTGAGAAGTGGGAGAATTCACGTGGCCGCCTTCCCCTGAAATCGCCCTCCCCACACGGGTCATGTGCTGGTATCATATATATATATATATATATATATATATATATCGTTGGTGGTGTGGGCCAAATTGGTCATACAAGCAGTCATGTTTTTTTTTCTTTTTTTTTTAAATCAACAATGAAGTTTTATTGGAGCTAATTAATTTCTTCATGTCACTATTAAGGGGTAAAATCATTGCTATTCAAAGGCACAATGTAGGTAAACAAATCTTTCACTGTCATAGTGTGAACGATGGGCTGTGTTTTCTCACCTGAATCCTCCTTGCTTAAAAGGCTTGGTGAGTCTTCTTGTAGATCTCCGGTCTTCGAAGAGATAGGGCTGATCTCAGGTGGAAGCCACTATGCCCGCTGTGGCACCAGACCCCTGCCTGAAATAACAAGAAAGGGTAAAAAGCCAGTAAGGCAAAAAAAAACCTTCAATCTAATGCAAATCTGATGGGTGAAGAAACACTGCAATCCTTGAACAATGTGGCACATAAGTAGCTCTGAAGAGTTGATCAGGAATTCAAAGGTTTGTCATGCTGACAGGATGGTATGCCGAGATGGGGTGCCAAAAAAAGCCCCTCTGCTGAGTAAGAAGGGAATTAATATATTCCAAGCACAAAGCAAAACGCAGACTCCACAAACTAGTTAGAGCAAGTGAGGAAAAGAGATCAGGAGGAGGGCGTCGGAGCACGGAAGCAGGTTGTAGGCAAGGCAGAGCGAACAGGAAAAAAGTAAACAAAGGAGCACGGGCTGCAGAGGAGAAAGGCACAGCAAGCGGGAGAATGGAGGAGAAGAACGGGAAAACACACAGTGAAGACAGAGTGTAGAACACCCAGCACTTTGAACTAGCATCTTACCCCAATGTGGAAGGACAAGGGTTGCAACACGCCGGCAGAGCGCCGAGCAATTGTATAAAAAGAGAAGACGGACTGCGTTCCAAAAGACTTGACCTGGTAGAGGTTCGGAAGCAAACATGGGGAAACATTAATGGGGCTGTATGCACCACTTCTTCCACAATCTCCAGGAGGGGCCAACGTGACACACAGTCCTAGGGGACAGAAGTATTGACAGCAGAGTACAAAATAATCATAGACATAATGTTTCCCAGCGGTGCAATTCCAAAGGTTGCAAGTGTGTCATTTTCTATCTACCCATTATTTTAATTACTTGATGCACATGGTGTGACCTTTGCCACCACAAGCAGAGGAGGTTACTTAAGTAACGCTCTAGTATTCCTAGTGGGACCCATCATTCCATTTGTAATTCTTTTTCTTTTTTTCTTTTAACAGTTGCCACCCCCAAATTCACTTTCTTCTCACCCCAAAGTTATTTCTCCTGTCCCTGTCCCCCTTTGTCATTCACTTGGACACCATGTATATTGCCAACTGCTCCATGTCCAAGAACCTTGAGTCCAATAACCAGGTAGGAGGTCAGTCACTGCATGGGCACAACATTAATAATATGAGAGAACACAGTGTTTGGGGAGCATGCAATCAGAGGGCTTTACTAATGTCCAAGCTTGTGACATCTGGACATCAGGCTGGGTCCCACAGGCCCTTCTAGCGATAGGCCCTCTTTCTTTGCTCGTGGGCTTGGTTGCGTGAGTCATTCGCTATGCACTCTTGTGATAGTTAGTTGACAATTCCTTTGCACCTGAAACACAAAGAAAACTAGGTGAGTTTCTCAAAATATATATACATTTTCTTTATTGCATCCTATCATTGCCAAAATGCTTGCAACTACTTCCTTTTATGTATCTATTCCTTTCATCTACTTCACATCTCATATGCCTGCTACCCACCCCACTTCTACTTCAAATATCACTAATTATGTCGGTGCTCTCCTAATTTCTCTGGAGCATTAACTGTCCCATGTCTTCCCTTGACCACATGAGAGAAACAACACAACAAAAATGACATCAACATAGTTCTTTTCCATCTCTTGTCACCCTGCTCTTCTTCTGCTTGGTGCATCATTGAGTTGAATTAATCTGTCCTGTTGCAACCAAATGGGGACAAAAATTCATAATGAAGTAATGGGCAGAACGTTACTCCCCTTTTAATGAGCTCTCTCTCTCTTCTCCTGCGCTTGGTGCCTTGGCATTGCTGCTGTGTGGCTCCTTCATATGAGGAGTTGGCAGTTTCTGTGCTCTGGGCCAATGTGATGGTGATTTCCCTCACACAATGTCTAAGATGCTTTCCTTTTTCCATTAAAGCTGAACTTGTCTTTGGGGTTGCTGTGGTTGTTGGCAGGCCTGCGTGAGCTGTCTTTCTCTTGGCATTGTTCCCCTTGTTCATCTTCCTTGTGCTGTGGCGTTCCTGCAAACTATAGCTGCCACCTCCGTAACCTTTCTTGACGCGGAAGCAATCGCAAGTGATGAATGAGTGTATGCAGTTGTGAAATATGTGTACAGAAGCTTGCCTACCATCTCTGGCACATGCATTTCTGCCTCTTTTCCAAATACAGTTATATACCTCATATAAACATTACATTTCAAATCACGGAGAAAAAAAACATTTTATATTTTTATACAGTATAACTTATTTACATTGTGTTCCTTCATGAAAAGTATACTTTTCTTCTTTTTGGGGGCCACCTTGCAAGGGCCATGCTTCCTCTGTGCCTCTTGTCCTGTACAAAAGATGCTTTTCACTGAAAATCTTTCTACATCTCCTTCAACTTGTACCTGTTACCTGTGTCTTCTTCTCCCTTAGAGACCAACATGGGACCCCACACTCCTTTCACCTCCCCCAGTACCTGCCATCTGTATCCACCTACCCTTCCCTTCCAAAAGTACCTACCTCCTCAAGCGTTGCTCCTTCTCTTTACATTGCTATTCTGCACCAACATGTCTACATGAAAGAATGTCCTTCCTACACCCATTGACACATTCAGAGTCCATTAATGATATTCAACATGTTGTATTACGTACCTCAATATGCTGCTTCTTTACTGGCAGGGGCATACTTATTTTGCACTTTGTGCATCCCTCGAGAGCCCCTCCTTCCTGTCCTTTATCCTGTCTCCAGATAAACACATGATTTCCTTCACTCAATCTGTTATTATGCTCCTGTTGCAGTAACATTGTCTGGCATTGTTTCCCCCTTTCCTTCTCAACCAAAAAAGAACATTTGACAGAAAACCCCCAATTACACTGCTCTGGTCACTCATAGTTGTGCACGTTGCCTTCAGTTATCAAGCCTCCAACCTGGTTCCCTTTAATGTGTGCTATCAGCTTGCAGCATAGTTAATGTTGATATACAATTCTCTCCTTCTCTGTTTTTACTTGGTATGTGAAACTTATGTTGAATACTCATCCACTTGGCATGAACGCGCCCGCAGCTATCAAATGGGTCCATCTGCCCTTTCATCAAGAGCTGTCTCTATTCTCCACTTCACCCCCTCATTCTTATCTCGTGTGAGTGAAGTCACTCTGTCCCCCCTCACCTCTGGAGCTCGCCTTGTAGCTGTTTGTCAATTTTCTCTTCTCTATGTGTGCCCTTCCTTTAAACAAACTCCCTGTGAATATCCATGACATTCTGCCTCTTGTTTCCGCCAATCATGTTGACTGTGTGCGTGTTTCATGTGGAACTACTTCCCATTCTAATGTTGCGCTCCTGTGTCTCCTCTATCCATAAAATGCTGACATAAAAGGTGTAAAAATGGTCATGCTCCCCTATAATGCCCCCCCTCCAATGTCATTATACCCCTTGTCTTGTGTGTGTTTATACATTTGCTTTGGTGCCTGCATTAGCCACTGTTGTCTGTGATGTGGGTTCAGCTTTCAGCGTATGCCTCTGACACTTTATGATCTTGGGCCTACTGCTCATGTGGTGATGAACTGTACTATGAAGGGTTTTTCCCTCTTCTCAAGTCTTACCAATTTCTCCTTCTTTTGTCTCTTTTTTTTCTCTTGCATGCTTGAAAAATATGTAATAGTCTTACACCCACATTCTCCCTCCCTCCTGTTATCATTGTGTGCAGAGCTGTACCTTGTGCGTTTTATGTTTGAGGCTTCCTACTTTTGATAATTATGTCTGCCTGTATCATTGTGGCCCTGATTTGACACTTGCAGCCATCCCTGCCTCACTACTTTGTGTGGAAACATTAATTTGCCAGCTCATCGTCCTGCAATGCATCTGGAACTCCCAGTGCGATTCCTCCCCATAAATTACAAAGCTTCCCTCATTTTCACTTTGTGTGCCTGCCTTGCATACTTTAAAGTGTTGTACTCATTGCTAATAAAAGCACTTGGAAAGGCGAAATAATACAAACACAAAATGTCCCCTACTGCGTTCCTGCGCAGTGCCCGAATGAAATGCTTAAAAAAAATATCTGGCACAGTGTCAACCTTAAAGCAGCAGAGTTGCTTATGTTATCAAAAGGAACGGTTTGTTGGACCAGAGGAGGTCCTTGCATCCATACACATCCATTTACACTATCCCCATAACACGCTCTCCTTTTATGGCCACTTCCTCATTAAAAACCACCAATCTTAAATTCCTTCAAGTAAAATATCCACTCTGATCGCTCCAACGAGCCACCCCCATTGTCAAAACAACATTTTACCCATACATTGTGTGAGAGTTTTAATAGAAATAACCAACCCAATGAATCCTGAATCTAGTGTAGCATTAAAATGTTGTCGAGGCATTTAAAGGCCTACATTAATAATGTATTTTTCACAACATGTCCTGACACTTGTTCCACTGTGAATGCCAGCCAAAACCTACTTTACTCCTTAGATAAAATATTTTGCTTCATTTGTTATAGACACATTGTCTTATCCAACACCATACACTATTCACATACATACACACCCCTATATATACAATGTATAACACCACCCGTTCCTATATATTGTGGTGCACGCTTCATGCCCTACTAATTGGTTTCTACCTGCACTCACTGTATGTACCCCAGATCAATAATTGGCAACAGTTCTGTCTGTATCTAGGACTGCATACACTCCAGAGTTTAATCCTGAAAAATATGCGACTGTTATACATAAAAAATCCTGAACTGCCCTTTTCTTCTTCAAGAACATGGAACATCTTCTGGTGTTGAAATATGTGTAATTCATTATGCCAATATAAATGTGCAACCTTGTGTATTGAGTACCTAAAATCACAACCACTAAAAGGGATTCATTCTTCCTTACTTAACTTACTCCATAGCCCACTTCTCTTCTGCTCCCCAAATCACATCTCACATCTCATAAGCCCCTCACACTCTATACCAGCCATCCAAAACCTCACCTTTTCCAAATCTTCCCTTCTCTGCACCTATGTCATATTTCTAGTTACCTCCAAATCCCTGCCAGCAAACCGTGTCTCCTTTACCTTGCACTTTACAATGCCTGAATTTCATGTGCATTTCCCAATGCATAGATTGGCACACTGCCATCATTTGCCATACAAATCAAAGTTGACATTCACAAACTGTTTTCTTCCTGTGTGCACATTTGTATGCGTGTTGCTTCTCGCAGACCCCTCTCACTCAAAAAACATTGCTTCTTTGGGTGCAGGCCCCATGTATCTCACTTCAATTGCCTACCAAGATGCTCAATACAATTTGCTTTTGCTTAATTTTATTTCATGCTGCCCAAAGCACAGGTCAAAGAACGAGCTGCAAGTACCGTTTCCTTCTGGGCTAAATAAAGCCTGCTTTGCCTACTTAAGTTTCCCCCCTCCCCTCACTGCTCGTGGCCTCCCAGTGCCTGCTGCCAGGAATAGTATCTCCTTTAAGTCCTTAAAACAGAAACTGTTTGTTCTACTTAGGTGTTTTCCAACTTTCCACAGGCAGAGCAGAGCTGAGCCATCTATTTAAACATAACCAGGCAGACTGCTGAGGCTTGACACAAATAACCAGACGGACTGCCAAGGCATGACACAAATACACAATTACTGTATTTTTAAAAAACACTGCGTCACACACACAGTTTTATGCATTCCTCAACACACACTGCATATTCATTTGCACTAAAACAAACACTGCTGTTCAGAGGCACTCAACACACACGCCACTGTTCAAATGCACTCAACACACACCATGAGCCTCCTTCACTTTGACCTCTGACCTAGGCCAATCCATCATTCTTCCACATGCTTCCCGAACCCACCCCAACAATATCACACTTTTTTATTATAATTTTTTCATTTATTTTCATTCCTGTTTTTTTCTTTTTGCAAAACTTCAAAACCTCAATATGTTCTCCACCAACTCTGTGCTCCACTATGCATCACAATGCATTTCTCAATTAGCATAAATGTTGAACCACTTCTCTCAAAATAACAACACGCCCTCCTACCTCTCCAGCATGCACAAGGGTTTGCATCCGTACACCGCCTTCTCTGCCTTCAAAGGCCAATGTACAATTCCTTCATATGCTCCTCGGGCCAATTCAAGCACCAATTCACTGAGATATAATCTACCACCTTCTACGCACTTTAAGTCCTATTCAGTAACCTCATATGTAACGTCACAAACCCTACAAAAAAACTAAGACTTTGAATGAAAATGCCAATACCTTGAGGGAACTCTCAAACCCTGCAATATGCCAAAACAAAACAGTACAAAAATAACATGTATACAGCCTTCTTCCTGTCTCCTAACGGGATTCTAAAAATCACATGATCCTGTACTTATAGCGTTGCCTTATAGATAAAACATCTCTGTGAGACTTTACCAGGAAATTACCTTCTGCAAAATAAGATAGCCCCTTCTGCTAACCAATATACCCAGGTATACCATTAAAATAATCATCCATGAAATAAGCTAACTGCCTAATTCCACAGGGAACCCAAAATATTTGTTGTCTTTTGTTTTTTCAGGTTTATGTTTCTTCAAAGGTTCTTTTTTCATCTGCAAGCCAAGCTGTCTGTCAAAGCTGACCACCCAAACTGACCGCCTAATAAACAGGTAACCTTTACACCAAAACACAAAACAACTAACAAAAACATAGCTTTTTCCCCAGTTCCCTCACACCTGCATTTGTCAGATTTCTGGGCCCATACTTACTCCAACTCCAGAGTACTGCCGAAGCTCTCGGACTCGCTGTCACTCCTAAAGCCTGACATTAACACCTTCTGATATCTGGGCGTGCTACGGGGAGCAGGCAGTAATGCAGGGGAGATGGCTTTTTTTGTCGAAGGAATTAGCAGCCATCCTCTGCTACCAACTGAAGCAGAATTCTGAAACCAGAGGCTGGCTCGAGGGAAATCCTCCATGCCATGAACCAGAGGAGTCCAGAAATGTGACAAATTACTGCTTTTATTGATACATCTCCAAAAGCAGGGAAAGGCACACAGAATAATGCAGTTCCAATGCATTCTCAACTGGCAGTGAGGTTTTAAGCTGATGTGACATCACAACCAAAAGTTACATTCCTAGGTTCTAGGCGAGATGGGATTGGGTGAACAGTATAGACATGTGTACATCCTATAGTAGACAGATATTCTGATTGGTCTGGCCACATCAGGTAGCTCCGATAGCACCACACAGGAGGCCAGTGTGAGCATTGTCAACTTGGGATATTCACAAGCATTTGAGCAAAAATGATGAGTGGGGAGAATGGCCTCAGAGTACTGCCTGTGTACTGCCTGTGCCCCACTACTCTGACTCCTCAGGCACTGAGCAAGGACATTCCCATCTCCAACTTTGTGCTGTTACATTTTTTGTATCTTCTGTCTTCAGTTTGATGGGGACAACAGTTCTTGCCTGCCTCGGATGAATGGGTCGTGTTCCCCAGATTAGACCACGTGTTTAGGGACCGTAAGTTTAATTTTCTCTGTTTGCATTTATGAAGGATTTCAGCTCCAAGCCCTTGTAGGTCTTTTATCTTTTTTGCTGACTTAAACACTCTCTCCCAGTGCCCTTGGCAAGGTCGGGCACATGGTTTAGGGACAGTAAAACTGATTTTCTCTGCTTGCATTTATGAAGAATTTCAACTCCCAACCCTTGCAGTTATTTTATCTTTTCCGCTGACTTGAACACTCTCTCCCAGCACCCTTGGCAAGGTCGGGCACAGTGACTGCACTGCCATCTCTGCTTTGCATTTCTCAGGGGAATCAGTGTGTCAGGTCTCTCCCTGCGTTTTGAGCCTTCCCAATTCCTTCCATTCATTTCAATGCAGCTTTGTCTTCTATTTTATAGTCATTGTTGTTCATGGTAGTTGCTTTGAGGCTTCTTTACACAGTTCATAGGTGATCTTTTGCACCTTGCTAATGTCTCTGTGTGTGTTCAGCCATGTCTCCTCTTCATGATTACTTTCGTGATATCATCCAGTCATGGTTATGTGGGGCTGCTTCAGTGGGTGGCATCTGTCATCTTGGTGGTATGCTGGGGGGGGCCGGGGGGGTGAGACGCCCTTAACTAAACTTCTTAAAGAGGAAGCCGCCAATCAACATCTGTGCATGGTCTGTCACCTGAAGGTTCTGGCTACAGGATCTGCATGCAGACCATCCTCTCGTTTGAGTCTAAAAGCATGGTGAGAGGAACCCTCAGTAGGAAGGAAGTGGGCAACAGACCTTCTTACATAGAAGGTCTCCAGCAAATGACTGTGTATGGTCTCGATACAGGATCTGTCTGTAGACCATGTTACTGTTATGGTGTTTATCACGAGAAATTCGAGTACCTGTTGGTTTGGTTGTAGATCTTGATGTGGCAGCCAGACTGACAACTGTTTCCAGATGGACGTATGACACGAGGAACCGACCCTTCCACCACCCAAAATAGTACTGGGTGAAGGATGGACCGACTCCCAACGTCACAGGGTGCTTTCTCCTGATTAGCGTGACGTCAGGACAGTGCAAGCACTGACAGGAGAGGCAGATGTTCTGTGTAGTTGAATGTCCGATGAGGTTGATTGCCGGAGTGGGATGTTCAGCAGAGCAAGTCCAGGAAACAACGGAACTGATGCTGGGAATGGTCGTAGGTCCAACGAAGACCAAGGGAACGTAGGTAAGGTCAGGGCAAGGAAGGCAGCCTGAGGAGGTTCCAAGGAGTACAGGCTGACAAGCAAGAGGGCGAGGAACTGACACAGGAAAAGGGAGAACCAGCAGGAGAGGGGACTCACAGGAGAGGGAAACCCTAGGAGAGCCCAAGAGCAAAACCCCAAGGGGACTGAGGAAACGGACCCCCGGGGGGGAATGGCCAAGGCAGGAGACCAAGGAAACCCACAAGGGAGGCAGCAAGGAGGACAAGCAGGACAACAACCAGGACCCACACAAGAACAAGACAGGGAACAGGAACTGAGCAGGAACAGCTCGGGAGTCGAGTGAGCAACGCGATAAACAAACCGCGTTGAGAAGCAACTAACTCTCGATCTCGACTCCTCTTGTGGGCCATCAGCAACGGAGAGGCTTGAGGCGCAAGCCGTCTCGTTGCCTGGTACTGGCGAGCCCAAAACGAGGCTTGGAACGCAAGCTGCAGCAGTAGCTAGGGCCCAGTCTACTGCGCATGCTCGGAGCCGGGAACATGGTCGTCCGCGCATGCGCAGAGACACACCAGCTCGGACCCCCGATACTCTCCCAGCGGCAGAACCCCAGGTGCGAAAGCGCGGATAGAGCCGCCAAGAGGAAGCGGAGCGGACTGGCGTAGAGGATCCCGGTCTCCAGGTAAGTGGAGTGACTCTATGACCCCCCCCAGAAAGACCCGGATCCCCAGGTTTCCAAGGAAAGCGACCATAGAACTCACGCACAAGGCGGGGAGCGTGCACATGCCGGTACGGTTCCCAGGTGCGATCACAAGCCGGGTACCCCTTCCAGTCCACCAAAAAATGCAGTACCCCCCTGCGGAAATGGGCATCACAGATCTCCTGGACCTCAAATTCGGGGACACCCTGCACTAGGACTGAAGTAGGGCGAGGACAAGAACGACCATGGGTATCGTGAACATAGGGCTTCAAAAGGGAGACATGAAAAACCGGGTGCACCCGCCAAGAGGGAGGCAGCTGGAGGCGGTTAGCCACAGAGGACAGGCGCTTAGTTATCCTAAATGGGCCAAAATATCGAGGAGCCAACTTCATGGGCAAATTGGTAAGTGGCAGGTTCTTAGAGGACAACCAAACTCTGTCACCAACCTGAAAGTCAGGTTCCACACTCCTCCTCCTGTCAGCCTGCAATTTCATACGTTCCTTAGCTTCCATCAAGGACTTGCGTGCCATCTCATGTTGCTTCCGAATGGTCGATATTAGTGAATCGGCGGAAGGAACCGAACTGGGAGGCACGGGACGGAAAGGCATCAATTTAGGGTGCTGGCCTGCAGAACAGTAGAACGGGCTGTATCTTGTAGAAGAATGGACGGAATTGTTGTATGAAACTTCAGCAAGATCCAGACAAGTCTTCCAGTTGGACTGAGTAGCGTTGGCAAAACAACGGGGATAACATTCTAAAGTCTGATTAGTTCTTTCAGTAAGACCGTTGGATTGCGGGTGGTAACCAGAGCTCAATGCCCTGCGGATGCCAAGATGATCACACACTTTGCCCCAAAAATGTGAGAGGAACTGAGATCCCCGATCCAAAATGATCTTTTCAGGTAGGCCATGCAACCGGTATACTTCGTGCAAAAAGGCGACAGCCATCTGGGCAGCCGTGGGTATCTTGACGAAAGGAATGAAGTGGGCATACTTAGTAAAGCAATCAACCACCACCATTATGCAGGTATATCCATCAGAGGGAGGCAGTTCAACAATGAAATGGGTGGCGATGGTGTGCCATGGATAAGGAGCTAATTCCGTAGGTACAAGTAATCCCAAAGGCCGCCTCCTGGGAGCCTTGGACTGGGCGCAGACGGGACAACTTCCCACATACCTCTCGACCTCTCCAGCCCAACCAGGCCACCAAAACTGTCGGGCTACCAGTTCTCGAGTAGCTCTAATTCCACGATGTCCTCCAATTGGTGAATCATGAAAGCCGTGCAGAATGCCATCGCAAATAGACCGCTTGGGCATGTACAACCTCTTCTTGAAGAACAGGAGACCCTCATATTCAGATACTGATTTCTGCTGAAGAAGACCCGTCCGTTCCGGATCCCGTTGGGTGGCATCGAAAATGGACTGTAAATGCGGAGATAGTGTCAACAAAAAATGGTGTGGGGAAATCAACGGTCGATCCAGACTGGGGTCTCAATCCTCCTTCTCCAAGGATCGGGACAAGGCATCCGCCTTCAAATTAGAGGCACCAGGGACGTACGTAACATGGAAATCATATGGAGAGAAAAAAAAAGCCCATCTGGCTTGGCGAGGCGTACGGCATTGTAGAGAACGCAAGTACTGCAGATTACGATGATCAGTACGGACCTCTACAGAGAAGCGACCTCCAAGTAAGAGATGTCTCCACTCCTCGAATGCAGTCTTTATGGCCAACATTTCCCTTTCAATTACCGCATAATTCCTCTCGCTGGGGGACAGTTTGCGTGAAAAGTAGGCCACCGGATGTTCAATGGAAGTTCCGGGATCACATTGCAGAAGAACAGCCCCTACAGCGAAATCCGAAGCGTCTGACTCCACTATGTAGGGTAATTCGTCTTGAGGGTGACGCAAAATAGGGGCGGCAATGAAAGCCGTTATTGAATACCTTTGTAGAAAGAGAGTCCCACGCATAAGTAATCGTGCTGCTGGTCAACCTGGTGAGTGGCGCAGTAATTTGGGAAAAGTGTGGAATAAAAAGCCTATAGCAGTTGGCAAAACCCAAAAAACGCTGCAACGACTTGACGTCATTAGGCTGTTTCCAATCTTGAATCGCTTGGACCTTCTCCGGGTCCATTTGTATGCCAGTATGGTTAATCACATATCCCAAGAATTCAATACTGGGTTGATGAAAGGAACATTTTTCTGCTTTGGCAAACAATTGGTTACAAGATAAGCGACGAAGAACCTCATGTACATGTCCTACGTGTTCCTCCTCCGTACACGAAAAGATCAGAATGTCGTCCAAATAAACCCAGATCGAAACACCTATCAGGTCACAGAAAATGTATCCATGAACCGCTGGAAAACAGCCGGGGCGTTGCACAATCCAAAGGGCATAACCCGGTACTCATAATGCCCAAAAGGTGTTTTAAATGCAGTTTTTCATTCATCCCGGCCTTAATTCGAACCAGATGATAGGCTCCACGTAAATCAAGCTTGGTGAAAATCTGGGCAATGTGGAGGGTCTCCAGGATACTGCGAATCAACGGCAATGGATATCGATCCTTTGTAGTAATATCGTTCAATTGCCGGTAGTCAACACAAGGTCTCAAGGTTCCCTCCTTCTTCTTAACAAAAAACAAAGGGAATCCTGCGGGTGACTTTGAAGGTGCTATGTATCCCTTGCTTAAGCATTCTGACAGATAGTCCTGTAACACTTGTCGCTCGTTCAGAGTCAGAGAATACAGCTTTCCGTGTGGAATCTCAAAGCCTGGCAACAATTCAATGGCACAATCAAAAGAACGATGTGGGGGTAAAGGTATGTCCCCTGGCTCAGAAAACACACGTTCAAAATCGGCGTACACCTGTGGAACATGAGAAATGGAACAAAGACCAGACCCTTTGCCAAGGGATTCCAAAGTAGTCGAAGGAGTCTGAGTCCAATTGATGAATGGATTGTGATGTTGAAGCCAGGGTCATCCCAAAAACACTCTGTATGTAGGTGACTTAATGACATCCAAGGCAATATTCTCCAGGTGTTCAGCAATCCAAAGCGCTAGACCCACTGTGTGCAGACAGACGGGTCCGGAAGACAACGGAGTCCCATCGATGACTTCCACAGGTAGGACAGCCTCTCTGGAAAGGAGCGGTATTTTGTTGACGGTAGCGAAAGCTTCATCTATGTAATTACCTGAGGCCCCACTATCCAGCAACCCGAATACTTCCAGGAACTTGTCTGGCAATTGTAGTTGAATCTTCAAGGTCAGTAAAACGGCTGGTTGCATGGGATGAAGCACTGAACAAGATGAGGAAAGGACTGAAAAAGGAATGAGACCTGTCGTTGCCCTTCCATTACACAACAGGTCCTCTAGTTTTCCGCCTTCTTCTTCTGAGGGCGCAAAGGACATGTGCCCAGGTAATGCCCGGAGGCCCCACAATAAAGGCACAGACGTAACGTCCTTCTTCGTCTCCTCTCCTCCTCTGACAAAGGACCTCTCATGGCCCCTAATTGCATCGGCTCTGTTCCAGAATCCGTGGAACCCAATGATCCGGCAGGAGCACTGGTCATTCTGGAGGAAAACCTCTCGGAACGACGTCTTTCCATTCTTCGTTCTGCTAACCTTTGGTCGATCCGGAGCACCTGTTCAATAAGGCGTTGAAGGGTCTCTGGCTCAGGGATATGAAGCAACTCATCCTTATATTCTTCTCTCAGGCCTCGGCGGAACAGAGTCTTCTGTGTGATATCTGGCCATAGTGAATCGGTTGCCAATTGACGGAAACGACTGATGTATGTTATCAAATCGATGTTTCCTTGTTTCAAATCCATCAATTGGTTCTGCGCTGCAGATGCCAGATTGGGCGTCTGAAAAACTTCCAGGAAAGCTTTCAGCTACAAAATCGTTCAAAATAGGACTATTGGTAGCTACCAAAGGTGTTGCCCAGGCCAGAGCACTCCCAGTTAAATTTCCCAGAATGTACCCGATCTTGGCTTTGTCGTTGTTGAAATGAGTTGATCTGAAGATAAAATGGATTCGACAATGATTACAAAATTCCGCCACTCGTCGCGGATCCCCATCAAATTTAATTGGAGATGTATGTGCTAATGAACCTTCCGATTGCGGGGCACTCATTGCCCCCTGTGTTACCATTTGGCGTAACGCTTGATTCTCCTCGTGTAGTGCAGTCATCTCGGCTCTGAGACTTTGTAACTCGGTTCGTATTGCTTGATCGTCCTCCATCTCCAGATCTGAAGGCAGGCGTCTCAATCTGTTACAGTGTTTATCACGAGAAATTCGAGTAGCTGTTGGTTTGGTTGTAGATCTTGATGTGGCAGCCAGACTGACAACTGTTTCCAGACGGACGTATGACACGAGGAACCGACCCTTCCACCACTCAAAATAGTACTGGGTGAAGGATGGACCGACTCCCAACGTCACGGGGTGCTCTCTCCTGATTAGCGTGACGTCAGGACAGTGCAAGCACTGACAGGAGAGACAGATGTTCTGTGTAGTTGAATGTCCGATGAGGTTGATTGCCGTAGTGGGATGTTCAGCAGAGCAAGTCCAGGAAACAACGGAACTGATGCTGGGAATGGTCGTAGATCCAATGAAGACCAAGGGAACGTAGCTGAAGAGGTAAGGTCAGGCCAAGGAAGGCAGCCTGAGGAGGTTCCAAGGAGTACAGGCTGACAAGCAAGAGGGCGAGGAACTGACACAGGAAAAGGGAGAACCAGCAGGAGAGGGGACTCACAGGAGAGGGAAACCCTAGGAGAGCCCAAAGCAAAACCCCAAGGGGACTGAGGAAACGGACCCCCGGGGGGGAATGGCCAAGGCGGGAGACGAAGGAAACCCACAAGGGAGGCAGCAAGGAGGACAAGCAGGACAACAACCAGGACCCACACAAGAACAAGACAGGGAACAGGAACTGAGCAGGAACAGCTCGGGAGTCGAGCGAGCAACGCGATAAACAAACCGCGTTGAGACGCAACTAACTCTCGATCTCGACTCCTCTTATGGGCCGTCAGCAACCGAGAGGCTTGAGGCGCAAGCCGTCTCGTTGCCTGGTACTGGCGAGCCCAAAACGAGGCTTGGAACGCAAGCTGCAGCAGTAGCGAGGGCCCAGTCTACTGCGCATGCGCGGAGCCGGGAACATGGTCGTCCGCGCACGCGCAGAGACACACCAGCTCGGACCCCCGATACTCTCCCAGCGGCAGACCCCCAGGTGCGAAAGCGTGGATAGAGCCGCCAAGAGGAAGCGGAGCGGACTGGCGTAGAGGATCCCGGTCTCCAGGTAAGTGGCGTGACAGTTACAGGCCCATCCTGCTCCCTATGATACCAGTGCTCCTCCATCTCCCTGCCGACAACTCAAGCATTCCAGGCACGCAGCACTCGGACACAAATAATACACAGGAGACCAGAAGTAGAGAGAAATGGGCTGCATGGGTGGATGCTCACTGCTCTGTCCCTCGCAGGCCTGTTTCATCTTTATGTACAATGGAGAGCTAAATCTATTCTCCATTGATGAACCAGCACGTATAATTCACGTATGATAACAAAAAGGTCATTTCGCAGAACAAGAGGAAGAAAGTACATTTCGCAACTGTAGGCTGTTTTCTGTGAGACCGTCTCTGGCAGACTTGGGATTTGAGCCAGCAACTTTATCGCTGTGTACATTCTCAGTAGGGGCTCATCATGCCCAGCAGTCTGAGGCATCACAGCATTCCACAGCTCAGCTCTGCAACGTTGCTTCGTATGGGTGTTCAGCTGTTAGGCCAGTCTCTTAGGCAACTCTGTAGGCCAGTCCCTTTGTATCCAATGAATCTCAAAGAAACCAAAAGAAGGTGCAGTATCAGAAATGGTAACAGACCACACTTTCTCTTTCTGTCTGCAGCTGAAATTGAAGATAAATGCCTTCACACCCACTCAAGTAAATCGCCCTGTTCCCAAACACTCCCATGGGCTTGGCCACTACACCTAGCTTGTGAAACCCCTAGACCTACTCTGCCAACTATTCCTCCAACAGGGCCTCTGCATCCTTCAAGTAGTTACAAAGGGGTTGATGTCAAAAATCCTTCTGCGGCAGAAAACACATGGGGAACACAGTCTACCATATGCCTGCAGTAGTTCTGACCCTCAATGTCTGCTTCAGAATACTGCACACAGAACTCAATTTTCAGCACAAACAGATGACAAATATCGACCTACCTTTAGACCCCCAAAGTGCTCTATATCTTTGTATCTATTTAACTTATTTCTTCAGAGGTGAACAGTAGAGAGAAATGAGGTCAACGTTCTTTAAACTATGCCCTGTTAGCAGAAAAGTTCCAGTTTTCACAATGATTGAGTTAGCACAAAGCTGGCAATTTACGTTATGCCGAATTAGAACATTATTGCCATTTTCTCTTCTACCCACTTAGTGCATGACTGCCAGTTTCCAACAGCTAAAAAGTGTTTGACTGACAGTTTTCATTCAGCCTAGTAATCATGGACTATTATTTTTTGGTTTTGGTGCTTTTTGGTGGTGTAAACCACCAAATATCATCAAAACATTTGGTACTGTAAAGAAGAAAGGGGAGTTTGAGAGCAGTCTATGGTGTTGTCATGGCAACTTGCCAATGCTTGTGGATGAAATCGCTGAAGCACTAGCTGGGTCTTGTTTTTTCAAGAAGGGCTGTGCTTCGGCCATTTTCGAGCATGCTTTAGCATTACATAAATCAGGAAAGAAACTTATGGACAGGCTCCTTTGACGTGTGCAACGGTGAGTTCACTCCAGTGGCTGGTGCCAACCTGTAGGCATCGGACTGTTTGTCAGTGCACGCAGTTGCCAACTTGTAACTTGAAAGCGGCTGGAGTGCGTCAACCCTGCCCAGCAGCAAAGCCGATGCTCCAGCACTACTGCCCAGGGACAGGACTGTGCCTCCGCCCACAGGCTGCTGCTGTTCTGGGAGAAACTGGACACCGTTTTACAGCTTCAGCAATGGATACGCAGATCTGGAAACCAGATGCGCTGCAATGCTTGCTTTGGAGATTCGGGGAGCAGGATGCGGAGTGCCAGAGTAAGTACAAGAGGGAACTGGGTGCCTACATCTGCCATGAACTGGCAGGAAGAATTTTTCAAAATGCCTCTACTGAGAACACGCCTACATGCATACCTGCCTAACTCAGGTTTTAATTCTTTTTTTGTATTGTGCATTGGTTATAATTATACAAACATTTAGCACATACAAAATCATGTCACAGCGATTTTAAAATGGAATTGTTGAAAAAAAAGCAAACAAAAATATTATGAAAACTTCAAAGAGTACCTTGAATTAATAGCAATTTTAAAATCATGCTAAAATGAAATTAGGGCAGTACTGAAATGGGATACATACGAGATCACTGATTATGTAAAGGATTGCTCAGGGTAGTGCAATTAAATTAAGGGCAATTTTCCAGACATGATAGGCAGCCATAATTGATTCAGGCCCAAAAAGGCAGCTTCAAAACTGGTCAGTTTCGATAAAAGTAATTTACATAGCTGGAATAGCTCTTCAAATAAAATGGCATCATTATAGGGCAGTTGGTGAGGAGATGACTTGCAGTCTCGAAGACGAGTTATGGAGACAAGTCCTCTCATCTCTGGGTAAGTTTGTCCACCTGCCGATATCTCACGTGAAGGTGAAATAATAAAGCACAGGTATATGATAAATCTCAGTATTTGAAGAGAGCATAATTTACTTTAAGCCTTTGATAAGGCCTAAGGCGTTTACGTTTAAAACCCTGAGTACTATGTGCAACATATAATGTCTTTTTAGCTAGAGACTCAATATTTTGCCAGATCTCTAGTTTTGTTCTTCAAAATTACTAAAGAATTGGGGATAAAATGAGGTCCTCTGGCTCAATATTAATTTTCTTAAAGTGATTAAGTGTACTGCAGAGTAATTAAGTGCTTGCCCGAGAATATTGGGTAGCCAGTAAACCCATTAGTGTGTCAAGAGCTGGAGGAGAAGTAGAAATATTGAGAAAAAAAGTGCATTGTTGAAGGAGTCCTAAAGAGTGGATGGAAGGTAGTCCCAATTCCAACCGAAGAGCCTCGACTGGTACAGATCGAGGAACTCTGACTATAGGACGTAGGAGTTTGCCTTCGAACGTACCCGCCCACTTTATTTTTGATTCAGGCAAAATTGCAAGACCATATAGTATCCCAGGAAGAATACTCGTCAGATAGATCATGGTAGGACCCTCAATACTGTTACCAGCTTTTTTTTGGATTAATTTCTTGAGATATAACCATTTTTTTTAGAATTTATGGTCGAATGAAATCCCCATAGTAATCGAGTACAGAGGATAAACCAATTAGAACTCCTAGGTTCATATATCTGTCAATGATTTCTTAGGCAGTTCCATTGAGTTGCCAATGTTACTCAATCAATTTATAATTGCTACCTATAATTAAAAAAATAGTTTTCACCACATTTACTTTAAGATGATTTTGTCTGGCATAAGAAGATGCAGCGTCTAATGAATGTTGGAGACCAATAGGGGTCTTGTCCAACACGATAGTATTGTCGGCATATACAAGCCATGCAATACGGGGCTGGGGGGAAATTGCACGCGGCATCGAAGGCCGGGCCCATATCTGCAACATAATGATTGTAAAGTAGCAGGGCTAAAACGCAGCCCTGTTTCAGACCGATGTTGGCTGATACTTCCTGTGAAATGTTCCCCTCCTGGTTGATACACTCTACTACCGATGTATTGGAGTGCAAAGGGGAGATGTAATACAATAAGGTAGGGTCTATTCCCCAATCTTTTAATTTCATCCAGAGGTGCGGGCGGGGAACTGTTTTGAACGCCTTTGTGAAGTCTATAAAGCGAAGGTAAAGTTTGCTTTTTGCTTTACTCTTACGTTATGATATGATAGGTTTTTCATAACGTGCTTAATCCCAGAGGTTTCTAAGCGCAGACCAGGGGATCAAACCTGTGTTGCTCCGTGTCGTCTTTCTTCCAAGGCGAGCATGTTGCCCCTTAGCTATCCTCCCGATACCACGTTCAGCCATGAAAAACTATAGAGCACCAAGATTATATAGGGTACTGTGACCCTTACAGAATCCAATCTGGAAAGGGGAAAGCAACCCTTTATCTGATACCCATTGAGAACATGTTCTCAAAAGTATGGCTGCAACGATCGTTTGACTTATGATTATATATTTCTGGCAATGCAAGACATAAGGGTTGGTGCGGCAGCCCTTTTTAAAAATGGGCACCAAAATAGATTTCTGCCAGCTCATCGATATGGTGCCACTAGTTAAGATATTATGAAAAAGTTACTCTAATAAATAAGCCCAGAAATTGGGCTTTTCCTTCAGCACCACACTAGCCAAGGAGTCAGGACCGAGGGCAAGTGAGTTTTTAAGGAACTTGATTCTTAAAATAATATCATCCCTTTCAAAACCAGCCAAGAAAATTGGAGAAGGAATAAAAGTAATAACTCTGAGATAGACTAAATCCACACTGATTCGCCAAGTGGATTAGGTTCCACCAGAGAATGCCCATTAAGGAAGTTTCTTGCCATTGACCAGAATTTCTTCGTTGAAAATGCAGAATTTGTGGCTTTTGAGCCAGTTCTTATATTGTGTGTGGGCAGCTGTTAAGTTTCTTTTTCCTCACACAATGTGAATAATAAATTGTGTCTAAGGGTGCACTTCCTACAGTGGGTCTTTTTAGCTTGATGCATTGTTAAATCAAATATGCTATGGTTATGGACATTATCAGTAAATATCCAGTGATCTAAATGCACCGTTTTTCTCAAGAGTTTCATCAGTGAAGCAAGGTCCCAATTATTTGTCGCCAGCCACTGCAATAATGTGGTTTCATTAGTGCAAACAAAATTATTAATGTTAGAGACATTCTTGCTGCTCCATATGATATGGTTTCTCTGGGTATTTACAGTAACGCGAGAATTCATATGAGTATATGGCGAGATGGCTGGGAAAAGTAAATAAGATAGAAACTAAATCACAACATTCCTAAAATGTCCTGTCCACATTGGTAAACCAGCATATTTCATCATATTAATCATTCAATGAAGGTGGAAAGGATGGTAATAGTAGGGAGCCCCTACAATATTACCACTCAGGTGAAATTCGGTCCATTTATGGAGTAAGTTGGTAATAGATTGTTGGATTTCTTTATTGGCTAAATCCCCAGGAGCATTATTAATATTGATAATCAAAGTCGGAGAAAAGGAAGAGTAGGAATCATAAAAGTTAGCACGTAGATTGTAAGGAGAGGTAATTTCGTCACACAAAGGATTGAAATTGAAGGTGGATTGAGCTAAGCCTCCCACAAAACTTCCATTCGTTCCTTGTCTACCAGGACAGCGTATGATGTTATAACCATCGATGGAGAATGCGTTGATAGACCAAGTTTCTTGTAAAATGAAAACGCTGCTAAATGCAAGAAGAGCACTACCCTGACGGTGTACTAGATATGAATGGTAGCCACGAGTGTTCCAGCAAATTCATTTGATAGAATCCAATTGGGTATCAATAGTTATCCTGGTCCAGAGAGTCAGGGACCCAACAAATGATTTCTCTATCAGTCCTAGGTGTAAGGAAGGCATGGTATCAACAGTAAGACAGATACAAGTGATCACTGTTCAAGGGTGCTTATTGAACGTAAAAAAACATGGTTTGGTAAACGCCTATCTGATCCTAAATCTAAAGATAGGAGCAAGCTATGACCGTCAAATGATAATAACACAGTCCTAGTGTGGTCTTTTCAAAATAAAAGGGCCTATACTAATAGACCTATTGCCAATCCTTATCTTTAAATACAAATAGAGTGGGAAATAATGTTATTCAAAAGAAAAGGTGTTCAAGAAATGATATGTCAGGATATTCAAGACATTGGTTTCCCTTGGCCATGTTTTCAGCACGGGGCAAGGTGGCACACTCAAGCTTAGCATATTCTCTGGCTTCTCTAGCACAAGGATGCAGTTCAAAACATCAACATCATGGCCTTCTGTGCCAAAGTCTCTTTGCCATTCTAAGTCTCTTCTTTCAGAGGGCCTGATGCAACAAACAAACAAAGTTCCTTTCCTTTTAGTATTTCACATCTACACAATCTTCTTAGGCGATGTACTATTCACCTCAGATCCCCCTCAGTCAGGGTCAGATCTGTTTTGACACAAAATCTTTAATCAGTCTCCTTCTGCCAGGCTCAGACCAATTTATCTACTTTAACACAAACTTGCTTTAACACAAAGCTTTCAATTGATCTCCCTCTGCTGGGCTCGGACCACCTTTATCTACTTTGCCATCAACTTTCTTTACTGTATCAACATCGAAGACTTTCGATTGTGCACAGGATTTTGCTTGACCTGTCGCAGGACCATTTTGATGCACAATTCTTTGCCACTCTTTCGCCTTTGTCAACTCTCAGCTGGATACCTTAAAGAGACCTTCAAATGAGCATGCACGTGATGCCGGACCACTCTCTCAAAGGTATCGTATCGTGGTTTAACAGTTCAGTCACTCATCTGCTGTTCAACTTTACTCACGTTGGTTATCACATGCGTTTCATACACTGTTCGCTTCAGTGTTCACCATGCAATGTTGCCGCTTGCAACCTTGGCTTCAACACAGACCGGTCTGGTATCGGTCTCCCGAACTCACTGGCTGTGTTGATTTCACTGGAGCTGCTTGGTTGTTGGAGCCAAGGACAGTACCACGGCAGCTGGACATTCTCCCTCACTTGACTTTCAGCACAGGAGGGCCCCGGGTGCCTCCGACACACAATACAGGATTCTTCAGCCTGGTTTGCTGGGCTTACGCTTTCTGTTCCTGAGGTTTCATGAAAGTAACATTGCCTTGTCGAAAAGATCAAGGGAACTTCCCTCCTTGTGATCCACTTTGGTTTCGCTGCCTTTCTCCTCATGTTAAACTGCCGTCTTAGAAATGCTGTTTCCTCGTGGACTTCGCCTTGCACAGAGGGTGCTTTCGTGCTCCGCCTTTTATCCGTTTGGGGAAGTGTAATGCAAGTCAGGTGTGCATGATGGTCAGTAATGGCCCAGACCATTGTATTGGGACATGTCAGGTATACTGCTCAGGTGTTAGTCCATTTTTTCTCATAGCAAGCCGTCCGTGACAAAGTGTTTGAGTTATAAAAGGGAAAAGGGAGGAGGTTGAATTCCTAAATATCTTACCTGGTAGGTTGGGGTAAAGGTGTTAAAGTGAAGGGGATATCGTGTCTCACCATCTGGTGTCCCACTCCCACTCCCCAAAGAGCCCTCACCCAGGTGATCCTCCCGCACTGATCCACCCTCAGGAACTAGATCCAAAAGTGATGGCCGTGCCCTGGCCACCTGGATGACAGATCCCCGGGAACTAGAGTGTGAGACACCTTCTGGTTTCTCACATAGGATTGTCAATAGGAAGATCAAATGCTGCCGTAAGCTAAATCTTTCATAAAATGTGCATGGATAGTGTTATGACCATTGTGCATCCGGAGAAATGGAAGAGAGTGAAAGGGATCAACAACTCTTACGGTTTGCTTACTGCAGGCCATGAGCTTGAACATACATTTTTTGAAAATTCCAGCACAGTTACACAATAAAGACATTATTGCAGAGGAAGCACATTCAATAAAGGATTAATTTGTTGGACTGTCAGCTCTGGGGAGCTTAATGTATGATAGATCATCGTTAGATATAGAGGCCAGTCAGGTAATATTGCTCCACATAGCTAGTAAAAAGGTACGGTTGGGAAAAGGACTATCAACTTTAGGAGATAGATCTTCCAACTAAACCCACTTGTTGAGTGGAAGAGATTCTCCAGGCTCTCTACAAGAGCAGCTGTCCACTACAGGGTGGGCAGAAGGGTCTGAAAAAAATCAGGTGCCAGGGGACTGTATTTAAAGATGCTGTACAAGATGAATCTCCTATAGCAAACCGGCAAGAAGGAGGCAAGAGTAAAAGGCTGAGCCAATGGCCTGGCCTGCATTGGTAGGTTTACATCCAGCATTTTAAGATTAGAGACGGGCTGGGGTGAAGTCAAGTTGTTGTTAGCAGGTAGTATTAGGGCGTACCCATTTTTCCAAAGGGCCTAGCAGCAACACTTGCCTAGTAGTTCCATCATCTTGATCTTTGGTGAAAGTAGCTTGTCGAGAATTCATTACCAACTTTTTTGATGAAGTCGGTCTCACGTTAGGCTAAGTGATGGTCGTATTAGTAAACATCACCAGCTTATAATGTGATGAGATCTGACGATTAGGCTGAGGTTTCCTACGCCATCTTTTGCATGCAATCTCTGGGCTTTTGATCTTAGAGATTTCATTACAAAGAGCTTCAAGGGCATCTTCCTCTGATTTAGCAATTTTGTTACCTGGAGCCTTTTCAATCAACAGTGCAGCAGAAGATGAAGAGATAGCGTTTAAATTAGAAGCAGATTTGTGATGGTCTGTGAGGGACCGGTAAAATCAACCATGGTCAGTCCGCCCAATGACTAGTGATTACTCAAGTGGACCATAATCAGCGAGGACGCATGCTTTATCGCCACAGAGCCTTCGGGTTGTAACTTATAAGTGTTGGGGTCCGAATTCAGAATTATATCAACTACTTCCGCCAATATCGATTTCAGTTCATACTGCACAGCTGCAATGTTGGTACAAAGTTTCAATAAGGCACCAATCTTTGAAAGAATAGTGTTAGCGTGGGTGGGGGAGGACTTGTCTCTTCCTCATTACGTCTAAAAGAGTCACTATTGCAAAAAATTGAAGGCGTCTTCTTCAAGGGCGCTCTCCGAGGAAGATGCCAACTGGTCAAGGTTCGGGCTAATAGACAAGTTTGAACCAATAACGGTATTAAAACTTGTAGGTAGCGGGCCCAGGGAATTACATTGCAGGCTTAGACAATGATTAAGAAGGGAACCATTATTGTCAGTAGAGGAAGAATAAGGAGAGATACTCTTCTCAGGGAGTAGCTTTTCAAATAAAGTAATCCTTGTTTCAGGTGTTTCAGATGTCACCTCAAGACAAACAGTAATTTTCAGTTGAGAGGATGCATCTTTATATGATGGTATTGAATTTTGTCTTTTCTCCTTTTTTTTGGGGGGCGAAGTGCTGAAATAGGGCCGCCAAGATTTGCTGCAGGGCTGTGAGAGAGCTTGCCCATGTTGGAAGACACACTTCAAAGGCCGTATCTTAGTTGGTTTACAGGTTTCATGTAAGAGCTGCAAAGGCTAGGGAGGTGTTAGGGAGAATTCTCCAAATGTGATAATTTCCCTTACCTTTTGTGACCCCCAGCAACATTCCTGGATTTCTGGGATTACATTGTTTACCTGAAAAGAGTGTGAGCCTGTTTTTTCCCACTCTTTCATGTATTTTGGATGTGTTTTACTTTTGTGTTCTTTGGTTATGGTGTTTTACACAAAGTCCATGGCATCGTCGTTTTCTGTGTGTCACACAGCACCCTCAGTGCAGTGGCACAGGGGTGTCTTTCAGACTCCCCAAGGTTTAAATACCTTATCTGGGGCTGACTACTGTCTCCCAGAGCATGTAATGTTAGATTGGCTTCACTACTCTCTTTAAATGTACTGACTCAGCACACCCTATCTTACTATAGAGTGCTGGAGGGGTTGCCTAGCTTCCCCTGAGTCAAAACACTCATGTAACAGTAAAATGTAACATTTCCTATTTTAAATGGCTGGTTGCAGTGGTTTAGATCAACTACTGTGATTTTTCCCGACCACTAACAACGGTAGCTAAAAATCAGGGGTAGCCATGTTTTTCAATATGGCGCCCCAGGCCTATCTGTAAAAACAGACTCCGGTCAACTTTTTTCACCATTTCTTTTAGGAAAAGTCCTTCTTGTGTTTGTCTCTGCACGCCAAACCAGGTTTGGGCCCTTTGTTCGTGCCCTTTGGCGGGCTTCTGTGCTGAAGCCCTCCTCTGGTGGACACGATGTGAGGGAGGTGCCCAAAACTCCCTGTGCTTAGTCTCCTAGCAGCCCTGAATGCACTCTGCTGTGATGGGCTGGCTGACTGTCGGCAAGGAGAGCCACCCTGCTGGGTGAGTGACAGCCAGGCTAAATGAATGGGAGAAAACTGTTTAAAAGCAGGTCTCTGAGACTTGGAAAGCAGAGACGACCACTGGAATGAAAGAACCAAAGAGGAGAGGAAGGAAGAGGACAGCTGCAACTCCTGGACGACCGGTGAAGCCCTGCTTCAGGTTGCGAATTGCCTGAAACTCTGATGACAGAGAAGCCCTTCAAGGTTACCTTCTTCCCTTGAGTTTGGTGGGAACAACCAACTCGCAAGCCACCTGGACACCATCCTATTCTGTTCGAATTTTCATCTGAGTCCTGTTGAAATCCAGATAGCCAGAGGGAGGGAAACCAGGAGGACTTTAAGGCACTCACACCTCAAACCGACATCTTGCTAAAGCTTTTGGTCTCTTCCCTGGGCAGTACAGGAACCGCCTGACGCCCTCCTTCTTGTCCCCATGACTGAAGCGCAGGAACAGTGAGATCTGCTCAAACTACCAGGAACAACTGCCTCCGCTAAAGCTTTCTTCATTTAAAAAGGTACTATGCAAACGCGGTCCGGAAATATTTTCGGCCATCGAGAAAGTGCGTGAAACTTTCCTCAACTACGAAGACTTGTCCTTCCCTAAACATTCATCAAACTTTTCACCTAGCTAAATCCTTTGCAAATCTGTGGCAAAGACTTAACCGTTACTTACCAGAACTGTGCTATCCTATACAAAAGACTCTAAACCATTGACTTTGGCCCAGGTCTATTGAGAAGAATTGCTGGTTGTATTTAACTGAAACCCTTTGCCATGCCTATGATTGTATTTGGGCTGTATATTCTTATAACCTTGTCTTTTCCCTCCCTTTCTAAGTATCTAAAGTGCCATTTTGCTCACACTTCATGTTTGAGCTAAACTTGTTTATTTATTTACCGGTTGGATTTTTGCGGTGTATTAGTGTGTGATATTGAGATGCTTATGCTAGTGTAATTTTTTATAAATGATTGAGTAAATAAATGTATATTTTTTTACTGAGACACCTTGAGCAAGTGTATACTTGAATCGCTGTATTGGTTGGTCCTTTGTGTAACTTGTTCTACTGCTCATTTAAACTCCAGATAAGTCTGGCTGCTCAGCAATCACTACCACTTTACTGTGCAGTACAGGCTTGTACCAAAGGTGAAATTGTGCATACACTTGTAGTCCTAATTGCATCTAGTGGTCCCAAAGGGTACTGACAGCAGGCAGTTCAACAGTCTAGTAGGAAGATAGAAAACGCCTAACGCAGCAAGATGGTTCAGGAGCCTCGTTGCATGCCGACAAGCGTTATCAGTTTGAGGAGGAGCGAGTGAAGGCGGGAGGGCAAGGATATTATAACCCTTAGGCGATCCAGTCCTAGAAAGCTAACTCAGCAAACTAGGAAACCTCACCCACTACACCCTGAACACCCGAAACACTCCACACACTGTGTGCGCTCTGCGCAAAGTGGGTATTGTTAGAGAGAGCAGCCTCCTCCAGTGTGCACATTAATAGAAGATGAAGGAAGCTTTCAAAAGGTTGACGGCACCAGCCGTGTGTAGAGGAAACAGGTGAAACACTCCACACCCTCCGCGCGCTCCATGCAAAGTGAGGTATTAGTAGAGAGAGGAGCCTGCTCCAGTGTGCACAGCAATAGAAGTTGAAGAAAGGCTCCAAAAGTCACAAGGTTGACGGCACCAGCAGCAAGTAGGGGAAGCAGCTGAAACACTCCACACACACTGGGTGATCTTCTCCGGGTCTCCAGGAAAAAGCGTGGAGTCTGCTGGTTTTCCGTCCGTCCGAGCATCTCCGCCCATGCCTCCATGTGATTGGCTACAAGAAGACTATTGGTGGCCAATTACATGGAGTTGTCGGCGGAGACACTGCAAGGTGGGCAAATCCCACCCATATTTTGCTTCATGACTGGTGCAGTGATTGGCGAGGAGTTGGTTCTGACATTTTCTGCCAATTTCCGCAGAGGCAAAAATAGTTCTAGGACAGAGAACAAGAATTTCAGGTTTATTTGTATGGTTCATCACTGAAGGCTGTGCTCTCAGATCTCATCTCATCCTGTGAAATGAGTGCTGTTTCCAGGAATTACAGTGCTCTGTCGGAGGCAGAAATTAGGTTGCCAGAGACCAGGGTAGCTGTGGTAAAAAAAAACAGAATGGGCACACACAAACATGATAAAGCACAGACATGATACAGCATAGCTAGCACTCAGGTGACACAGATTTTGCAGATGCAGGCCTACAACAACTGTGGTATCTCTTACGACAGTGGAGTTATCGCTGGTTACAAAGACCATGCAGATTTAGGCCTAAAACAGCTAGCTTTGTGCTTTAATAGGTGGGCTGAGCATATGGGCTAGAGATAGATAAGACCAGGAGAAGAAGTGTATGGAGAGAGATAGAAAGGGACTTGCAGAAGGGTGGAAAAGAAAAGGGACAGGGAGTAAGCAAAAAGCTAAGAGAGAGGTGTAGGGTACCAGGGCATCCAGATTACCATGCTAGGTCATAAAGGAAGTCGCCGGGGTTGTCAGAGAGAATGCTTCACCCTTTAGGTCCTCTCTATGTCAAGGATTGGCCAGACAGTAGGAGTCCCCTGGCTCTGGCAAATTGGCAATGCATTACGGCTTGCTGGAGTATGGGGGATTAAATCAGAGATGTGGGTCAATAGAAAGAACCTTGTTTCAGTGCGGACCGGCAGGCTGAGTGCCAGAACAAGAAGATCAAGAAGGGTGTGTTTTGTGCAGGGGTGTTGCTAGGTCTGGAAGATATCCAGGGCTACGCTAATGTCGGGCTGTCGGGCTCCTGAGCTTCTATCCGGGGCTACAACCAAAAGACCGGGGGCTATAGCCCCTTCAGCCCCCCTCCCTGGTTTTGTGTAAGACAGAAGGGGGCACAGAGATCTGTGTGTTAGTTTAAGAGTTAGTCCAGGTTTTTTATGGTGATGGGACCAGTTTGGCCTATGGTAAGTATAAAAGGAATACTATTAAAGCATACGTTTCTGAATGCGCAAACTGTCATGGCTGACATCATGCTGCCCCATGGTAATATACTGCCCCTCCTAAAGAGGAGGTCGTTGGGAGGTATGTTGTACAATGCAAAGTCGACAGAAACAGGTGCACGTGTCTGCTGTGGAATCAGGATGTGGTGTCTGGGAACTAATCCTTTCTGTGAAAACCTCACCATTACCAAAGGGACATTGTGGTTCTGATAAAAGGATGCATTAAAACACATTTATAAATAAGATGGGTAAGAGTCATCCATCTTAAAGGAGAGTTTGAGGTTCTCCTCTGTCCAAATGCGTGGTATTGCTGACAAGGGCTCAACAGGTTGTGCTTTGTTCACTGTTCACCGCTTTTGGGCCATTCTTCTAGTCGATCAATTTCCACGCCAGATCCCTAGTCTTTTAAATCCCATGCATTCTCCCTTTATGGAAAACAATTGTGAACTGAAAAATAATTCTATATTATATTTGTTTGTTTTTGGTTATTAAAACCTTTAACAAATGACCATTGTTTAAAAACATCAAGATTGTAGAAGAAGCTCGTAATGCCTCACATTTTGCATAATGCCACTGAATTACAAAGTTATGCAATTTATAAAATGTCATGTTTCAGAACACATGCTAAGTAATAAATACACAGATAGCACGGGTCCATACCGTAATAACAAACTGGTTGAATAGAATGGTACATAAAATATACTATAGGTAAGGTGCATTGGAAAAATAATACAAGTACTTGCAAATCTCGCCACAAGTAGTTATTGTGAGGCAGACTCAGGGCCCTATTAAGAGTTTTTTGGCGGTATCACCTGAAGTAATAATGCCAAACAGAATTGGCACTACTGCATGAGTTCAGCATACAGTAATCAGAAAGATGCTCCTGATTTCGAGCAGGGCTCAGGTCGAGGGTACACGCATGGGGACAGAGTCCACCCACTTTATTCAGAGGGTGGACTCAGTCCCCCCCCCAGCTAAAATGATAAACATTGAATGCCCTCTTTGAATTTATGAATTAAAGCCAACCTTGGGGGCCAGAGACTTCAATACTGCACTATATAACCCGATGAAAAATAATGAACAACTAAAGGTGAAATGTCCAATTTCGGTACTGAAAGTCCCAGGGAAAACATTTGTATTGGTTCTTGGAGTTTAAAACGTGCACATCTTTTAAAGTTTTCAAAAACACTATTAGAAGAAAATATCCTCTCTTGGTTTTGTGTGTGTGTTGATTTTATGAAAGGCAAATGCAATTCGTCCTGGTCAATTTGGGTGGTTATGTCAAGCCAATTTAATGAAATGTGCATATTTCACCTTGATATGCTAATTTCCAGCGACGTCACATCCCATTGCATTTGTTGATGAGTCCCCCCCACACTTTAATTTTTAGGACTTGACCCCTGATTTAGAGTCATGCAGACTCTTCAGTTATTCCCCATTTTGATGTCACATTGGAACCCAAAGGGATTGCTAACTACCACATGGAGTGATAGGTTTGAGGGGCAGACATTGGCCCTCATTATAAGTTTGGCAGTAGCCTTGCCGGATAACACCAGTAGGCTGCCGCCAAACTTGCACATTTTTCCAGCCCCTGGCAATGGGGAAATACAGGGCCATTACAACCCTGGCAGACCATGTATTTCTCCATTGCCAGGGGCCAGAAACTTTTATTACCCATTCCCATTGAGTCCCATAGGGCTCAACTGGAATGGGGAGGCCGGTAGCACTGGCACCATTCAGAATGAGCAGAACTCATAGTTTGCCGGTCCGGTAACAACGGTACCGGCAAGCTTACCAGTACCATTGTTACCAGACCGGCAAACGTGTAATGAGGGCCATTTTCCCCATGCAAAATGAAGCGCTTTAAAGTATTTTAGTATTGAAACATTTAATCTGACAGTGTGGTAAATGTGAATGTAAACCACTTACAGACACTTTTCTGCTGCACAGCCACACTCTCAATGAGGGCCAAAGTTTCAAAGGCAACACATTATATAAAATAGATCAAAACTATAAAAAATACACAGTTTGCTTCTGCAGTTGATATTCGGCATAATAGAAACCACAAAGACTCTAATAGCATTAAGAGTTCTCAAATTGTTTGCTACATTCTGCCTTTCCTAATTCAAATTTATGTTTTCTGAAAATTGACTTGCAAAGGGAAATGTGCAGTGCAAACCACATGTTCTGGAAAAGGCACATTTTTGAGGATTTCTGACTTGAGCACGTTTTCTTGATAAATCTTTCGGAGTTTAAGACAACAAATTTGTATTCTGATAACATTGTACATCTGTAGTAAAACGATTCTCTGTCATGGTCTATGCAGCATATTATTTTCCAGACATGGACTTTGACAGGGAAAAGAGTGAGGGGCGACAAGGAGAAGAAAAATGGTGGTGGGACGGAATGAGACATACATGTGTATGGTAGGTGGGAACGAGAAAAAGATTAACCAAGTGAAAAGGGAAAATAAAGCACAAGGGCCTGTGAATAGAAAGCAGGAGGGCTCTCAAAACTCAGTGGCCTAGAATAAGGACAGTAATTTATTTATTTTTTTATTTTTAGTTTTATTAACGTGTTAGTTTGTTTTTCGCAAAACTTTACGTCATATTTGTTTCCTTGAGCGACATTTCAAGATTTTCATGTAGATAGTGACATGTTTTTATATTTCCATTGCTCAATGTCGTTGTTTAACGTTATTCTTTAGACGTGATAGAGATCCAAAATTGGATGATGATTGTAATCATTTTCCGATCAGTGCCAGATGTTATTAGGAGCCACATTTCTTTTCCTCCACAGCTGGGTCTCTGTGGATTCATCATGTTGGCAAACTGCTTCCTTCGTTCTGTCAGCAGGGGGCCTTTTAGGATAATGTGGCAGATTGCTTCGGGTTGATTATCAATTTTGCAGAATCTGCAAAAGTTTTCTAGAGTTTTTATCTGTTTGGTTTCCGCTAAATATTCTTTGGTTGGAAGAATATTCAGGCATATTCCTAGGTACGTGTCGCAAATTCTTCTTGAGGGGAATTTTTCCAAGTAGGGTGGAAGTTCGTTAAGCGCTCTTGTTTCTTTCTCGGAAATTATGTTCATTTTGTACACTGCCTTATCGTAGCTTGTCTTTATTCAATCATTGACCTTAATTTTCTGTTTGGCTTTCGTGGGTCTGTTTATTAGCATCTCAACAGAAATGTTTTTTTCGTTCAGAATGCAGTGACAGGCTTTTTCCCCATAGATCAAAGGAAGTTGGAATTTGGACTGCCTGTCCTCGGGCGAAGATCTTGGATGCTGGTGTTTCATCGCTGTTAATGATCTTTCAATATGCGTTCAGTTGTTTCCAGCTTTGGATGGAACTTAGTGATTGTAGTCCTAGTTTGTGCCGTATTGTCGGCATTGGGTACGATTTGGCCACAAATAGTATTTTCCGCCAGAAGAGACCTTCTGTCATTGGCCAAATTATGGGAGAGATGTTAATTAGTGTTTTACTCCCATATAGGAGTATGGCGCTGACTTTCTGTTTGTAAAACGCTATCACAGGCTTCATGGTGAATTGGCCAAATTTCCAGTGATTAATCAGGCCTTGTCTGGCTAAGGTCAGGGCTCTGTGTTTTAGGTGGTTAAACCAGGTCTGTTACACGCTGGATTGCGAGATCAAAACACCAAGATATTTGATTTCCTTAACTGTATTTAGTGTATGTCCTGCTAGGTGGAATTGCAGGCGGTTGTGTTGTTTTTTGGAACAAAAGCTGAGCGACAAAGCTTTGTTTTTTTCTGGATTAATTTCCAAGTTGTTACAGTTCATGAAATATTCCAATTTGTTAAGACTTTTTTGAAGGCCAACCTCGGTCTTGTCAAAGATTACAATGTCGTCCGCATACAGAAGGTATGGGGCGGAAGTTTCGTTTCGGCGGGTTAGATATTGGTATGTTTTGGTTTCGGCAATGTCCAGCAAGTAGAAATGAAAAAGGGTTGCAGCGAGCGGACATCCTTGTTTGAGTCCCTTGGAGGTATGAATGACAGAGGATAGGACTCCATCTTTCGTAAGTCAGACTCTAATGGTGGTGTCACTGTAAAGTGCTTTGATGGGTTCAAGTAGCTCTTGTGCATATTTATGTTTCAAAAGTTTTTCACACAGTTTGTTTCTACTTATAGTGTCAAATGCCATCCTAAGGTCAACAAAGATGGCGTGGATGTTGGTTCAGGTTCTGATTGACTCTTGTTTCAGGATATTGAGGATTAGTAGATTGATGTTGGTACCTACATTTTTGGAAAATCTAGTTTGACGAGGGTCTTGTTTATTGTTTTCCTTGGTCCATTTGTTAAATCTTTTGACTAAGATTGTGTGCAAAGATCTTCCCGAGAGTTTGCAGAGATGAGGGGGAAGAGTCTTACAATTAGTTTAGCCCAGGCTTTGGGTTGGCTTTTGATGATAGTGTTGCTAAGGCCGTCGGGGCCCGGGGCTCTGGAAGAGTTGAGTCATCTGATGTGAAAGAGGATTCCTTCATAGCCCCATTGGTTATACCATGGGTTCTTGGTCGTACTGGCTGGGATATTATTGCTCTCTTGTTCTAGACTCACATTGTATATGGATTGGAAATGGACAGTCCAGGCTTCTTCAGGCACCTCTGCAATTAGACGTTGTTCAGTGATATGCGTCGGGTTGAAAAGTGACCAAAGGCCCCTAGTGTTTCTTTTATTCAGAGCAGCCAGCATGTGTTCAGCATCATTTTGTGCCATGGTTGCTTAGTTGTTCTTGAGCCAGTTTCTGAATTTTGATTTTATTTTTTTGATTTTAAACATTTGATCTATAGAGTCAGTTTTCTTTGTTGCTCTCAGAGATTTTCGCATTCGTTTCTTTGCCAATGCGATTGCTTCGAGGTAGGCGTGAGTATGGACTGTCTTAGATTAACTCTGGACATTTTTCTGAAAATAAGGTGTTAGGAGCCATTCATAATTGATTTTTTCTTTTACATCTCTGTTATATGATGTAAATAAATCTTCCAATCCTTTTATTTTTGCTTCTGGTATGCGTAATCGAGTTAAGCCAGTGTTGGTATTTAGATTCGGAATTTTTTTCTTATCTAAAGGTTGGTGGGGATGTTATATGTCATCTGTAGTTTGGCATGGTTGCTGTTCTTGTCAGTCCTGATTATCAGTTCTGTGATTTTGGGGTACAGGTTGGTAGAGGTGACGATGTAGTCAAGATGACCGTGGAGTTTCGCATTGTGCCAGGTCAGCTTTGCAAGGATATCTCCTCTTGTGTTCCCCTTCAGGAGTCGGAAATCTCGCCTCTGAAGTGCTGCTGACCAAGATTTGGCTTTCTCTCTTAAGTCGCTATTGGGACAGTGAAGATTTAGATCCCTGCATATGATTACTTATAGAAATCTATGTTTCGTGTAAAGGTTGTCAATTTGAGTCAATATCTCGTCCTGGAATTCCTCGTCAGACAGGAGAGACGGGCTCCAGTAAATGTTGAGAATAGCCAGGAAAGGGGATTCCTTCGTGTTTGGGGTCATTGGATCACTCTGGTTTTGTTTAAGAAGAGTTATTTGGAACCCTGGATTTGGTGATAGCATTTTCGATTAGTCTGTAGTTTGCGTCAACTTTCCATAGCGTTATGAGGCCTGATTGAGCGCGACCTTTGGTTGTGGTTATGGCGCGGGTCATATGATTCATATATATCCGTCACAGAATGGACTTGTGGAGAGCCAAGTCTTTTGGAGTCAGACTATTTCGAAGTTTGTAAGTTTGTTGCTGTCTTTTCCAAATAAGTGTGTAAAGCCTCTTGTGTTCCAGGAGCAGAGAGTGGAAGTCCGGAGCAGTTCGGTTTGTGGGCATTATAGATAAGTAGTGATTTTCTGTCGTCTGTATTTTTCTGAAGTGGCATGTTTAAGGACAGTAAGGGAGACAGAGAAATAAAGGAGTTTCAAAATAGGGAAATAAAAGTTGAGGAGGAAATAAGCATGGAAGAAAGACTGGAATAAGGGACAGAGTTCTTACATATTTTATTTTAATTTTAGTTAAAATTCAACATGGGGGCAAGAGTAGAATGAGGGCGGCATTTGAAAAAGATCTGTTGTTAACCAACCTGTTGTACTCAACAATTGAATATTGAGAGATGGGCACACTGCTAAACAAATTTTGTTTTAAAAAATGTCTTCTGTATTACTAATAGTTTAGAGTCCCAACCTGGCAAGACAAGTACATTTTTAAGAGGGAAACGTCCCTTAGATTTGTTTTCTCACACTTCTATCTGCCTGCCAAATGTTAGAATTGTTTGGCGCAAACATACCAGCTTTTGTGCGAATATCCTTAATTTAAAAAGTCCTCGACGATTCTGTGAAATTCTTCTGCAGAGTCCAAATGCAGGTTGTGTTTTCCCTCTGGCATCACATGTAGTTTTGATCCTTTTATCTGCTTTTGAATTAGTTCTGCATGGTAGAGCCTCATGAAATAATCTTTCTGTCCATGAATTATTAATGTCGGGCACTGAATGAGAGGCAGCACATTGTGACAAATATTACCATTGGGTTTCTTAGAAAAGCAGGTAATCTCTTTCATAAACATATTCAAGGCTTTAGACAAGTACTCAGGGCCATACATTTTTTCCAAGGGCTTCCTAAAGCTATCACTCAATTTGGAAATATCAAGGAGAATATTTAACCGCTTCATGACATCATTCGTAATATAGGACATTGCCCCCCAAATAACCAGCTTGTGTATTAGGTCAGGGTATTTTGCGGCTGCTATGAGGGCTGTTGCGCCACCAGCGCTCCACCCCAGCATAGAGAACCTCTTAAACTTCAAAGCCTGCATCAGATCCACAGCATCCTTTGCATCCCTTTCAAAGAAATATGGAGGATAATCCCGATTCGGTGGAATGGAGCGGCCTTGGCCCCTTGGATCCCAGGCCACCACTGTGAAGAGCTCTTTATTCAATGACTTCAGCTGTGGTCCAAAGTCTGTATCCCCACTGCCCATCACTCCTGGGATGAGCAGGATGGCATGATTTCCCTGCCCTGTTAGCTGATAATGGAGGTGTGCCCCGTTCACTTCAACTTTGGCAGAGGTCACAGAGGCGCAGTAAGACATTGATGTCTTCAATGGCATCAGCCATGCAGTGTTCATAGATCTAGCAAAACACCATAAGGGAGAGATTTCCCTCAACAGAGCCATGTTCACAGTGACAGAGAGGCCCAGACAGCACCAATGGGGTCAGTGTCCTAGTGTCCTAATGATTAGCGCCACACATAAGATCAATGTCTGGAGCCTCTTACAATGAGAGCAGGTGCAGTAGTAATGTAATGGCATATATCAATTGCATGTACACAACAGGAGAACAACAGATATATCGGGGCACCAAAGACAGGCACAAGGGCCCAATTATAGAGTACTTTTGTAGAGAAAGCTGCTGGAGTCGAGAATTGCTCTGAATAACTAATGATTGATGTAGTGAGATACACAGTTGGGAACCAGTAGAATAGACAACTGGTGAAGGACTGTTGAGGATAGGCAGCTACATGTACAGAAACAAAATATCCACACGTGGGTTCCAGGGGCTTTGGACCAAATGTCAGCTTTTACAGAAAATAATATTATTGTCCCTTGTGAGACTGTCTTCAGGTCAAGTGCAAGAGACTGGAGAAAAGTGTCAGAAGTGCTGTCCGTTGTTTGATTTCCGCCTCTTGCTCCAAGTATGACGTGTCTATTGAAGCCCCGCTGCTTGTTTCCATCAGCGGTGTGGGGCTCTGTGATACTCTGTAGAAGGCTTATCTTCTCATCCTGCCTGCTCCTGGTGCTCCTGCTTAGCCTTTTCTCTGCTTGTTCTCAGTCATCATAAGTTGAAGATAGAGGAACTACTCCTGCAGCTTCTGCTAGTCCTGTGTTTGTAACTGAATAATCACACTGGGTCCACCATGGAACAACATCTCTCTTACTTGCAGCTCTGCTGATTAGAAAATCACTAGAAAAGAATAAAAGAAAAGCATTTCAATTGCAAAGAATGCTTGAAAACTGCATGGATATATTAAGGAAGAAGAATCTGCAGCCATCCCTTTGCAACCACTAGACCTTGGGCAAGAGCTTGACCTATCATCATTCCACGTGACACTTTTGGTATGTTCACTATGTTTGAGGTAGCTGACATACAAACATTGCCTGGTGAGCATGCCCAGAAGACACAGGGTAAAGGGCATGTTCTCTGGCCATACACAGGGAAACGATCACGTGACAACAAGACCTGATAGGCATGAATTGCAACCATGCCCAGAGGACATTGTTTCTGTGGCATGGTTCTAGGCCATCCCCCAGTACAGTGCAATACTAATAGGGCTTCCTGGACATGGCCATCGGCTGTGCAAAAGGTACAATGCACATACTAACAATCCCCACTGTGTGTGACCTATGGCCATGCCGATTGGGCACTATTGACATGTTCACTCTGCCCTGGGCATGGTTTCAGATCATGATCCTGGCTTTGTGCAAATACGAAGAGTGCTCATAGGAAATTAACTATTGCACAGTGCACATACCAACAATGCCCAATCAACATGCCACAGGGTGACAAGATGGTGAAGTTAGTTTTACCAGTGAATTGAGCAAGGTGATAAGTGGGAAAGGGGAGGGGTGACTTTTGCATGAGGACGATAGAGCAGTTCATGGAGGAAGCTGAGTAAAAGCTAGCATAGCCAATGAATATGTCAATGAACAGCAAAGGACGTTGCTTCTGTGCCCTCCAACTCTGTGTAACATACTCCTCGCCCACTCCTTACTTCTCTGAGATTCAAACCAGGTTTATTGGCATGGAATGTTATAAAGACATTTAACACAGTAAACAGCAAATATTACTTTTACTGATCATTGTGGTACTCATTTTGGTGTCCTCAGAATGATACAAAATAGAGTTGGCCCACCAATATTACAAGCTGTTGCATTTGGATTCCCCACAAATGTTTTCATGAGGTGATACGACCCGAGGCGGCCAGCCGACCCTATCGGTAATGACAAGCTGCCCAAGTTAAGGGCACGAGGGAAGTAGAGTACCTTAACGCGGGCTGTGGGAAGGTACCAATAGGGTCACCACCCCACCCCCAGGGCCATATCGCCATCTGCACCCGTGCAGTTCCCTACAAACTGCTAATGGTGAATACCTTTTTTTTAAAAAGGGGTCTTACCTTGCGGTTCGGCCCAGCGCCATAGTTTCCAAGTCCATTTTCTATGTTGATGACTGTGACATCATCAACAAGGAAACTGAGTTGGGAGACTAGGCGTGACACTTGGCTGAACCGTAATTCAAGTTTCTTAAAATAAAATCACCTCGCCTTTAGCACCGCGAGTACAGATAAATGCAAGGTGAAAATAAAAAATTTAAAAAATGTACCTTTATTCAGTCCTGTGAAACTCCATCTCCATCAGGAATGTGTCTCCTGATGCACACGTGGCTCGGAGCACAGAAGGTACACTTTTTTTATATCACTTTGCCTTTAGCACCCATGTGTGTGTTTACTCGCGGGTGCTAAAGATGGCATGGGGGAGGAGGCGGGAGGGAGCAAGGGAGGCTCCGGCAAGGGGTGCATAGGTGTGGGGCTGCTTGAAAACCTGGTTTATACTGGAGAATAGAGCCTGCGTTCTGAGCTCCTTATTTGGCTGGCTTCCCCGCCCAGGATGCTAATTGTAGATATTAACAAACAGACCCATTTTACTGGCTACATTGATTGGCCAAGCATATTGGCAGATAGCACAGCACGGTATATTATTGCATCTGTTCCACTGTAAACTGAGTAATCTGAAAGTCAAAAGTACAAACTATGATAAGCAAACTCGGTGGCTTAGCACTCTTACTTTGAAGGTTTCTGTGTATCCAAAATGTCTCTGTTTCCAATCCTGGCAAGCAGAATTGCATGAGCTCCCCTAAAATTGACCTGCGCCAGTGGAAACATCTTTTGGCAAAGAAAGATCTTTAGAATGGGACAGGTTTTGCCAAAGATGAATCCTAGACAAACTCACAACAGGCTTCTGGGTCTATCGTTTCTCTGGGCTGGGTGAATAGAGGAGGATGTGATCTCCACCTAACAATGTGTTTATGCTGCGGCGGGCGAGGGGTTGCCCCATCAGGTGGAAGGTCAGGGGAGGACCAGCCTGCAGAGATACAGCAGCATGTAATGGGTCTTCTTGAGGGAGAGAAGTAAGAGACGGAAGAGTAGGTGGTGGTGGTGAAGGAGTCTCTTCCTGCTTCTGCTGTGGCAGAGGGGACAGCCATGCATAGAAGGAGACTCGGAGAGCAGCCTCCTCAAGCCCCCCTACAGAGCCAACTGGATTGTGGGAGTGGGATTATTTTCCTCTGCCACCAGGAAAATACATCAGGGTGTAGGAGCCTTTGGAATTCTGCACAGTGGAGGGCTGTGGAAAAAGGGTCAAGGGAGAGCAGAAGGGAAGGAGCCAAGCCTGAACCATAGAAATGATGGCCCGGAGGAACCCTTTGTGCAAATATCACAGGGAGGTGTACCTGAAACTTGATCCCTCAGCATTCACCAAGGCAGCTAGTGACCATGAAACCACCACTGACTGCTCCAATAGTGGTGAGGAGGAATAGAAAGAGGGTTCTTGCATATCCCAGAGCTGGGGTACAGCACTGCGGTAGCATCAAGGACATTGCGCCAAACCCCCCATATAGATTCAGCTTACCCAATTGGTGCCAGTAGCACTGGGAACTGTAGTCAGTGGCATGCCCATGTTGCTTGCACTCCCAGACACGTGGTTGAGATTTGGTGCACCACTACCTGTGAGCATAACCCCCAGAATACATCCAGATAATGGAAACAAAGACCCTTTATTCTTTGTTTTTGCAGCAGGGACCAATTGATTAAGGCAGCCAGATGTGCAGCCCTTCACAAGCATAACATAAATGAAAATCATTTACATGTAAGACAATTACAAACGAAATTGCAGGGTCAAGCCTGGATGTGAATAATTATGATAAGGAACATCAATAATTAAGTACAAGATGGAAATGAAAGTGTGTATGATAAATGAATTGTTCAGAATGCCGCACTAGGTCCCTCTCCTATTTAACATTATGTAATTAAACCACTAAGTTGAAGTTGGTATGACCAAATATCAGATTTGTCAATAACATCCTCCTCTTCACTCAGATATTGGAGTACACCTTCTTCCCCTTCCTCCTCACCTGATGTGGTTGAAGAATAATCCAACTTCTTTCTTTGGGTTCGCCCAGCATCTGCCTTCCTTTTTTTTGTGCAGATAAGGTCTGTCTCGGAAGGAAGCCACCCTGATTCCAGTCCTGGGAATCTCTGGTGACCCCTCTCCGCAACAGCCAGAATGTTGTAGGGGAAAAAGCCTCTGGCATAAAAAAACTCAGATCTTCACAGTGGATGAAACAATAAGCTGGTCTTGATGGTTGATAATAGAAAACAATAATGTCCGGGAAAACTGGCTGTCTCAGAAGGAAAAGAAAGAACTCTGCAGAATGTCCGTGGGGAATAGCAGGGAAGAGTGTAACAAAAAATGAAGTATCTGAAATAGGGAATGAACAGGAATGTCCTAGACAACACCGGAAAGGATACAGCAAAACGAACAGACAGAACATGGGAAAAAGAAAAGGAGAACAGAAGTCCGAGTCAGAAGACAAGGTATGAGGCAAAATGCATGGAGCGGGAGAGAGGAAGGCAGAGAGAGGGGCTACAAACGGTAAGCTGAAGAGTGGGCGGACCACCGGCAAGAGAAATAATGTGGAGTGCTAGCAACAAGGAGAAATCCAGGAAGCTGCAACGCGCCGAGCCGCAGAGTGAAAGATAGTAAATAGAACTTGGCAGCGGCCATGTTGAAAAACACTAGACCGCTGCGTACATTGTGAAAACAACGTAACGGCACACTCTAATGGCGGCCGAACTTCCACCTACCCCATACGCACCAGTTACCCAAGTTCGTGACAGTATGCCCCCTTCGAAGGCCTCGTCCTCTCTGTTTACCAAGGTGGAATCTATGGAACTTTCTCAACAAACGAGGGGTCTGAATATTGGAACAAGGTTCCAAGGTATCCTCGGAAGTGGGGTATCCTTTCCAGTGGACCAAATATTCTAGGCGACCTCTGTGATACCGGGAGTCCCGGATCTGAGAGACCTCGTACTCCTCAGAAATAGAGCTGGGAAAGACACACAGTTTGGGAGCAGACTGCATTCGGATACCAGGCAAATAAGGCCGTAAAAGAGAGGAATGGAAGACTGGATGTACCCGCCTTAGGGTTTTTGGTAATTTAAGGCGATAGGCTACAGGATTGATCTTGGAAAGTATCTCATAGGGACCTATGTAATGGGTAGCCAATTTGGAAGGACGGACCCAGCGAGGTAGGAACTTGGTAGAAAGCATTACTTTGGTGCCTTTCCCCCATTTGGGTACCTGTCTACGATGTCTATCAGCTTGTTCCTTATAGCAATTGCATGCCTCTTGAAGACTCTGTCTAGCCGTATCGTGGGCCTCTTTGATTTGAGCAAGTGTAGTCTCAATGGATGGTATGTTTGATTCTACCAAAAAAACAGGCACTATGGATTGGGGATGTATACCGTAGGTACAGTAAAAAGGACTGATTCCTAATGCAGTATGCACCGAGTTATTGTATGCGAACTCTGCGGTGGGGAGTAAAGACACCCAGTTATCTTGTTGTTGGTTGATAAAGCATCTGAGATACTGTTCCAAGGTTCCATTCAGCCTCTCTGTCTGTCCGTTGGTTTGGGGATGGAATCCAGAGGAGAGAGCTCTTTCGATACCCAATCTTTTGCACAAAACTGTCCAGAATTTGGAGGTGTATTGACTGCCCCGATAGGATATGATTTTCTGGGGAAGACCGTGTAACCTGAAAATGTCTTTCAAGAAGACATCCGCCATAACAGAAGCGGAGGGTATTCCGGCCAGGGGGGGAAAATGTGCTAGCTTGGAGAAGAAGTCCACTGTTACCATAATACAAGAGCAGCCTTGTGAGACGGGTAAATCAACTATAAAGTCAGTTGAGATGTGCTTCCAGGGAGCAAGTGGAATTTGGCTCCTGTTGAAGCAATCCCAATGGCTTCTGTGTAAGATGTTTTCTCTGTAAACAAACTAGACAGGTTTGAACATACTCTTGAGTATCCGCTCTCATGTTGGGCCAATAGAATAATCTTTGGAGTAATTCCAGAGTACTTCGTATTCCCCGATGACCAGCAACCTTGGAGTCATGGTACCATCGGAGAACCCTTTGTCTGAGATCATGAGATGGAATGATCAACTTCCCGTGGGCAAAGTATAACCCATCCCTTCTTTCCACCGGCTGCTTCATAAAGGCAGAGGTAGGCCAGGTTGAGGGAAGCGTCTTGAACCTGTTGCAAAAAGGAAGTCACTGGCGAAACAATCCTTGTAAGGGGAAACATCAGTTCTTTTCTTGAGTAGGGTTCTTGTTGGTGTCCTCTCTGCGAGATGATGCGTCAGCAATCTGATTTTGGGAACCTGGTATATAGATAATACTGAAGTGGAATTGAGCAAAAAAGTGAGCCCATCTGGCTTGACGGGTATTGTAGCATTCTTGTTGTTTGAGTACCTGCAGGTTTTTATGATCCGTCCATATTAGGAAGGGATGTAGACTTTCTTGGAGCAAATGTCTCCACTGCAGACAAGCTAATTTCATGGCCAACAGCTCACGTTCTATTACTGAATAGTTCCGTTGGCTTGGGCTCAAAGTCTTTGAGAAGTAGGCTATGGTGTCAGGGGCAGGACTAGCCATAGATCATGTACTGTTGGAACTGTAGGGCCAGGGACCATGAAGAAACCTAGACCCAGAAAGCTACTTTACTTAAAAAGGCTGTTATGCCCTTTCTGTAGACGAATTGCCGCCCAAAACTACAAATCCCAGCATTTGGCACGCCAGGACTACATTTCCCAGCATGCTCTGCGGATTCGCGAGCCAATGAGAAGCCGCGCTGGGTGTGGTGCGCGAGTGCGCATGCGCAAGCCCCAAGGCACGGGGCTTGTGCTCGAGACATCGAGGAGAGTGGACGTGTGCCCAGCAGCTCCTCGGAATTCACACGCGAGGGGCCCAGAGCCTCCGGAGGAACCATCCGGCCCCTCGCTTCATAAAGATAAGTACCGCTCAGCCCACGGAGTGTCTGGGACCTACGGGGGAAGCGCAGGGGGGCACATCCCAACCCCTCCAGAGCCCCCTGCGCCGGCACTTAGGAGCTAAGTGGGCGGGGTTCGGGGGAAAGAGTTCTGCTCTGTGATTGTGTGCAGGCGAAAGACGATACTATTTTGTCTCGTGGAACATAAGCCGGAAAGGCGCACGAGGCGGGAGCGCATTACAGTGCCAAAAGGCAGTCGGTCTGAAGGAAGACCGAATACTGGCAAAATATAGATCCTGGGGGGTTGAAGGCCACGTGCGGCAGCGCACCCCAAAGGAACCTGGAAATGTTTGAATGCACGGAATGCAGAATGCGTGTAGAGTGTGTTTGGGAGAGTGAGAGACTGACGGAATCAGAAGGCACACGCTAATGCTTGTCCTTTGTTCTTTCCTTTTAGTGTGCATCCGATCACCTGACCGCAAGGACGTGGCACAGGACTCGACAGCCTTTGCAGGACAGGACTTAAGGACAGAAGTATAAGCTAAGTGTGCTTGTGCATGAGACTTTTGTTCATGAAAATGTAACAGGACTCACATCTTGTTTATCAATCCATGTTTGTTTTAACTTCGTGCTCTGAGGAGAATGTACATGATATGTTGAAGGGCAATGTGGTGTGAAGGGAAACACCTTTACATGTAAAGGTGTTAAACACGCTTGCAGCAAACAGTTCAGGAAAAGTGTGCAGCCATCGTTTACCCTACAATCCCCAGTCCCATCCATAACCTCTTCCTACCCCTCAATCCGGTTAACCTAAAAATCCCGCTACCTATCCACTCATCGAGCTCCTAACCCTCCTTCCCCGCTCTGGTTACAGAGGTCTGTGTAAGCCTTGACTTGCAGACACTGGGACCATTGAGGGGGTGGTTGGTACTGCTTCGCTCCTGCGCCTTGGACCTGAGCATCCTGACATATGGGATGTTCTAAGCCTTTGTTAGACTGAAGGAGAACGGCACCCACCGCCGCAGCTGAAGCATCGGTTTCCAATATAAAGGGCTGTAGTTGGTCTGGTGTCTTAGAACAGGAGACGTGCAGAATCTTTGTTTCAAGCACCAGTTGAAAGGAACGGAAGACTTCTTTAGTAGAGAGGTAATCGGAAGTGTGAGTTGGGAGAATTCAGGAATAAACTTCTGGTAAAAGTTGGCCAATCCAAGGAATAGTTGGATCTCCTTGACCGAGGAAGGCGGTGGCCAAGACAAAATAGCTTCTACCTTCTTTGGATCCATGGTAACTCCTTGGTCTGATAAAATAAACCCCAAATAAGATATTGAAGACTGTGAGAATGCACACTTTTTGGGTTTTGCAAGAAGGTGATGTAACTGGAGCCGGCGTAGTACCTCCTTAATGTGATGCTGATTGTCCTCTCGGTTACGAGAAAAGACCAGAATATCGTCTAGGTAGACCACCGTGGTTTGACCCAATAGATCTGAGAACAAACGATTCATAAAATGTTGGAAAACGGAAGGGGCGTTGACTAGCCCGAACGGCATTACCTGATACGCAAATAGACTGTATGGAGTGCAGAAGGCCGTCTTCCATTCATCACCTGCTCTAATGTGGAGCAGGTGATAAGCATTCCAGAGGTCAAGTTTTGTGAATACAGCAGAGCCTTGGACCGACTCCAACACTTCTGAAATGATAGGCATGGCATAGCGATCTTTGATGGTTACCTTATTTAGACCCCTGTAGTCTATACAAGGCCTTAGCTCTTTGGTATCTCATTTGGGAATGAAAAACAAAGAGGCCCCAGCTGGGGATCGGGAAGGTCTGATGATCCTGTTAGCGAGATTGTCATCTAGATAGTGCCTAAGTACCTCCTTTTCAGACACTGAGAAGGGGTACATCCTGCCAAAAGGAACCAAGGCCTGGGGAACTAAATCGATTCTGCAATCCTCTGGTCTATGTGGAGGTAGTTTGAGGGGAGATTGTTCCTTGTAGACTTCAGAAAACACAGTTAAATAACTGGGTATGCAATGGATTGAACTAAGTCTCGGTAGAACATACTGTCTTTACAGTTTCAAACAGTGGTTCGGGTAGACATTCCTCTTTACAGTGCTTGGAGTGAAAACTCAAAAGATTGTTGATCCAGTTTATGGTAGGATTGTGTCTTCTGAGACATCCTATACCCAATATGACCGGAAAGTAGGCTGCACGGATGATATCAAATCTCATTCTTTCTGAGTGCTGTTGAATGAAGACTTTTACTTCTACCGTAGTATGAGTAATAAGTCCGGAACACAGGGGTGTTCTATCCACTCCTTCCACCTTTTGATCTTCCGTCTTGGAGATTCTTTTTAGACCCACTTATCGGCCCATATGGTGTCCTGAAAGTTTCCAGCAGCTCTGCAGTCCAGCAGGGCCTGTGTGTCGACTTCTCTCCCTCTGAACTGGATCTTGACAGCAACAACCATAAGACGCAAATCCTCAGACGTCTTGGCGGAGGTGACAGAAAAGGTTGTGTAGGGACTGGAGGTCGCCCCTCGATAGTCCGTCCTGTTAACTATCAAGGGTGCTCATTTCCCAGCCTCCTAGGAGGAACATCTGGACAGTCCCTCAACAGGTGGGTGGAAACACCACGGTACATACAGAGGCTTCCATCTCTTCTTCTCTTTCTCTCTTCCAGAGTTAACGGAGCTCGAGTAGTTCCTATTTGCATAGGTTCATCTCTGATGGGGCGCGTGGCAGGAGAGGAAGGTAAGGGGTTTGCTACAGTTCTTCATCTTTTCATTCTTTCATTCTGTCAAGCGGAAATCTATTCTCAGAACCGCTGTGAGGTCTGAAAAAGTCTCAGGACGAGGAATCCGAGCAAGCTCATCTTTTAATTCTTCTCACAGTCCTCTGCGAAAAATGGTGTATTGGGCCTGTTCTTGCCAGCCCGCCTCGGCTGCTAATTTCTTAAAGATAGAAATGTAAGTAAGTTGGTCAGAATTTCCTTGGCGTACATCCAACAGGTCTTCACTGGCTACACAGGCACATTCTGTCCTGAGGAGCGTCTGCTGTAAGAGGGTCTTGAAAGCTGCGAAATCTTGCAGAACTGGGTCGGGCTGAGATACTAATGGAGTTGCCCATGCCAAAGCGTTTCCAGTCATACGAGTAATCATGAAACCCACTTTGGCATGATCTGAAGCAAAAAAGCCCTTTCTAAAGGCAAAATGAATGTTACAAGCCTCCAATAATTCCTTTACCTTCCGTTCAGAGCTGTCAAATTTCCCTGAAACCAGGGGTAAAAGGGGGAGATCAGAAGTCTGCTGTTCTCTAGCAGCCACTCTTTGCTGTAAAGCTGCATTGTCAGTCTTGAGCGCCTGAACCTCAAGATTAAGGTTTTGAACCACTGCCACAAGTTCTTGAATCTGGTGTGGCCATATTTTCTGTTGGGCGTTGCAAGCTATCAGATTTGTCAGTAATATCCTCCTCTTCACTCAGATATTGTAGTACACTTTCTTCCCCTTCCTCCTCACCTGATGTGGTTGAAGAATAATCCAACTTCTTTCTTTGGGTTCGCCGAGCGTCTGCCTTCTTTTTTTGTGCAGATAAGGTCTGCCTCGGAAGGAAGCCACTGTGATTCCAGTCCTGGGAATCTCCGGTGACCCCTCTCCGCAACAGCCAGAACGTTGTAGGGGAAAAATCCTCTGGCATAAAAAAAAAACAGAACTTCACAATGGATGAAACAATAAGCTGGTCTTGATGGTTGATAATAGAAAACAATAGTGTCCGGGAAAACTAGCTGTCTTTGAAGGAAAAGAAATAACTCTGCAGAATGTCCGTGGGAAATAGTAGGGAAGAGTGTAACAAAAAATTAAGAATCTGAAATAGGGAATGAACAGGAATGTCCTAGACAACACCAGAAAGGATACAGCAAAATGAACAGACAGAACAGGGGAAAAAGAAAAGGAGAACAGAAGATCGAGTCAGAAGACAAGGTATGAGGCAAAATGCGTGGAGCGGGAGAGAGGAAGGCAGAGAGAGGGTCTACAAAAGGTAAGCTGAAGAGTGGGCAGATCACCGCCAAGAGAAATAATGTGGAGCGCTAGCAACGAGGAGAAATCCAGGAAGTTGCAATGCGCCGAGCTGCTGAGTGAAGGATAGTAAAAAGATCTTGGCGGCGTCCATGTTGAAAAACACTTATTGACACTTACTGAAAAACACTTATTGAAAAACACTTATTGACTAAGGACTTTTAAGAAGTTCTACAAAAGAAATTGAACCCCACAGCACCATACAGATAAATCTGGGGCAACATGTTAGTAAACCCTAATCTATAGGTGTATCAACCTATGAAGATGTTCTGAGGTAATCAATACAATGTAGCCATCTCTTCCATTACATGGAGATATGAAGGAAGGCAGAGAAATACTCCTCTGATCAAGCTATCAAATAACTGCACTTGACTGATCTTGCTCTTGTCCAAATCTTCTTTAAGAATAAGGTTGGTGACATCTCTTTCAAGTAAAGAAAGTGTCAACATAGGGGTGACCAATGATTGCATTTTATCTTCCCTCCACCACAGGTTTTTTAATCTATTTTTTCTATTAATTTTGTAGTGTAACCATTACTTTGACAGCAAATGGGTATATGTGATTGACTCTCCAAAAAAGAAATGTTCCTGTCCTGAAGAATGCCACATAATTTTCTTGAAAAAGAGTGCTAGAGAAGCTCAATCAACAACATGACCGAAACGTATGTCGACTATCGAAGAGACCACAATTAATCAGTCTTTTCATTTCAGAAACCATTTGAGGTCAACCATTTGACAAATTTAGATCTATGTGACTTATAGACGATACCTACAGCTCTGCAATATCTACATCAGAGAACTTGTGTTAGAAAATACAACAGCTTTTGTGTAGTATTCCCTTTTCTACCAATTTTTCGAACAACTGTTATACTATAGAATATTAGCAAAAAGTCACTTGCTAACTCCACTTTTGTTTGAATTTATGATTCATTTAGTGTATTTTATCATGAATTATGTTCTATTTTTATGTTTAATTGAAAGTAAAAAATATATTTTCAGTGTGAAAAGATTCTTGTGGTGGAGGAAAAAGAATAGCCAGTATTGATATGAGGTTAATTATAGTGTCACCAATCTAAGATATCTGGACAGAGGAGTAATCAGTTTTCAATTTATATTGTTGGATTGTGATGAAGCATAATCTTTTTCTTGGTCATCTTCATCCCGTCATTATTCATTTTAGACACAGTCGATGGGGTGGCAGAGAAAGAGACCTTGGATTTTTAATCATGCCGTTCATGTTTTCTGTCTTTTGTTTTTCCCTATACTTCAGTTGATAGGATCTGCACATTTCCTCCATCTGCACCTGAGATAGTGGGTGGATCAGAAAGTGCTACTTCCTCTGCTGGTCTTGGTGGAGGTTTATTTATTTTATTTATCGGTCATTTATATGTTGCCTGTACACTTAAACAAGTGTTTCAAAGTGCTCCAATGCAGGAAGGACAAGGATTAACATTCTTAGTAATCATTGGGATATTCAGAATGGGAAAGTGCAATATGCTTAAAGGTAACACCATAGTACAGGAGGAATACAAAACTGTAACAACATATGACAGGGAATATTGCACATGCCTGGCGGTCGGTACAAAAAAAAAACATGAAAAAAGGAGGAAGGGGAGGGGGCGATGGCGATGTAGGGTAAGATGCACAAGAACAAATAGGAGCAAGAAAAAATAGAGAAGGAGAGTAGATGGGGTAACAGGGGAGGGGTGGTAGATTCTACACAACCAGACTAAGTACAATAATCAGGCAGTGCACACTAAAACACATGAATCAGCAGTGCTAGCAGATAGCAAGTGATGGTGAAGCTAGAAATGTCTGAGTTCACTACTCAAAGGAAGGACTGCACGTGTGCTTTGAAGCCTGGCCAAGCATGAGAGGTCACCAACAGCCCCCAGCCTAGAAGGTTTACACCGGATGTGGAGGGTGGAGATGGAAGAAAGTGAGTACACACGTTGTGGCCAGGCTCGGACAGGGTCAGACAGGGCTTGACCCTTAGATGGAGGCCCTTTGATGGGGCCGGCGAACGTCATCTGGCTCTGTGCTTGCACCCATGGATGTAGTCCTGCCAGTCAATCAAGCGGCAGGCAGGAGACACGTGGTTCGGGTGAAAAAACAGCTGATGGGAAGTGCTGCACGATCGCCCATCTTAAAGGCCCCAGTGGACTGCAGGAAAGGACAGGCAGGATGAAGTTGGTGGGTGGTGGCGCTCCCGAAATGGAGGGTACAGAAAGAGGAGGTGCAGGAAGGCAAGGCACCTTATAAAGGGCAAACACTGTTGATGGGGTCGGCAAACACCATCCGGCTCCATGCTTGCCTCCACGAATGTAGTCCAGCCAGCCAATCAAGCTGCAGGCAGGAGACACATGGTCCGGGTGAAAAAACAGCTCATGGTTCTTAGTGCAGTATCCCGCATTTTCATCGACTGGCCCATTTACCGGAGAGTGTATTTTGATGGGGCTGTAGAATGTAAGTTGGATGATACTTTCAATTGGCCACATGTGATTCTCACCTCCTTAGTGCACACAGCAAGTGCTGCTGCAGGAGGAAACACGCCATGAGCAGCGCATATTCCGTTGCCTCTCTTTAATTTGGGTTATCGATATGTTGTTTAATTGTCCTTAAATGTGTGTCACCTGTTACCCAAATCTCTGCTGCTACCTCTCAGCAAGATCAGATGAGACTGCCACACATTAGCTGCCCTCAGGGAATCCTAGCTCCTACTGCTCATTCTTGCCCATGTCACCCGATGGCATGTGTCTTATCCACTTATTCTAAGAGACGGACCATGACTAGTGTGTCACCCACCAACACTCTGAATCTCTGCTCTCCCATCCAGTGAAATCAAGAAAGGATACCTCTTCTACAAGCTACCCTGAGGGATTCCTAGCTCCTCCGAGTCCTCCTCACAGCTGTCACCAAATGCAATGTGTTTCGTCCAATAACTTCAAGAGTCAGATGCTGACTGTTGTATCACTGGACGCCTCCCTGAATTTCTGCACCGACATCTCAGCAAAAGCAGGTGATCATGCTCCTCCCAAAAGCTGCCCTAAAATATTTCAGGCTCCTCCCACCCTGCCTTCCAGGTGTCAACCAATGACACATATCTCGTCTATTTGCTTCAAGAGATGGACAATGACTGGGTGTGTCACCCAGCTCCTCCCCAATATCTACTGATTACTTCTAGAAAAATCAGGTACGGGTGCCCCTCCAACATGTTGCCCTGAGGGTTTAGTGGTTCCTCCTGCTCCTCCTCTCAGGTGTGAACTGATAGCACATGTCTCATCCTCTCACTTCAAGAGCTAGAACTGACTGTGTGTCACCCGGCTCTCCGAATTTCTGGTTATGGAACGTGTGTTGTACACCGACTCCAAATCACTGAATGTGTTACATAGCCATGCATAGGTAAAAAGCAACCCTTAATCTCACTCTCTGAATGAATTTCAGCTGCTCACTACCTTTCTTTCTTCCCACAGCTTCTCTGAAGGCACTTCACTTTATTAGGCCTTACCTATATTTCCTAAGCCTGCCTCCACAACAGCCTCCTGGATCTCTGAAAGCTTCCTGAGACTGAACAGGAGATCCCAACCATGTGCCTCACTTTAAGCCACGTGGATGAACTTCAGGCAAACTTTTCAGGAATTTCATCCGAGGTTAATCCCGGACAAACCATGGAAAATTCGGGTGATTTGAGTTTGTTATGAGGTTTGTCCAAGTCTACTGGTAAGATACATCAGGAGGTTAAAATTGCCACTGTAAAAATGTGGGTAACCTGGTGGTCACAAGGTAGTTGGATACCCAGAAAGTCAGGACAGAGGATTGATATGTTTGTTGTACAACTCTGAGTATACCCTGTAATTGTCAGATTTACATTCTGATAAGATGGGTCAGTGAGCCATCACACTTTCTACAGACTTTGGCATGTATTGCACGTGTGATTGCAGGTGACTTTCTCAAAATGATTTCCCAATGTAATCCTGAGCAATTGGACCCAATAGCAAGACATACAATTACAATACCAATTTTATTACAATTTCATATTAAATTTCAACATCATGTCAATCTAAAATATTTATACAAAAAACAATCATCTAGGATTATCCACAACACATTAGTAAATACAAAAATCACAAAACATACAATAAATACACATTATACGAACAATAGAAACCTAAAACCATTACATCAATCACAATAGGACACAAAGTGAATTTTAATTGGTCCAGTTTGTGTCTTCAAAAATCATCGGCCGGGGGCGCTGTTGCTCTCGAGGCCATATGCACGAATTTGCGTGAGCTCTGTCAGTGTGCTGGGGTACCGGACCAAATACTAGTGGGTAAAAGGTCTGTTTGTTTTATGATATCAACCAAGAAGAGGTGTGAACTACCTGAGCTGACCCTTGCAAAAAATTGGGAGGATTGCAGCTACAACTCCGGAGATGCGATATTCTGACTGGCTGGGCCTGCATCAGCTCCCTAAAGGGACGACCTGGGGTGGTCGAGGAGGTCACTTCCTGTTAAGACTAACACGCTGTCACCATGCGATCCCTGCTGTGAAGAGGCGGAGACCCAATTTGCCCTTTGAGGACGCTCGCCTCGCCAGTGCCGCTTCCAATCCCGAGGCTGCACCCGCACTCCTGGACCCAAACTGGGGGCAGCAGATCACCCCCCATTGTACGCTGCATGGTCGAAGCAGCGAGGAGTCACTGGCCCGTCTAGAACAATGTTGCTGAGCTGTGCTCCGAAGAGGACAGCAGGGCTCTTCACATACTGCACGGTCGCCAGACGCACAGGAGGTGGTGAGGAAACACAGAACCAGACAACAACGCACCAGTAAGTGGTGCCACAGCTGAGCGGCGACCTGGGCCATCGGGCCCCAACACCATTGCCCTACACCTGACGTGGAAATTGCTTGCCACTCCGCAATATGAGCGCATGAAAGGACAGCACCATCCCAGTCCACCGAAGCCGGTGCGGGTACCGTGGAACATGTACATCAGCCCGGAATGGCACGCGGCCAAGTGAACTCCCTGCCTCGAGGCGCAGACAGTGGAAATTTCTCCAGCGCATTTGGTTGCCAGCTCATAAAGCCACTACGCAGACGCTGCGGCAAGCTGATGGACACACAGAATACCCAGTAAGCAGGTGGGGAACGGGGATAGCGCCTGCAGAGAATTTGGCATACCTCGCGACCCGACCCACAGCTGGCCCCCAATGGGAGGGTTACCAGGCGAGCCCTCCCTACACACCCTCCCCGGGGCACACAATCTTGAGGGCCTTGTTCACCACCTGGCGTAGGCCTGGACCTTCCCCCCACCAGACCACGTTATAAGAGTGTTGCCCGCAACACGTAGACACCAGCAACCGAACCGTCCACATGGACCAGATGACTGGAGGGGGAACCACACATAAGCACGAGCTGTTACGGGAGAGCCAGGAACATGACAACTATTGCGCTGGGGCGCTTTTAGTGGCATTTCGAGGGCAAGCCACATGGAAAGACTCTGAACTGGCCCATACCCAATCTGGTAATGAGAGGGAAGGGATTAAGGAGGAGACACGCCATAACTCACAAATCAGAGACTCTAAACGTGCCGATGCCCTAAGGGAAGCTGAGGAACAGACTAAGAGAAGTGGCATAAGGCACATACGATACTGGTACTGGGCAAACGTGGCTCGCACCCTGAACACCACAAGAATGAACTTATCCTGAACTGACACAAGTGGGGCGGAGTCCTGATTGACCCATACCTCAGAGCAAGCGCATCTGATCTGTGCAAATACTGAGTGCCACAATATAATGCCTAAAGCAGCAGCATTCAAGAAGGGCGGCACAATGGACAGATTTGCCAAGCCAGCCACCAAACTGACCAGCATGGGCAGTGAGGGAACTGACAGCCCAGAAGAGATGACATCAACGCTGCCCCCTGCCCCTATGGATTTATTAAGCGTCTATACCACTATGCAGCAAGGGTTCACTTCCATAAACAGGCTAGATGGTATCACCATCAACATCACAACAATTCGAGCCCAGCTGGAGAAAGCCATGCAGAGCATCACAGATGCAGAAACACGGATTGGCACAGCAGAAGACGCAATAGAGGCACTACAGAACATGGTGACAAGCATGGCGAAAGACCTGTGCACTGTCAAAATGAAGTGCAAAGATTTGGAAGCCAGATCCCACAGAAACAATGTTCGTATCATAGGGGTACCCGTGGATGCCCTAAAGATGCCTATGGAACTGGCCATCAAGGATCTACTGAAAGATCTGCTAGGGGATCCAGGCTGGTCCCCTATGTTGGTTGTCGAACGCAAACACAGATCCCAGGCTGAAAAGCCCAAGCCGGGCACCTTTCCCCGGCCGATAATAGCATGGCTCATGAACTACAGAGACAGGGATATGATTTTAAGAGCCGCAAGAGAGAAACAAGACCTGAAGATGGGATGCAGCATGATCTGTATTTTCCCTGACTACACCCTGGTAGTCCAGCAGGAAAGGCGCACGTTCATCAGAGTAAAGAAACTTCGGAGAGAATGCAAGATACCCTATGCAATGCTGTACCAGGCCAGGCTGCGCATGCAATTCAAGAATAAGATGTACTTTTTCACATTTCCTGAGGAAGCAGCCACTTTCGTAGAGGCTAATATCCCTATACCTGACAAGCTGCCACCTGAAGATGAAAATGAGTAAATGTAATGTATTGACCTATATTATTATTGAGGACACTGGACAAATTTCATATAAGGTCAATATTACTGATATTGATATTTTATTTCTATCGCGCTCGTATATAAGTGTTTAAGAGCACGACAAGGCAAGGGAGGGGAACAGGGGAGAACAAAACAATGATCTTACTGGGCCCAGTGACGTTGAGAATGTGCAAGTGCATGGGAGAGGGGGCGGGGAAAAGTGCATGGAGGGGGAAAGTGTGGAGCAAAGGAGGTACAGATAAATAATAATAAATAAATAAATACAGGAAACAAACAGTGGTATTGCAGTCAGCAATTGGCAAGTGCTGGGTTTAAGGCAGCATACAGGGTAGGTCTGATAAGTGCAGGAAGAAAAAGGGGGGCTGTATGGGTACAAATACAGACCCCATTGCAAGGGGTGGCCCGGAGGCAGTGCGGGAGGGTGGCAGGGTGAGCAGGTACCTGGGCCCAGAGGACAGAGGGTGGGCAGGTGCACCGTGCCAAGAGAGAACAGACCAGCAGGGGAGAGGGGGAGCGAAGGAAGAAGCAAAGAGGAAGGTCTTGACGTGCTGCCGGAACCGGAGATGGTTCTCCTCAAGTTTTAGAGTGGCAGGGAGGCTGTTCCAGAGGGAGGCCCCAGCTGAAGACAGAGATCTACCCCCAGCTTGTTTCTTCGAAAAAAGACTGACCCTGAGGGCATTAGAGGTAGAGGAGCAAAGAGCTTGAGAGGGGAGGAATTTGTGGAAGGATCACTGAAGGTATTTTGGACCCAGGCCCCAGAAAGCCTTGTGGACAATGCAGAGGGTTTTGAATTTAATCCTTGCATCCACTGGGAGCCAATGCAGAGATTTCAGAGCTGTAGAGATATGATCCCAGGGCTTGAGGCCAAGGACAAGTCTTGCAGTCCTGTTCTGGATTAGTTGCAGAGGGCGGAGAGTAGAGGCAGGTAGATTTAGAAAGAGGCTGTTACAATAGACCAACCTAGAGAGAACCAGAGCTTGGGAGACCATGAGTTTCTGGGGGAAGGAGAGGAAAGGCAGAGTAGCTCTGAGGAGGTGCAGTAGGAGGTTTGACTTTTTAGAGACATCAGAGATGTGGGCGGAGAAGGAAAGTGTGGAGTCAAAGATGACCCGAGGGTGTCAATGTGGTCCTTAATGGTTTTAGAGGAACAGGGATTAACCTGTTTTGATGAGGCTTTCATAGATCGGACTTTTCTAGCGACCTCATCAGGGGAGACTAGAGGAAAGGACAAGAAGGAGTGTGGGGGGTGGCTGAAGGAGGGTCAGCAAGCACAGACGGAGAGGGGAGTGGAGGGGGATGGGTATAGAGGGTGGACAGGATGTCCTGGGTTATTTAGATAAAGTGAGAGGCAAGGGCATTGCAAAGAGCCTGGGAGGCAACAGGAGGGATAGAGACTGCAGCAGGGTTGGCCAGCTCCTTGCAGATTTTAAAGAGTTCGGCTGAGTTGTTAGATGCCGCAGAGACACAAGCTTGAATGTGGACTCTCTTCTTGGTGAGGACAGGGAGTCGGTATTGCCTTTGGAGCAGGCGACTAGCCAGTTTGTCAGAGGATGAACAAGAAGTCCTCCATTACTCTTAGCCGCCCTATACTTATGTTTAAGTGTAGCTAGGTCAGAGTCATACCAGGAATTGCACTTGGATTTGGACTTCAAATGGATCCTCATGACAGGGGCAGGAGCATCAAGAGTATCAAAAATTGAAGAGTAGATTAGAGACAGGGCTATGTCAGGATGTGAGACAGCCAGAGGTGAAGGGGGTATAGAAGGTGTCAGCGAAAGCCTCCACTGACACACGCTTGTTGGGCCGGAAGGCCAAGAAGGTAGGTGGCAGTGTTGGGGGAAATGTTGGGGTAGGCTTGGCTTGGGCGGAAGAGAGGGAGAGATGAGAGGAGAGGAGGGAGTGATCGCTCCAGGGAAGAGGAGTGGTAAAGGGATGGAGAGTAGGAGGTCAGAGGAGATCAAGACATTGAGTGTCTGCCCTGCAGAGTGAGTCGGGCCAGAGGGTAGGATGGAGAGGGAGAGGGAGTCACAGAGGTCACAGAAGTGTACAGAGGAGGAACAAGGAGAGTCTAAATGGATATTGAGGTCACTGAGGAGGAGGAGCTGAGTGGTAGAGACCAGGAGGGAGGAGGAGAGGTCCGCCCACTCAGAGAGAAATGAGGTGATTTGAGCAGGAGGCTGGTAGATGGTAGCCACAGTAAGAGAATGGGTAGGAGAGAGAGAGAGCGTACAGACTAGGCATAGAAAAGAGGAGTAGGTCTGAGTGGGAAGATAGAGGCAGGAATCCACTCAGGAAAGATCAGGGCTACCCCCCCCACCGGACCGGGAGGATCTGGGTGGAGAGAGGATCTTGTAGCCATCAGGGAGCGTGTAATTGGTTGTAACGAATGTGGACATGAGGAGGTCTGATCGAGTAAGCGCCATGCCCTGAGGTCGCCCACTGAACACGTGGTGAATGCAGGAGGTGGGTGGCTGGCTCATATGAAGCGGGGTGTGTATATGGCAATATCCCCCACAATAGCCTGAAGTAGTCCACAGAGTATACCAGGCGAGTGTGTAGTGGGGAATTTATCATCTGGCCGGAACCTATGAATGGGTGGAACATTGATAGCACTATATATTCTCGACCTACAAGATCCAATTGACAGTTACAACTAGAATTGTGGACTTTGCCTCACACTGAATCAGGGGCTGGACCTAGGCCAGTGGCATACACTGTGATTAGCGATCAGCACTTCATGTATAGAGGGATGCCAGGTGGGGTTTGAAATGGGCCCTGCAGGCCACAGCAATTCATAATGAGTGTTGGTAACATTACTATATGGTTCAACGGAAACTTAGAAAAGACATGGCTTTGATGTTTTGAACAGGGACCCTGCCTGCCATGGCAACAGACCACCCCCAATGCGAGTGCACAATTTAGTTAAAGGAGAGAGGGTTTGGGGTTAGGGGGTGGTTCGGGCAAAGCATAGTTTAGGTTTGGGGTACCATGGGGGAGGGGATGCATGTGGGAAGTTGGGGTAAAAATTTTATAAAAAACGCACAGAGTAACTGCAACATGTTATCATCACGCTGGAAGAATGTATGGTATTGTCAAGATGGAACAAGAACGTGTGAGAGATGATGGCTGATGGGGTGGTGGCCGGGGTTAAACCACACAGTTGGAATATGAGGGGCTTAGGCATAACTCTGATGGCGTATGTTAATAGGCAAAATGCCCAGATATTATTTTTGCAAGAAACACACTTGTTAGATCATCAGGCTCTTAAGTTTTCCCCTGGATGGGGCGAACACTGTTTTTATACCTCCTATTCCACGCAGGATCGTGGAGTCATGATTCTGATTCCAAGGTCTCTCCCATACACCCACTTTGCAAAAGAGACTGACCCCTGCGGTAGATACATACTGGTACTGGTACACGGGAAGTTACTGCCCCAACATTGATGACCCGGAGTTCTATGTAGAGGTTTTTCTGGAAATTCGCCAAGTACCCTACTGCTCAAATAATATGTGGCAGCGACTTCAACACCATATTAGATGTAGACCTGGATAGAACATCAATCGCATCTAGAACCTTGACGCACGCAGCACGCATGATACACACACACACAGTGCGGTCTGGGCCTGAGAGACGCCTGGCGATTGCTACACGGGATCCAGAGGGCCTACACTTTTTGTGCATGACATGCATTCCAGAATATATCTCTGGTTAATTTCCGAAAGTGTGCTGGGCTGGGTGACTGAAATTGAGATACTGCCCAGAACACTGTTGGATCAGTCCCCTGTATCTCTCCTGTTGAATATCCCGGATTGAACCCCCCAGAGAGCACCATGGCAGTCTAAAGCAGCAGCCCTGCATGACCCCGCGTTTAGAACATGTTTGTCAACACACATCACGGATTTCTTTGAGAATAATGAAGGGTCGGTGGCTCAACAGGCGGTCTTATGGCAGGCATTTAAAGTTTACATAAAGGGTATTGCTATGTCCACGGAACTAGGGGTACTCTGTGACATTATGCAGGAACTCAAGAGGAGGGAAGAATCACTGGCAAAATTACAAATGGAATATGCTTTGAGTCCAATTGCGCAGCTTAGTGTGGATATAAAAACACAGCTAGATGAATACCGGGGGGCAGCGGACAGAGAACTGCACTACTTTGACAGACCAGCAACAGCACGCAGATATGGTGAGCAGGACAGACTGGGTAAGCTTTTGGCACACATGGTACGCAATGAGAGGGAAACCATGAACATTCTGTGCATCACTGGGCGGAACAAGGTGACTAACCAGAAGAGGTCAGCAGGGTGTTCTACGATTTCTTTGCCAAATTATACTCCCCCCAAAGTGTAGCTACAGACAGCGACATCGATGAATATTTAGCTAAAATACCCACTACACTACTATCAGAAGAAGCTCGCAATGCACTAGAAACACTGATAACACTGAGCGAGATAAAGGAAGCCATTAATGACCTGCCGGGTGGTAAAGCCCTGGGCTCTGACGGGCCGGGTGCTGAGTTTTACAGGGAATTTGTGGATGCACTAGCTCCCCGTCTCTTATTAATGTGGACTGAGGCATTGGAAACTGGCGTGCTCCCGGGCACAACACGAGAAGAAGTAATTATCCTACTGCTGAAGCATCGAAAGCCACTGGAGGACTCTGGGTCATATCGCCCGCTATCGCTTATTAACACTGACGCAAAGATATTGGCTACCCGGTTAAATGCCATATATGGTACACGAAGACCAAGCAGGATTTGTGCAGGGCAGATCAACGGCGTCCAACATACGCAGGTGCTACAGTATACTAGCAAGGATCCCACAAGACACCATAGGAGCTGCAATATCCTTAGATATGCAAAACGTTTTTGACACTGTATATTGCCCCTTTTTGTTTAGGGTGTTGCACAACTATGGGCTTGGCCTGCATTTTATTCAATGGGTGTGGATTCTTTATACGTAGCGGTATGCGCGGGTGTGTGTGAGCAGGGCGCTCTCTTTGATTCTGGAGTTAGCGGGGGCTCTTGGGGAGCACTAGACAGGGATGCCCGCTCTCCCCATTACTGTTCGCGTTGGTGATAGAACCACTAGCAGATTTACTCAGGACACGGCACGCGTGGGTTGGGATAACTATAGCTGGCAGACCTGAGTTGATAACTCTTTATGCAGATGACATTATGCTGTATGTAAGGGAGCCTGAGAAATACCTGCAGAGGATGCTCACAGTAGTCAAAGAGTTTGGAGAATACTCAGGTCTTAGACTGAATACTAACAAATCAGAAATATTTCTGCTAACAGATAAGACTGGAGAACCCAGCAGTGGAGCTCTTTATCTGGCCTTTATGAACCTATCAACGCCCTTTGACCTGGTGGGCAGACCCCGTACTTTGGTCAATTCTGACTGCATAATGGCAGGATAGGGGCATACTTCGCTTTAGAGATCTGTTCTGCGATGGTCAATTCATAACCTGGGATGACATTAAGACATGCATAGGCGACACCCCACTACAGAAATTGCAATATCTTATACTTCGCTCCGCACTGGCATTATTGTTGGATGAATTCCCTCGCGAGCCACCTTCACATCCAAGTCTGAGGTATGCACACACTCCCGGCACAATGAAAAAGACAGCGTCGACATTATACAAAATGACACTGTCGGCCAGGAGGATACTAGCGCCAGAGATTAAAGGGGAGTAAGAAAGGGTGCCCCCCCAAACCCCTTTTTTTGTGGTAAAAACCACTTTTTTTTCCAAAACGGAAACCCCCCAAAAAAAATATTGAAAAAATAAAATTCTACCTTTTTGTTTAGGTCAAATTGACTCGATCCTATGGCATTCGATCCTTTTGGATTCAAATCTTTGACTGCGGATCACTTTCACACAGACGCACTGGATGCAGATATGCAGGTTGACAAAACAGATTTCATGTAATTCCAGATACAGGTTGATCCACTTTAAAATACTGAACAGGGTGCATCTTACCCCAGCCCGCCTTAAGAAAATGTTTGTAACGGCTGACAGAAAATGTCCTAGATGTGAGTATTAGGATGCAGATCTGATGCACATGCTGTGGTCCTGTGGGATACCAACTGAGTACTGGAAGAACGTGTGTAATGCTCTGGAAGAAATGATGGTTCAGCCTGTGAGATGGGATCAGGGGTCATGTTTACTGGGCTTTGTATGTAAAATGAACCCTGTGCAGCACAAACTCCTTAATCTGGGTCTGTTGTTGGCTAGACGCGCTATATTGATGCGGTGAAAAAGCAGGACGCCCCCCTCTCTGGAAGACTGGGTAAATGATATGTCTTGGGCAAATGATGATGAAGAAGTGTTTTCCAGCCTACTGTCCCTAACAAATCGCCCAGAGGACAATTGGGGTCGTTTCAAGCAATACCTGCTTAATAAATGTGATGGAAGGGACCGTCAAGACGAAGTACCGTAATGCCAGTATAAATATTCACCTGAATGTAAAATACAAAGTGAATCCAGTGTCAAATATAATTCAATTGTATGGACGGTAATGTTGCAACTCTGTGCAAAGGTTAAATAAAAGTTAAAAAAAATAATAATAATAAAAAGCCCAACATGCTTTTGCAACTAGCACCACAATGGTCGAACATTCATCAATGGCCGTCCACTGGAGATCCTTTAGTAGAGCGTTTGTCCTTGTACCGTGGATGTAGTCAATCATGATAAGAAAGCCTGCTCCTTATACATGGTAACGGTGTGCACTGGTGAATACATTTCTCAGTCCTGCTTAATAGGATTCATTCTTCATATCATAGTCAACATTGGCCTCTACACACCACTTCACAAAAGTAAGGCATTAGAGCAATGAGCTGCTGCTGCTGTGAGTCATCAGCTACCAAGAAACAGTCGTCTCAAACACGCCCGCCAAAACTGTGCTAAATCCATCTTCCGTCCTTCTGCAAAACACAAGCCAATATGAGGCGGGTCCAAATTCCGGCTCCCGCGTGCACAACCAAATAAATGGAAGTCAGAGCGGTATAAGGAGCAGGTTTTCTTAACATGATTGACTACATCCACGAAAATTGATTCCGTGAAATGCATGGATACGCCCCAGTGTATCTTTTGACCTGTTTGACACATCTGAATGACATTTTCCAAAACATGGTTTTAGCCCAGGGGACAAACGTATTCGAAAGATTGGTGAAAATGCATCTAATGGTTCAACAGCTATACATGTTCCAAAAAGGATATGATTTTTACTTTTTAGCCTTGCTGTTACCATTATGAAAATAAGCATCCCCTTTGAATAGACACGCAGCTTAAACCACGTGACAGTCTTGATTCACATTTATCAGGAGAGCAGCACAAAGAGCTGGAATTGTTCGTGTTGTTGGTTTAGATGAAATCTGTAGTTTTCTTTTAAATTAGGCAGAGTTGGGGTGGGGCCCCAGCACCAACATCATGTATATCTCTCATGGTACATTTTTCGGCCACTGATGCTTTATAAACATGAAAACCTGCCATTGTTATTTTTCGCCAATGGAGTCATTCTTGCGAGTAGTCTCGAGATTACAGTATATTGTAACTTGCTTCTTATGATGGTAGGAGAGTGGGAATGGGCTGTCTGCCTTCAGGGCAGATTTGCAGAGCATGAAACTCTAGCAATTGGTATGATTTAGAGTCTGCAAGGACCTAAGGATAGTATTTGTTTTCAGCTTTTCGTGGGAATTGGGGAGATATTCATGAGAATCGGGTTTACTTTTTGAAATGCGACACAGGAAATAAGAACTGCTTAAAATGACCGTAGGAGATGGGCAACTGGTAGTTTGCCTTCACGGTAGATGTGGGGAAGGTAAAACAGTAGCTTCCCGGGAAATTACATTGCACAGACTAGGCTAAAAGACTTTTCCCTGAAACATTTGAAGCCGTCCAAGGATCATTACGAGATTACTAGAATCAATCAAGAGAAATCTGGCTGAGCGTTCCAAATTAAGTAAGAATCTATACACTGGTTACAAAGTTTTGACACATTGAGAAAAAAAACTCTTAGAGTGAAGACCTTAAAATGGAAAAGGAATGTTTGTAACAGATTTTTCAAAATTTGCCGCCTCAGTTTTTCGAGAATTTTGGCACACACATACACTTTCCTGTGAAGTTATTTATGCTCCAAACATTTAGAAAATCACATCAGCTAAACCTGAGATACCAGAATCCAAGAACGTATTGCTATTGTACACATGTTCAGACGATTCATAAAGTGTAATATTACAAACAAGCAGGCAGATGCATATGCATTGCAAAGATGAATTCTGATTTGTTGTATTGCAAATAAAGCAGAGGCATATGAATTAGCAGAACACTTGTATTTTATAGTATTACAAAGAAGTAGAAGCCTACAATTAGGCAAACAAATGCATATGAATAAGCATGCATAATTAATAGTACAATGAGAGAGTGTGAGAGAGATAGAGAGAGAAGAACACTGGTGAATTGTGATTTTTAGGATTTAGGAACAAGAATATGCACAACAATAAGCAAGATAATATTAAATCAAAATATTCTGAGTAAGCATAAGCAAATGAATAGACAGGGAAGCTTGGCTTTCATAGGTCCTTAGGTGTCACAGAACAGTGCCCAAAACTTGCACTCAATACAGACAAATATTACAAGGTCAGTGGTGGAGCTCTTTATCTGGCCTTTATGAACGTATCAACGGCCTTTGACCTGGTGGTCAGACCCCATACCTTGGTCAATTCTTGGGTGCCTAGGGATAGATATTGGTCTTCTGCTTTTTAAGCTTTACATCAAGGGGCATGAGAAAAACTTTTTAAGAAGCCTGCTGACGTTGCATATGTTTTGGGCTACAAACACTGTCTAGGCAAAGCCAGAGGATACCGTTTTAATGGGAAGAACGTCAATAGTGCTTCAAAATCTTGAAAATTCATATGTTTAGTTCATGAAACCAAGACACATGAAAGTGAATAAAGTGAAATCTGTATATGATGTTTTACAGGTACTGAAGGGTTAACCCTAGTATTTGCATGGGTGATACGAATACGAAATAGGTGCTTAACCTTTGACTACCTGCGTATCAGGTTTTGCGATAGGAACAACTGATCAGTTCCCACTGCAAAAATAACAGCCCTGCTAAATCACTCAGACGCTGGAATCTTATGTTTTTGTATCCGTTTCCCTTATCGAAGGCCTATCAGGCGAAGTCTCGGGTGACCGCTCGGTATGCATGTGTCACATGGGTATTTTCTGACTTATTGATTATTGAGAGAAAACGTCTGCACTCGTTACTGAGTGTTTTCCCCAGAACGGCAACAGAACTTTTATATCATGAAAATGGTCTCTCTCTCTCTCTGTTAAAGATCAATTGAGAATTGGCCCCTTACTATTCTGGTTGTCCATCTGTCTGAATGACAAACCATGTTGAACAGAACTATACTGAAGGATGTTCTGAATTTAGAGAACACAATGGATAGATTATCTACTCAAAGCCCTGATCGCCCTTGGGGTATCTAACATGGCTACAGATCTCCTCTCTGCTCCAACTATAAAAATGAATTCACTAGTGGAACATTTTAAGAAAAAGCAAGAGAGGCAGGCAGCATAGTCTGTGGGTTCAAAAACGAATGTGTTCCTTTATTTGCCTTTTATGCATAGTAATTTTACTGACACATTTTATTTACATATGTATATAACATAAGGGCAAGGAAGCTAATAACTTAGTTTCAATCAGTTGCCACTTGCGGTAAACAGAATGAAATAAATAACACAAAGGACATAACCTGCCAGTGTAACAACATGTTTCTTAAGCGCACTGATGCCTATCGGCGTGTTGCGCTATAATAATACTAATAATAATATGTACTACCATACATATTTCGTTCTTTGTTCCTTGGCACAAATTACCTCGGCAAAGATACCTGATACCTATTTTAAAGATTTTAGGTTTTAGACATTGCAGACTGGCTTATTATTATATAATGCTGGTTAGTGACTATTGAGTATGCTGGTGTTTAGAGCATTTTTTATCAATGTTATTAACAATTAGGGATATGAAACTGCCCTTGAAGGAGCAAGATGAGCCCAAGAAAATGTTGCAAGGTGGGGCTGTATCATAGAAATACGTATTGTTTTTTTTAAAATACATTAGGAATGTTTGTTGTGAATTATATTTAAGACGAATTACAGTTTTTAGTATTTATTAAATACACATGATTTATTACATTTATTAGGATGTTAGTGTTTTATGATACCAATTGTAATAAGTTATTCAATGTTGCAATATATTTTATGTCAACTCTTTTATGGATTATTTTTCAGAATGAAGGTTGTTGTAAAGGCAGGACATTTGTAACTTGTAATTTTACAAGCAAGGGGACACAAAAGATTAAGTAGGCATAACCCTATGAAGAAGCATAAAACTCATAATTACTGATATAATGAGATAGGTAGATAGAGAGAGATGGTCCCAGACATAGATAGATACATAGACAAGCAGAAACTTACTGTAGAGCTAGCACAAGATTATTCACAAATAGAACACTTGTAATTAGTAATATTTTGGCAAAGACAGATCGCATAGCTAGATAGATAGATAGATAGATAGATAGATAGATAGATAGATAGATAGATAGATATAGACATGAAAACCACAAACCATTACTAAAAAGTACCTTGCAAAATCAATGATATAATGTGCATAATATTCAAATCATATGTTAGAAAAAATCGAAATGCAAAAACATTCCAACCTTGAGGAATTATGAAAAGGTTTCCAACAAGCAATATTCCATCAAATGTCCAAGTATACATAATATGTGAATTATACAAACTTTTAAAATACAATTCTTTCACATACACATTACATTACATGGCTGGATTGATAGTGAGACAGATTGATAGATAGTAATATGTTATGTAAACAACATACAAGGTAAGCTGTAAGAAGCACTATCGGTAAAGAGCAGTGCCTGATTGCCGGAACAACAGGCAAAAAGAATTACTCCTTATGTTTCTGTAAACAATGGTTCTTTCTCTCATAAAAAATAAGTCAATTTATGTCAAAAGACACAAAACATAATTTACAAAATTGCACATAAAGTGACTGTTAGGGGAGTGTTCCTAAAGTTCTACTGGTAGTAAGACTTTAGTAAGCTATCCCAGTGGTTTGTAGATCTCCAACTCTTAGTATCAGTCTGTACTAACTCAGGACCTTTTTGTAGAGTGGCAGAGTAGTCAGGCATAACTTAAGAGGAAAATGTGAGCTGTGCTTAAGTACACTGAATCTTAGCTAGACAGGCACAACAAAGAAACACTTAGAGGGGAATTCATAGAATTCAGCGCACAAGTGGCACATGCGGCTGGCGCACAGTGTGCGCGTGCGAATTCCTGCACCAGCCGCATGCGCTAATTCATGGATTTTAGTTTCCAAAACCAGCCGTGGCGCAGAGTGGCGCAGCGACCCTGCAGCAGCGCCAGTTATGCCCCAACCCCTCCCCCTGCGCCATGCACAGCGCACAAATCCAGTATATGGCGCACAGGCCCCCAACCACGAAAACGCCTGTAAAACTCCCAGCGCAACCCTCCGAATACACGTACACCTCTGCACGGGGAGTGTCACACGCGATTGGAGCTGGGTACGTGTATAACAGGGGTTCGTGGAAAGTTTCACACGCGAAATGCCCTGTGCGTGTGGGGTACATGTATTCCTGGGGTGCGCAGGAAGTTTCACACATGATAGGCCCTGTGCCAGTGGGGTACGTGTATTCCTGGGGTGCGCGTGAAGTTTCACACGCGATTGGAGAAGGGAACGTGTATAACAGGGGTTCGCGGGAAGTTTCACACGCGAAATGCCCTGTGCGAGTGGGGTACGTGTATTCCTGGGGTGCTCAGGAAGTTTTACACGCGATAGTTCCTGTGCCAGTGGGGTACGTGTATTCCTGGGGTGCGTGTGAAGTTTCACATGCGAAATGCCCTGTGCAAGTGGGGTACGTGTTTTCCTGAGGTGCGCAGGAAGTTTCACACGCGATAGGCCCTGTGCCAGTGGGGTACGTGTATTACTGGGGTGCGCGTGAAGTTTCACATGCGAAATGCCCTGTGCGAGTGGGGTACGTGTATTCCTGGGGTGCGGGGGAAGTTTCACACGCGATTGGAGAGGGGAACATGTATAACAGGGGTTCGAGGGAAGTTTCACACGTGAAATGCCCTGTGCGAGTGGGGTACGTGTATTCCTGGGGTGTGCGGGAAGTTTCACACGCGATAGGCCCTGTGCGAGTGGGCTACGTGTATTCCTGGGGTGCCCGGGAAGTTTCACACGCGATTGGAGAGGGGAACGTGTATAACAGGGATTCGCGGGAAGTTTCACACGCGAAATGCCCTGTGCGAGTGGGGTACGTGTATTCCTGGGGTGCGCAGGAAGTTTCACACGCGATAGGCCCTGTGCCAGTGGGGTACCTGTAGTCCTGGGGTGTGCGTGAAGTTTCACACGTGAAATGCCCTGTGCGAGTGGTGTACGTGTATTCCTGGGGTGCGCGGGAAGTTTCACACGCGATTGGAGAGAGGAACGTGTATAACAGGGGTTCGCGGGAAGTTTCACACGCAAAATGCCGTGTGCGAGTGTGGTACGTGTATTCCTGGGGTGCGCGGGAAGTTTCACACGCAATAGGCCCTGTGCCAGTGGGGTACGTGTATTCCTGGGGTGCGTGTGAAGTTTCACACGCGAAATGCCCTGTGCGAGTGGGGTACGTGTATTCCTGGTGTGCGCGGGAAGTTTCTCACTCGATTGGAGAGGGGACTGTGTATAACAGGGGTTCGCGGGAAGTTTCACACGCGAAAAGCCTTGTGCGAGTGGGGTACGTGTATTCCTGGGGTGCGCTGGAATTTTCACACGCGATAGGCCCTGTGCCAGTGGGGTACATGTATTCCTGGGGTGTGCGTGAAGTTTCACATGTGAAATGCCCTGTGCGAGTGGGGTACGTGTATTCCTGGGGTGCGTGGGAAGTTTCACACACGATTGGGCCTGTGCCAGTGGGGTACGTGTATTCCTGGGGTGCGCGGGAAGTTTCACACGCGATTGGTGAGGGGAACGTTTATAACAGGGGTTCGCGGGAAGTTTCACACGTGAAATGCCCTGTGCGAGTGGGGTACGTGTATTCCTGGGGTGCGCGGGAAGTTTCACACGCGATTGGAGAGGGGAACGTGTATAACAGGGGTTTGTGGCAAGTTTCACACGCAAAATGCCATTTGCGAGTGGGGTACGTGTATTCCTGGGGTGCGCGGGAAGTTTCACACGTGATAGGCCCTGTGCCAGTGGGGTACGTGTGTTCATGGGGTGCGCGTGAACTTTCACATGCAAAATGCCCTGTGTGAGTGGGGTACGTGTATTCCTGGGGTGCGCAGGAAGTTTCACACGCGATTGGAGAGGGGAACGTGTATAACAGGGGTTCGCGGGAAGTTTCACAAACAAAATGCCCTGTGGGAGTGGGGTACGTGTATTCCTGGGGTGCGCAGGAAGTTTCACACACGATAGGCCCTGTGCCAGTGGGGTACAGTGGGGCCCGCTTCCTGCTCCTACCTGCATGGCAAAAAACCTCGGGGTCATCTTCGACTCCACACTCTCCTTCTCTCCTCATATTACTGACGTCTCTAAGAAGTCTCACTACCAGCTGCACCTCCTCAGAGGTATTCTTCCCTTCCTCTCCTTCCCCCAGAAGCTCACGGTCTCCAGAGCCCTGGTTCTCTCGAAGCTGGACTACTGTAACAGCCTCTATCTTAATCTGCCTGCCTCTACTCTCCGCCCTCTGCAACTCATCCAGAACAGGACTGCGAGACTTGTCCTTGGCCTCAAGCCCAGGGACCGTATCTCTCCAGGACTGAAATCTCTACACTGGCTCCCTGTGGCTGCGAGGATTAAGTTCAAAACCCTCTGCATTGTCCACAAGGCCTTCTGGGGCCTGGGGCCTAAATACCTTCAACTCTCTCTTCCTAAATATGTTCCTTCCCGAGCCCTTCGCTCATCTGTCTCCAATTCCCTCAGGGTCAGCCGCTTCTCGAAGCAACGAGCTGGGGGTAGATCTCTCTCTGCGGCAGGGGCCTCCCTCTGGAACAGCCTTCCTGCCTCCCTGAAACTTGAGGAGAACCATCTTCGGTTCCGGAAGCACCTCAAAACCTTCCTCTTTGCATCTGCCTTCTCTCTCCCTCTCCCTTGCTAATTCTTCACTGAAACTGCACTGAACCTGCACCTGGGCCACTCTCACCGACCTCGGTCCTTGGCCCAGCCACTCTCCACTTGCACTGCCTCCCTGGCAACCCCAGCACCGCGGGACTGTCTCTGCATCCCTTACAGCCCCCCCTCCCAGCACTTGTCTGCACTTACCTTGCACTTGCCACCAGTTGGCCCTATGTATTATTAATTTTTTTGACTCTACTTACCCTGTTCAGCACTTCCCCCTCTCCCCTTCCCCTTGCACTTTTCCCTTCCCCCTACCCCCGCACTTGCGCGATCTGAATGACACCTGGCCTAGTAGGATCGTTGTCTGCCTTCCCCCTGTTTCCCCCCTCCCTGCCTCGTCGCGCCTTGAAACACTTGTGTATAGGCGCGTTATAAATGCCACATCATATCATATCATACGTGTATTCCTGGGGTGCGCGGGAATTTTCACACACGATTGGAGAGGGGAACGTGTATAACAGGGGTTTGCGGGAAGTTTCACACACGGAATGCCCTCTGCGAGTGGGGTACGTGTATTCCTGCGGTGCGTGGGAAGTTTCACACATGATGGGCCCTGTGCCAGTGGGGTACGTGTATTCCTGGGGTGCGCATGAAGTTTCACACGCGAAATGCCCTGTGCCAGTGGGGTACGTGTATTCCTGGGGTGCGCGGGAAGTTTCACACACGATTGGAGAGGGGAACGTGTATAACAGCGGTTCGCAGGAAGTTTCACACTCGAAATGCCCTGTGCAAGTGGGGTACGTGTATTCCTGGGGTGAGCGGGAAGTTTCACACGTGATAGGCCCCGTGCAAGTGGGTTATGCGTATTCCTGGGGTGTGCGGGAAGTTTCACACGTGATTTTGCTGTCAGAGCGGGGTACGTGATTTTCGGGGGTTTGCGGGGAGTCCTACACGTGAATTGGCAGTGTGGGTCTTCCCAGGTGTTCCCTCTACACCCTCCATGGCCCCTGCAGGCAGCCCACAACACAGGGGACTACCCTGCACCCCTGGTCATGTCCCGCAGGCAGTCATCCACCATGGGCATGCCCCCCAGCCAAGCCACATGTCACCTTGCACTAGTGATCACCAACTCATGTTCCCCAGCACACCCATCCCCCAGCAGTGAGGGGCACCTGCCAGCAGGCCCCCACTCATGACCCCCAGCCCCCAGCAGTCAGGGGCACCTGTCAGCAGGCCCCCACTCATGTCCCCCAGCACCCTCACCCCCCACAAGTCAGGGGCAGCTGCCAGCAGGCCCCCACTCATGTCCCACACATGTCCCCAGCACCCCCACCCCCCAGCAGTCAGGGGCACCTGCCAGCAGGCCCCCACTCATGTCCCCCAGCACCCCACCCCCCAACAGTAAGGGGCACCTGCCAGCAGGCCCCCACTCATGTCCCACACATGTCCCCCAGCATCCCCACCCCCCAGCAGTCAGGGGCACCTGCCAGCAGGCCCCCACTCATGTCCCCCAGCACCCCCACGCCCCAGCAGTCAGGGGCACCTGCCAGCAGGCCCCCACTCATGTCCCCCAGCACCCCCACCCCCAGCAGTCAGGGGCACCTGCCAGCAGGCCCCCACTCATGTCCCCCAGCACCCCCACCCCCAGCTGTCAGGGGCACCTGCCATCAGGCCCCCACTCATGTCCCCCAGCACTCCCACCACCCAGCAGTCAGGGGAACATGCCAGCAGGCCCCCACACATGTCCCCCAGCACCCCCACCCCCCGGCAGTCAGGGGCACCTGCCAGCAGGCCCCCACTCATGTCCCCCAGCACCCCCACCCCCCAGCAGTTAGGGGCACCTGCCAGAAGGCCCCCACTCATGTCCCACACATGTCTCCCAGCACCCCCACTCCCCAGCAGTCAGGGGCACCTGCCAGCAGGCCCCCACTCATGTCCCACACATTCCCCCCAGCACTCCCACCCCCCAGCAGTCAGGGGCACCTGCCAGCATGCCCCCACTCATGTCCCCCAGCACCCCCACCCCCCAGCAGTCAGGGGCACCTGCCAGCAGGCCCCCATTCATGTCCCACACATGTCCCCCAGCACCCCCACCCCCCAGCAGTCAGGGGCACCTGCCAGCAGGCCCCCACATATGTTCCCCAGCACCCCCACCCCCCAGCAGTCAGGGGCACCTGCCAGCAGGCCCCCACACATGTCCCCCAGCACCCCCAACCACCAGCAGTCAGAGGCACCTGCCAGCAGGCCCCCACTCATGTCCCCCAGAACCCCCACGCCCCAGCAGTCAGGGGCACCTGCCAGCAGGCCCCCACACATGTTCTCCAGCACCCCCACCCCCCAGCAGTGAGGGGCACCTGCCAGCAGGCCCCCACTCATGTCCCCCAGCACCCCCACCCCCCAGCAGTCAGGGGCACCTGTCAGCAGGCCCCCACTCATGTCCCCCAGCACCCTCACCCCCCAGCAGTCAGGGGCACCTGCCAGCAGGCCCCCACTCATGTCCCCCAGCACCCACACCCCCAACAGTCAGGGGCGCCTTCCAGCAGGCCCCCACACATGTCCCCCAGCACCCCCACCCCCCGGCAGTCAGGGGCACCTGCCAGAAGGCCCCCACTCATGTCCCACACATTTCTCCCAGCACCCCCACTCCCCAGCAGTCAGGGGCACCTGCCAGCAGGCCCCCACTAATGTCCCACACATGTCCCCCAGCACCCCCACCCCCCAGCAGTCAGGGGCACCTGCCAGCAGGCCCCCACTCATGTCCCCCAGCACCCCCAGCCCCAGCAGTCAGGGGCACCTGCCAGCAGGCCCCCATTCATGTCCCACACATTTCCCCCAGCACCCCCACGCCCCAGCAGTCAGGGGCACCTGCCAGCAGGCCCCCACTCATGTCCCCCAGCACCCCCACCCCCCAGCCGTCAGGGGCACCAGCCAGCAGGCCCCCACACATGTTCCCCAGCACCCCCACCCCCCAGCAGTCAGGGGCCCCTGCCAGCACGCCCCCACTCATGTCCCCCAGCACCCTTACCCCCCAGCAGTCAGGGGCACCTGCCAGCAGGCCCCCACTAATGTCCCCCAGCACCCCCACCCCCCAGCCGTCAGGGGCACCTGCCAGCAGGCCCCCACTCATGTCCCACACATGTCCCCCAGCACCCCCACCCCCCAGCAGTCAGGGGCACCTGCCAGCAGGCCCCCACTCATGTCCCCCAGCACCCCCACGCCATAGCAGTCAGGGGCACCTGCCAGTAGGCCCCCACACATGTTCCCCAGCACCCCCACCCCCCAGCAGTCAGGGGCACCTGCCAGCAGGCCCCCACACATGTCCCCCAGCACCCCCAACCACCAGCAGTCGGAAACACCTGCCAGCAGGCCCCTACTCCTGTCCCCCAGCACCCCCACCCCCCAGCAGTCAGGGGCACCTGCCAGCAGGCTCCCACTCATGTCTCCCAGCACCCCCACGCCACAGCAGTCCGGGGTACCTGCCAGCAGGCCCCCACTCATGTCCCACACATGTCCCCCAGCACCCCCACACCCCAGCAGTCAGGGGCACCTGCCAGCAGGCCCCCACTCATGTCCCCCAGCACCCCCATGCCACAGCAGTCAGGGGCACCTGCCAGCAGGCCCCCACACATGTTCCTCAGTACCCCCACCCCCCAGCAGTCAGGGGCACCTGCCAGCAGGCCCCCACACATGTCCCCCAGCACCCCCAACCACCAGCAGTCAGAGGCACCTGCCAGCAGGCCCCCACTCATGTCCCCCAGCACCCCCACCCCCCAGCAGTCAGGGGCACCTGCCAGCAGGCCCCCACTCATGTCCCACACATGTCCCCCAGCACCCCCACCCCCAAGCAGTCAGGGGCACCTGCCAGCAGGCCCCCACTCATGTCCCCCAGCACCCCCACCCCCAGCAGTCAGGGGCACCTGCCAGCAGTCCCCACTCATGTCCCCCAGCACCCCCAGCCCCAGCAGTCAAGGGCACCTGCCAGCAGGCCCCCACTCATGTCCCACACATGTCCCCCAGCACCCCCATCCCCAGCAGTCAGGGGCACCTGCCAGCAGGCCCCCACTCATGTCCCACACATGTCTCCCAGCACCCCCACCCCCCAGCAGTCAGGGGCACCTTCCAGCAGGCCCCCACTCATGTCCCACACATGTCCCCCAGCACCCCCATCCCCCAGCAGTCAGGGGCACCTGCCAGCAGGCCCCACTCATGTCCCCCAGCACCCCCAGCCGTCAGGGGCACCTGCCAGCAGGCCCCCACTCATGTCCCACACATGTCCCCCAGCACCCCCACCCCCCAGCCATCAGGGGCACCTGCCAGCAGGCCCCCACACATGTTCCCCAGCACCCCCACCCCCCAGCAGTCAGGGGCACCTGCCAGCATGCCCCCACTCATGTCCCCCAGCACCCCCACCCCCCAGCAGTCAGGGGCACCTGCCAGCAGGCCCCCACTCATGTCCCACACATGTCTCCCAGCACCCCCACCCCCCTGCAGTCAGGGGCACCTTCCAGCAGGCCCCCACTCATGTCCCCCAGCACCCCCACCCCCCAGCAGTCAGGGGCACCTGCCAGCAGACCCCACTCATGTCCCACTCATGTCCCCCAGCGCCCCCAGCCCCAGCAGTCAGGGGCACCTGCCAGCATGCCCCCACTCATGTCCCACACATTTCCCCCAGCACCCCCACCCCCCAGCCATCAGGGGCACCTGCCAGCAGGCCCCCACACATGTTCCCCAGCACCCCCACCCCCACCCCCCAGCAGTCAGGGGCACCTGCCAGCATGCCCCCACTCATGTCACCCAGCTCCCCTAACCCCCAGCAGACAGGGGCACCTGCCAGCAGGCCCCCACTCATGTCCCCCAGCACCCACGTCATGACGATCCTCAATCATGGGCCTCATGGCCACCCACACCACACCCAACGCCACCCCAGCCCAAAGACCCAAACAAGTTTTGCATCCACCCACAGAGAAATGGCCGTTACATGATACAACCCGAATGGCAAGTATGTACATGAACACATGTCCGTCACACACACACAATGGGTGCAAGTGAATGTGAAAACCCATATCATAACATGCATGAAACCAATGAGAGAATACCACACATCGAAGTATGAAACAAAAATGTATTGAACACAACATGAATGTAATAAAAAAAAAATTAAATAATGGGAATAAGAAATAAAATGCAGCATGTCCGGAAAAGAATACAAAATATGAAATCAGAATCCAAAGAACTCCAAATGAAAATTTGTCCAAAGTCTCAGTCCAACAAAGCAAATCCAAGGGAAATAAATATATGAAATCCATTGCGCCATGGTGAAATTAAAATAAAAACGAGAAACATCCACTGTTCAACTATATACAAATCACCAATCCATGGTCCATGAGCCCAACAAATGAAATGAAACCTACAAAAAAGACCTACCTAATAATGAACTATATACAAAAATGTGGTGCATTGTCCAAGCGGCCCAAAATAAAAAAAACAGAAAGGAATACTAACACTATCTAACTATTTACAATGGCAGTGGGCTAGTCCGACGGCTCACTTATTGATGTCCCGGGCCAGGGCATCATCGAACTCCCGCTCAATGTCCTGGAGGCGGTCCTCTTCCATGGCCCCGAGGGTTCGCAGGGACGACGGCATGTTCACCTCCAACTACCTGCGAATTGCCTCGAGGCACTCGGCCCACCTCAGGGCCCTCCGCATGGAGTTCTCCGCCCTGACCACTGTGAGCCGTGCCTCTTCCGCCCGCTGCCGCTCCGCATCTATGGCGTGGCCCAACCGCTGCCACACGGAAGAAATCCGGGGTCCTCCTGCCCTATGGCCGATGCCTGCCCCTCTTATGTTGAAGGCCCCAAGCCATCATTGCTCCCACCATGTTGCAGCTGCTGTGCCTGTGCCGGCGCCCTGGCTCTTGCTGCCTGCACGTCCACCTCCGGCTGGGGTGCAGTTGTCGTGGTGGCCATCCCTGCTGGACGTCCGACTCCCGACTGTGGCAGGGATGTGTCCTCCACCAGCCTGGCCGCTGGGTCAGGGGCAGCTCCACAGGGTACCCAGGCGACACATGGGTGGGAAGATGGCATGGAGGATGACTGGCGCTTAGGGGCTTCAGGTGAGGAGGGGGTCGCAAGAAGGTCCAGCACATGGAGGAATCCAGCACCGGTGACCCGTCCCAGTAGGTCAACGTGGTCAAAGAGGCATGCGAGACGACGTGCAGTCTCTCCACGAAAAGACTGCAGGTCACCTCGCATGCCCCGTTGACGCAACGCTATCCCACTCAGGACAGGCTCAACATGGTCCTGGATAGCCACGTCCGCAGGGAGAGGAAGGCCAGTTGTCGTACGCTCATCCCCTCCCTGTAAACGGGTCTAGACGTAGGCATCCCTGCTGGTGCCAGATGATGCAGTGACAGGATCAGGGACAGGATTAGACACAGGCACCTCCGCGGTGGCTAGTGCTGCCTCCTGTCCCTGCCCCTGCACTGCACCACTAGCACCAGTGGAATCCCCACCTCCAGACCCCGTGTGTGTCCCTTCCGCGGTCTCCTCCTCCACCAAACCCCCCACCAACCTGGATGACTCTGTGCCATCTTCCTCCATTGGACCCTGTGGGGTCTCAGCTGCCCCTTCTGCTGCTGAGGAGTCCACCTCCGACCTCTGCCTCTTGGACCTACCCTCGGCAGCTACGGCCTGGGACGCGGCACCAGACTCCTCGCTCCCCGACGAGATGACAATCTGGGAGGGGAGCCGGGCCTTGCGTCTCCGGCTGGTGATGTGATCCCTGCCGCTGTGCTCCACAGCACCCTCTCGGCCCTCTTCATCAGTTGACGCTGCAGACAGGGAGAGATAAAACACAGACATCAGGGCACTGTACAATGGACTGATACACACATGACGGTTGCACATGAGTGGCAGTGTCAAACTTCAGACATGGCATCACAATCCACGACACACATGTCCTTTCAACTCACACACATGAGCATTTCCACAGCAATATTGCACCAGGCAGCAACATCCACACACATACAACAGCATGAACAGCCAAAGGTGAGCCTGACATCACATGAAACACAGGGAGTGCACTAGACACGCACACACACCACCACACTTACATGCATGTCTACATCTCCTCCAACTGTCGCAGTGATGCGATCGCCATACATGTCACATCTGGCATTCAGCCTTCTACGTATCAGTGTCACATGCATCCATGTTGCATCACAGTTCCACACTTGTCAAATACACGCACATGTACACAGTGCAGATACATGCAACAGGAACCAACATCCATGTGTGACACCACAACCATGCCAACGTACATACACAGAAATTCAAACATGTGTGCTACCACACCTGCATTTGCAGGGCATGCTTACCAACACATACACCGTCGATGTGTCTCACACCTAAGAGGACTCACATGTGGCAGCCTCACGCCACTATTCATATACATCCCTACATGGCCCTACGAAAACACATGTGCAACCTGCACACTACTGGCACACCACCACACGCGCAGCGTCCAATCAGTATGCATGTACACTTACCGCTCGAATCCAGACGGGTCTGCCTCTCAATGACCTGGACGTGGAGTGCTGGGCATATGTGTTCCAGGACCCTCATCTGGTGGTCGGACAGGTGGCCCCGGTGCCCCTTGGCATCCACTGCCTTCAAGAGGCACCGGGCCTTGTTGAGGGTCCTGGACCTGAAGTCCTCCCAGCGCTTCTTGACATGGTGTAAGTCGCGGACTGCCACCCCCTCTGCGTTGATGGCAGTCACGATGTCCATCCAGATCCTGGTCTGTCCTTCATTGTCGGTGCGCAAACTTCCAAAGAGGGCATCATACTGCCCCAGGTCTTGCTCCACCAGGACACCAACTTCCCTGGCACTGAAGCTGGTGGCCCTCTGCCTCTCTGGCTGGGGGTTGCCAGTGGTGCCAGATGGTGTTGTGCCCGACAAGGCAACCCCAGAGGCAGGAGTGGGTGGGCAACTGGGTCCTGGGGCTGGGCTGTGGAGCGATGGTATCCCAGTCGGGAGTCTTTGGTTCCAGCAGGAGTGGTCACAGCAACTGCACCCCTGGCTGACGTGCAGGCAGCAAATAGCAGGGCACGTGGGCAGCAGGCAGTCAGGCAGCAGCAGATGGCAGGTGGGAGCGTGCTCGGGGCTCTGGGGGGCAGTAATTCGGCTTTCTGAGCAGGAGCATGGTCTTCCGTGTGTTGTTGCATGGCCAGCTTGATACGGAGTGATTTGGCACATGAAAATCTTGCACATCAGCGTGTAAATCGAGGAAAGGCCCTTTGCGCGTAAGAGCATCAGCACACGTACGCGGTTTCATTGGACCAAAGGCCCTTAGCACGTAAGCGCTTCTGTGACGTGACTCGCGCGGGCGTTTCCCTTGTGATGTGGGCATAGTGGTTCAGCACACGTGGAAAAACTGCACGTCTGCATGTGGATGCGTGTAATCCGAGGAAAGGGCCTACGCGCGTAAGTGACATGATGCGCGCGGGCGTTTCCATCAACACGGGTGCATGTTCATTGTACACGTCCAAAAATTGCACGTCCGAGGGTCGGCTCGTTTAATTGGAGGAAAGGGCCTTAGCGTGTACACGCGTAAGTGACGCTGTACGTGTGGGCCGCTTTAAAAGGTACGTGTAGGACCTCATTCCCTTGTACGTGCTTTTTGTGGAGAGCGAGAGGGTGAATTATGTACTTCTTGTCGGTTCACATGCGATTACTTCACAGCGTTTCAAGTTCGTACTCCCTGTTACCTCTGACAGCGTTCTTTATTTTTTTTTGGGCCTGTTTCCTCAAACAGCGTTCACTTCTTCTTTTGTCCTGTCTCCTCAGACAGCGTACAGTTCTTCTTTTGGCGGGGGTGTTGCCTACGCGCACACGTGCCTTTTTTTCCACATTATTTTTCCAGGTAGACGGTGAGTCGCGCACGCATTTACCAACTGTGCTTGCCCCGTGTGTCGTGTACCCCTTCAGAGGTCATTGTAGGCTGCGTGTAACACGTGTACGCTTGTTTTTGTTTTTCTGGGTGCCACAGCATAGTGCAGGTTAATTTTTCCACGCACGTGGTCTACGAGGGGTTGTGTGCACGTTACTTTTTGATTTTGGGGTGCCTGTGTGTTGCATGACCCGTCATCTTCTCCTAGGGGCACAGACAGCCTTGCCAGAGCACTAGAGTATAAATTCCATCTAGTACCCTACCCCTTTCACCCCCAATTGCCCAGGACAATTGTTTACTGCAACTCCCATACGCACAACAACATCAGTGCCATGGTTGGGAGGCGACCTAGCGGTAAGGGAGGCAAAGGTGGCCGACCTCCAAAAGGTAGGTGTGGTGGGCGCAGTAGGGGACGTGGCCAGGATTTGCAGGGTGCCCCTAGACCCCCATGTGTGGAGGACCAATCAGGGACACCCATGCCACCCCCACTGGTTGAGGGAAACGTGGCTCACACCATCCCAGCTCAACCCTTGTTGGACCAGCCCATTGTGGCACCTGAGCCGGCACAGGATGACCCCCAGGCTGACTTCTAGGTCAGCAATTCTAAGCCACGTTTGTCGGTGCAAGTTGGTGTCACCAGGCCACGTGGATCTGGGACAGCGGTGTCATCTGCTGCCCCAAGTAGGCAGGGTGGGGAGGCTGCAGGGGCAGCTGCAGCTCTATCCACCCCAGCTCTGAGTCTCCCAGCAGGGACAGTGTCGGTCCTGGTCCATCAAACTGACGTTCCCCCTGCCAACATCACACTTCAGCCAATGCCTGCATCAAGACCTATGGTCATTGTGCCTTCGCACACTCCCAGTACCCAGTCCACCTGCGCTTCTGCCCCTACTGACCAGAGTGGCACAAGCCACTCAGGCTCAGCTCCACCTTTGAAGAAGAGGAAGAAGGGTGAGACCCCAGACACGGCTACACAGTCCGGCACATCAAGGAAGCCTAGCTTTAATGACCCCGAACTTGATGCACTTGTGAGCTGTGTGTCGGCACATAGCCGCAAAATGTTGGTGACTGCAGGGTGCAAGACCACACCTGGTCAACGTAGAGCACACTGGCAGACCATTGCGGACCACATAAGTGCCTTTGGATTTGTGAGGCGTACAGCTGATGATTGCCACAAGCGGTGGAATGACCTGAAATGCAGAGCAAAGAACAAGCTGGCCTCAAATCATGCCGCTACTCTGGTGACTGGCGGTGGGTCTCCACAATAGGACAACAAACTCACTGAACATGAGTCTGTTGCTGGGACCTTCGTCACAGAGGAACAGATCCAAGGTGTCAGAGAACTACCTGATTACGACGCATTGTCCGGTGTGTGCCCGTGTGTGTGTAATCCATGTGTATGTTGTTTGGGTGACGGGTTCTGATTGAGTTCCAGGTGAGGGTGTGTACTCCAGAGTGTTATGGGTCACTCATTTGCTTCCTCCCATACTTTCAGGCGCCTTGGATTTGGGTATGACTGTATCCCTTCTGCCCACAGTTGCCAATTACGCCCACATTAGTGCACTTTACCTTGAACTGTCAACTTGCAACTACATTGTTCAGATTTTGTAAGTGTTCATTCAGGCTGATTGTTTCCACTCTCCCATTTTTACTACGCATTATTCTGCCCTATTGCAACATATGTGATATGCTTCGGTCATTGTTTACAGCCCACACTGGGCCACTAATTTTACCTGGTTATGTTAATGATTACACCATTCAGGCCGATGGAGTATTGGGCTGCAGACATTTTTTATTAGGGCCTGTTTGCATGTGGAAGATGACAGATGTTTCCTGTAATGTTAAAGTGACCAACCATTGATCAGCCCACAATGACTGTGCTTTTGGATACTGGATGTGTTTCAATGTGTGGCACATGCATATTTTGCAACACTATTCAAGCATCAATCTTCGCATCATGTCGATGTGACATGGATGTGTGACAGTACTCAATCACTGACATATTGCTGTAGATTTGTAATTTACTGTGGCTATGCTACATGACATCTGTGTGGTGGCATGTGTCATGTATGTGTATTGGACATGCCACTCACAGCCTGATGTGTGATGCCAGTGCTACCCAACATGCTGCAAATGTGTTGCATATCCATCTTGCTCTCCCCAGTGTCTGCCTTTTTGACTCCACTTCCAACTCTTTGACAGTGCATGCATGGCAGGGTTATAGTCATGTGGGACATGTGTAATTCATGTACTGGATCTCTGGCTTGTCACAGCCTATGTGTGTGCTATGGTGCTAATGCCTGTTTCCATTTGTTGTCTTTCATGTTTTTGCAGGTGATGACGCACTTGGTGCTGTAGAGGTTGAGGTGATGGTGCAGACCCAGGAAGAATCTCAGGCACGACCGGGCACCATTGGGGGACGTGGTGTGGTGGTGAATGAAAACCCAATGTTACTGCAGACCATACTGTCCAGGGGTGCCTCTGGGTGCACCTCCCCAGACCTCTATTCAGGTGCTGAGTCGGATGATGAGACTTATGTGCAGTCGCAGGTAAGTGTCTCTGGCAGGGATTCTGTTCTGTCCAACCCACCTGGACCAGGGGTAGAACCCTCTGTGGGGATGCCAGTGTTGGTAGGTCCGCCTTTGGGGTTACGGATGCAGGGTCACACTCCACAGCATCTGATCCTGTTCCTGGGCAAGCGGATCAGAGGGGGGAATGCAGTCCTGCAGCCTCAGGCAGTGCCAGCACAGCAAGGTCCAGATCGCCTTGCCCCAAACAGGTGTGGTGCCCGTCGATGCGGTGGCCGTGCCCCACCAGGCAATACTGTATGGAAAAACTCCATGTATGGTATGGCATCCCAACAGGCAGCATCAGTAGAAATGATGGCTCAGGCAATGGAGATGGTGGCCACTTCCATTTTCCCCACTGAAAGGCAGAGGGAGCAACAACAGCAGGCAACAGACTCCATTTGCCAATCACACAGGGAAGACATGTTGGCGTCCAACAGGGACAGACGGGCGGCACTGGAGACTCTGCGCGAATCCATATCAATAGAGTCCCAGGGCCACAGGGAAGCCCTGAGGGTAGAACTACATAACCTCAGGCAGACTCTGGTTGCACTTGAGGCTTCCAGTAATTTAAGGGCAGAACAGCAGCTGGAGCAGCTCACACATTTGCTCTCAGCTGAGCTGCATGCAACATGTGAGGAGATCCGGGCATCACGCGAGGCCATGCGTGCAGAAATGCAGGCAACCTGTGATGTGCTGCATGGGGATCTCCGCACTTTAATCCTCCAGAATCAGACCTTCCAGACCCGCATGCTTGCTGCCATGGAGGACCATACCAGGGCTTTGCTTGGGCTGCCTCCCATAGTGCCACCGCCTCCTGATGCAGTAGCAGAGGATGAGCAGAGCGACAGCAGTTCTCCCACAATGGCATAGCCGTGCAAGCCATGAGCCCAAGGAGGTATTTTTTTTTTTCGCAACATCCACGCAGGTGGGTGTTGGTGTGCACCCTGTCCTCGAACCTCCTGGGTGGCCTCCCCAACCCCCCTTTCCCCCACATGGCCATTTTTGATTTTTGACAGTGTGTTGCCTTGTGTGGCTCCCGTGGGCATCCACTGTATTCTAGCTGGGCGCATGCATGCTTGTCCTGAGTTTGGGTTAGATGCTTGGGTTCGTGAGACACACACCCCTCCTGCTTCCCGTTTCCATGGGCTTGCAAAGGGTGTGACCAAGTGACAGTGAATTACACAGTGACGTTGGGCTCCCATGAGCTGTGTGGGCAGTCTGTAGTCAATTCTGTGTAGACATCCCTAGTGGATATTGTTGTATTGTACACTGCATGGTGTATTGATATGTGCTTGTGCATCCATGTCTTCCTCCTAATCTGCAGGTTCCTTCCCCATGTCTTCACAAGGCTTTCTACTTTGCAGATGCAGTTCATGTTGTATGCAGTACACTTAGAGATTTGCGTGGCAGCAACACTCTACAGTTGTAAGGGGTCGATGTGCTGGCGTATTCAGGTTGTAAGACTACCACTACTTGAACTTAGTACTGTCATGTTTTTGCATTTTTCCATGGTGTGTTGCAGCATTGTGTTGGTGGTAAGTATTTGGTAATGTTTGCTGTTAGTTATACATTACTGGGAGCATATTGTGTGTGGGCAGTTTCCATTAGGGACAGTGTACTTTGTGACACTTGTGTCAGGTCTTGTGCATTGCTTTTTTTGCTTTCACATTGCATGACATGCCATGGTGTGTTTGGTGGTGGAGCTGTGGAGGGGTTGGGTGACATGGCGCTGTTCTCATGTTGTATTTGGTAATGAATTTATCAGCATAGATGTATGTCTTTTGATGGCACAGCATTGGTGGTGTTTGGGTAGATAGGGATGTACACAATGTAACACTTCCAGGTGACCAATCTCAGGCTGGTATGGTTGTGACAGTTGAGTGTCCCTTATGTCATCATCATTTATTGTCAGCTGGTATGTGCCGGGGCTGTGTGCACTCCACAGGGGTGTGATTTTATGTGAAGTAATTAGCCACCAGCTGCGTACGGGCTGCCTCACCATGTGCCCTTCCCCCTCCCATGCGCAGCGGGCGTGCATGTGGTTGGGGATGTGGGGGCACCACCATGTCCACCGGCAGGCCCCAGCGTGTTGCAACATTGCGCAGGACACATGCTGCCACTATGATCCTGCACACTACTGGGGGAGCATATAACAGCTGCCCACCAGAGTGGTCAAGGGTGCGAAAGCGTGACTTGAGCACTCCGAATGTGCGCTCCACTATGCACCGAGTTGCAATATGGGCTGTGTCGTATCTTAACTCGGGTGGCGTGGTGGGTTTCCGAATTGGCGTCATCATGTGGGTGCTCAGAGGGTAGGCACTGTCCCCTGGGGAGGTGGTGATGGGTATCATTAGTGGGGTTGTGACATTACTCAGTATCTGACATGCATGCATGTGCAGTGGCATTTATACTCACCAAGCAGCCATGTATCGCCATGCCACCCAGCTTCTAGGTCCCGGTTTAGGGTTGACATTCTGTAAATGAAACTGTCGTGGGTGGACCCTGGATAGTTGGCATATACTGAGGTGATGATTCCCTTGGCATCACATACTACCTGCACGTTGATGGAATGCCAGTGCTTGCGGTTTCTATAGATGTGCTCAGATGCCCTGGGGGGACGTAGAGCCACATGGGTGCAATCAATGGCTCCTAGCACTTTGGGGAATTGTGCCACCCCATGGAAATCCTGGACGGCAGCCTGCCTTTCTGCAGGTGTTCTGGGCAGGTATATGTGCCTGCGGACTGATGGGTGTGCAGTCATGATGGCCAACACCTGGTGTAGGCAGCGTGACTGCATGGCCTGTGACAACCCCCACTATAGCACTTGTCCGCTGAAATGATCCAGTGGCCAAGAAGTGCAGCACATTGAGGACCCTCTCCAGGGGGCTGAGTGCTTGGGAGCACAGGGTGGGTGATGTGAGGTCATCCTCCATCTCACTCACCAGGTCGAGTATTATGTGAGGTGGAAACCTGTACCTCCCATACACCTGGTCATCAGGCATCCCAAAAAGGCTGGTTCTGGGTGTAAAAATTATGGGCCTGACTATCCTCCTCCTCCTGCGGTATCCCACAACCACTGCTACTAGGAATGGTATATTCATCTTGGCGTCTGAGCTTGTTTGTTGTTTGCGTGCACTTTTATGCTGCGCGGGTCCACGTACGCCTGCTTCCTGCTGGCGCACATGTTTCCGGATTAGCGCATCTTTTTTGGCGCACGCATTACCCCCGTTCGATTCCATGAATGCGTGTTGTAGATGCGCGTGTGGGCTTTCCGCGCATTTGCCTCCTGTACTTCCCCCGTGACGCCCACATTTTCACGCGTTGTTCCCCATTCCGGTTATTTCTGGGTATGATATTTCCAATTTGTCCACATGTATTGGGGAAACAGGTAAAATGTTCTGTTTCTTGGAAAGCATTTTTATTTTTAGGGTGTGGATTTTGTGGGCGATTCTGCAAGCAATTCCATAACATCTTCAGTGTTGTCTGTTTCTTCTGAGTGACGTTGTGTGCTGTAACAATGATCCAGGGTTACTTTCCATGGGTCACTGCTGACATTCAATTCAAATTCCGGCCCTGGACATCTGCATCATGACACTGTATCTTGTGAGGACCATGTTGAGCCGCAAAATGTAGCTGCTCCTAAGTGACAATGCTTTGGCAAGCGGCATCATTAGTTTGTGTAGTTGTCTGAGTCTTTATGCTCCTCTTCTCCCTAGGTCTCTAATCGAAGAGAATAAAAACATCCTTAATTTATAGCACACATCCAGAATATATGAATTGCAACATGAAAATGTAATATCAATGAAAGAACTGATACACCACTTATTTTTTTAAACATTCTGTTATGTACCCTTGTTTTCCAAATGTTCCTTGAAACAGTCAAATTGAATTTGCCGACCACCAGACCGAACTGACTGCATTTTTAAATTTTAAAAATCTTGAAATTTGCTCTTCCACTTAATCATATATACATATATAACAAAATGTTGCTATGTAAAACATTAAAACATATTAAATATTACATCACAATTAAAATGGGTGATATCTGATATTTTACAATATTTTATGTATACCTCTTGTCCATGTGTCTTCAATTTCAACCGCTTTAGTAGTACATTCCTTGTACATAACAAATCAAAAGAACATTGATTAAATTGACTGGTAAACAATTTAATGTTAAAATCCTTGATCTCACAAAGAACATCTTGAGAAAGTTGATTTAATTATTGTCGATCTTACGAAATCTGTTAAACTATATAAAAAGATGTGGTTAATGGCTGATTAACCTTTTTAAATTAGTATTGACATAAAGTCGAACACTGTGTACATGTAACATTTAAAAAAGACATAATTGAAAGCTATACCTGATACCCTTCAGAGATGTTACAGGGAGTTGATGAGAGATCATCCTGCAAAAGATATTGATTCAATTGTGACCCCTTTAATGCGTTGTAATGTTATTTTGTTTCGCCAATTCCATTTTTGCTAAGTAGCTAAAAGTTTATAAACAAAAACTTATGCCATTCATATAGTCAAAGGGTCTATGTTATTCAGGGACAAAGTACATTTTTCTGAAGGTTTACTTTCATTGTTGCACGCGTTTCTGCAATAAATACATCAAGGTTGTTGATCTAACTAATGCCTTGCAATGTTCTGACAGTATTGCAAATTATCAAAAAGATAAGTTATCTTACATGTAAAAAAGATATTGTTAATCAATACATTATCACTTATCATACATAATCCTCCAGACCGGTTGCAGTAGAATAATAGTACGTTTTTGAAGTTCTAGGCTACGCCTATATAACAGTCATTGTAATAATAAAGATGTAACATCAACAATGCAAAAATTACATGTAAAAGATGGTTGATATTGACAAAGAAGCATACATGCCAGTTTGTATCAGAAGCTATTATACATGACAATAATCAATATGTTTTAAGTTGAACTTGAACAAATACATATTTTGGGTATCATACAAAAATGCCGACCTCATTTGTGCACCCCCACAGTCACTGTGACTTTGGAGGCGCACAAAATGACGGTGATATTTACTGTGCCCAAGCAGAGTGGGGGTTGGGGGGTGTCCACCGTTCTTCCGGGGCACATTAATGGGGGAAGGGGGTTGCGGGGGTATCCCCCACTTACCATTTCGGAAAGCGGGGGACACGTAAAAAAAAAAGCACCCTGTGGCGTCAGCTCCAACCCACGTTAGTGGGAAGAGCTGACACCGCAGGGATCACAGAGTGCGGGCGGCACACGCAGAAGTGTGCCGCCCTAAAGGTAAGTGGGGTGGGGGTTTGGGAGGGGTAATGCAGGCCAGGGGAAGTGGGCACAGTGATCCATATGAGCACTGCGCCACGCCGTAACGGCCGTCAGCGTTTTCCGCATCGCAGTTGTGGGCGGCGTAGTGATCACATAGATCCCATATTTTGTATAGTCGCATCTGAGGGAATATTCCAAAAAGATTACTTGAAAGGTGAGTAAGGTTGCTGTTAACTCTGGAATCGTGGACAATGTAGCATCGTGGTCCTTTAATGGATGTATATATTTACACCATTGTTCAATAGAAAAGGGACATTAGTATTATAATTTAGACCACAATAAAAACAATAAAAAAAAATGTTTGTGTGCAAGTTTCTTGGCCTCACCGTTAGGATGTTGGACGTGTCTGTGGTTTCCTCCATGGTAACGGTCTGTAATTTCATCAGTGCCGTCTACGTAAAGACAGACATGGTAATTTTAAAAAAATTGACTATTTTTAAAGGACGAGATGTGATTGTGTGTTTGGAAAGACACCCATTGTACTGAACTATGGAGTATCTCTAAAGTAGGAATACACAAAGTAATCTAAAGTTCAAAATGTACAAACCATAGTACATTATATCACGAAGGAAACTTGTGTAATAAAATATCAATGGAAATATTCCTCAGTAACTGAAAACCGTTCATTATGTTACCTGTTCACAGACTATTTCAAATATGTTGAGTGTTCATTTATAAGACATATTACACAGGAACATTTTGAAAATGGTAAAATACATTTAAAAATTCACTGTCCACTATTCACCTGGGTCAGCTTGAGCTGAAATTCTGTTGGAACTGCATTAAGAAGTAATTTACAAAGTAATCTGGAGAAAAGCTTTTTAGTGCACTGTGATTGTTCGTACATATTGTTAGGGAAGATTTCATTTGTGTTTAATTTTCCCTCCATTTACGGACCCCCCAAGGTTTTTGCTTTTGTTTGGCTATCCTCAACTTTTACCAGAAGAGCCCGGCCTTCAGCTGTACTCCCCTGGGCTTTTGCTCACTTGTTATGGGGGAAACTGACACATCCTTGCGAGTGTCAGAACTGGGAAACTATGTTTCCCTTAGTCTTTGACTATGTTGCCATTTCTTGGTAACTTTTTAACAGTGCACAATGTAACATCCAGTACCGTGCACTGGGTTCCTTCTTGTTTTATGGCCCAAGACACCCTCAAAGGATTGGTTTGGTGATTGTACGAGTGTGCCCGGGACAAAAATTGGTGAAAGCAGTTACTGTTTATAAGTGCTTTACTACTTTTTACTGAATCACATCACATTTACCGCATTTGGTTCAAGACTGTGGCCAGGTCCAAAAATGGCTGAATCACAAAGTCTTTTGTTCTGTCCCATGGCCATTTTGTCCCTTTCCTTTACCCAGGTCGAGTAACTAGGGTTTTCCCTATTTGGGCATGCAGCCTCCCTCGAAAACAGATCTCTTTCGCTGGCTTCTGCCTGTCATGTGTGTGTGCCCAGGAAGCGGTATGGAACGGTCTGGTCCCAATCCACACTGCGGGTGTCAGGATCTCTGGAGTGCCTGAATGACTGAGACCACTGTGGACCATGATTGGTCCACGACTGGGATGCTTACATGAGAGCAGATCTCCGATTGGAAATCCTAGATTTTGGCGCAATGCTAATCTTGGATAAGAGAAGGGGCTCTGCATCCATTCCAGGTCAAACACCTGAGTTATCACCAAACTACACAAGGAGCCAAGACTCCTGCACAAAGAAACTGACTTGTGAAACCGGTGGAGATGCTTTGGAAGGTGTTGGCACCCTACATCATCTGCTGTCCTGTCAGACCCAAGCTTTCTTTTTCGATCAAGAAGGCCTGCCAAAGTGCTTTGCCCTTTTGGAGTAGTGGGAACAACTACTCTTGCTGTCCCCTGCTTACCCATCGAACAAGCTCCTTCGGAAGTGTTTCTGGGCCATCCATTGAATTGTCCAGCTCCACCTGTGGGTATCCAGAAGACCGGCATGGCTTCTGGAGTGCAAACCCGGCGCTTGGAACATCGCTTGAAGGTGGTCCTGTCATTCTCCCACCAAATTTCACAGGCCTATTTCCTCTGGGTCACGAATTGAGATAGTGCGTAACGCTGCCCGCATCTGTGATTCCTGCATCACTACCTGTTGGTGACGGTCGCTATAGATCCCTTGCTGTTCTGCTCTCCTATACCCTGAAGCCTGCTGCACCGGAATGCTCTTCATACCTGCTTTGGATGATGATAAAAGGCAACTGTCCCATCACGGATGATCGTTCTCCCCCGCTGCTGTTGAGAGCCGGAGCACTGTAAAACTGCAGGACTCGAACCTACTAGTAACCTCGACTAAACTGGCAAAGTTTGGTCTGGGCTGTGCCGAGGGTCGATGAGTACTTGCATCATTTACCGGTAGCCCCCTGGCACAATCGATCCCTTTTAGGCATGAGTACCCAGTAAAGGTATTCGATCTTGGCCTGCGCTCCCTAGCTAGTCTCACCTTTTGAAAACTGTTCTGCCGCCAAGGGCAGACCCTGCTAGAATAGTGGAAACCAATTCTTCATCACCTCAAGTTAATTCCTGACTTGTTACAGCCCTCCCAAGTAAACCCGCTTATTGTGCTGCTTGCGCAATCGTGCATTTTTACGCACAACTGTACTATTGAGCACAAGGTGCCCCTCTTCTTAGGGCTGGACTCGAAAGTTAGGTAACGACGCAGAAGAATTGCCTAATGCTCTGAATGTGTTAACTCACCCCTCTCTTTACAGGTTGTGGCTGTGTTGTACTACTGTGTCCCATTAGGAGGAAACGTTATGTATGTATGTTATCTAGTATAAGGATTTTGAGTGATAACTGTTTGATATAGCTGAAGTGTACTTGTGTCTATTGATTCGGCCGACAATACATATATAGATATTTTTCATATATAATTTTCTAAGAGTAATTTGTGGTTCATTACGGTGTGTGCTCTTTGTGGGCTTCCGATCACTCTCACCCCTCCTAAGAACTTTATGTCTAAGTAAATGCAAGCCATGTGAAAGGAGTGTGGAGTCACTTATACGTTTTCATCAGCTTATCATCTACAAACAAATGGCTTAGTTGAGAGGTTTAATAGAACTCTCAGGAGCATGATTGGGGCTCTGGAAGAACCCCAAAGGAGAAAAAGGCATCTCCTGTTCCATGCTTACTCATTGCTTACAGAGCGGTACCACAAGAGGGGATTGGCTTCAGCCCATTCGAGTTTCTTTTTGGACACCCTGTGAGGGGACCACTGGCCATAGTCAAGGAAGAATGGGAGCTCTCCACCCCTCCTGTAACTACCAATGTAGTAGACTATGTGCTGTGTTTAGGAAGAGGATGTTCCTCCTGATGGCTCGGGCCAGTGACAAGTTGAAGGCTGGTCAGGCATTGGTCAAACATTAGCATGACCAGAATGCTTCACTTATTCAATTTACCCCAGGTCATGATCATGAACCCTATAAGGCCTCAACCCCTTCAGGATAAATGGTCAGTGCTTACACATTTGTGGAGCAGCTGGGTGAGGTGAACTATTTGGTGGACCATAGAAGGCCAGGACAGGCCCTAAAAGTGTTTCACATAAATAGACTGAAAGCTTTCATCCTTAGGGCTAAAATAGCTGCACTGCTACTGACATCAGATATGGAAGAGGAGGAATCAGAACATATCTCTGACTAATTTCAGAATGGTCCTTCAGATGGCTCCATTGAAGGTGTCCACGTGGCCCCTCACCCGACTTCTGACCAACAAGGGTAATTAAGAACTTTGCTGAAGCAGTTCTCCTTGTTCTCACCAACTCCAGGTTCGACACCTTGGTAAAAACAAGAGATAGACACTGGGGATAGTAGGCCTACCAAATGTAGGGGTTACAGAATGTCGGATAAGGTGAGATCCTACATAAAGTCTGAGGTCAACAAGATGTTGGATCTTGGGGTGATTGAGCCTTCCAATAGTGCATGATCCAGTCCAGTGGTTTTACGGCCAAAAGCTGGGACCTCTGAACATAGGTTCTGCGTGCATTACAGGGCTCTGAATGCTGTCACCAGGACAGATGCTCATCCCCTACCAAGGACTGATGAGCTGGTGGATACCCTGGGTGCCTCCAAGTTCCTCAGCACATTTGATCACACTGCAGGCTATTGGCAAATAGCCCTAGCAGAGAATTCCAAGAAGAAGACAGCATTTTCATCATCATATCATCATAACTAGTTTATTCGGATATGAAAACATCCATCAAACAGACACATGACATAGCATAAAGACATAAACAAAATGTACATAATGAATAAATCACTCACCAAAGACATATTCATAATACTCGAGAGGTAAACATTAAAACCACACATTGACCAATTTATAAAATACAGCATCCTAGCCATGTGAAACCCCCTTTCTTCTATACATAGCAGCCTTAAAGTTGGACAAAAGGGCCCATCCTGTCAGTTCAGTTCCTGCCGTCAGAAGGAACATCATAGTGGGTCTGTACTACCGTAAATCCGTACAGCGTAAAATCTGCAATATTGTCCATTTTCTAATCTCCCGATAGCCTGGGAAAAATAGGACAAAATAACTCAGATTTTCTTTGGGAGCTCCACACAAAGGGCAACTAGGGTCATCTGGATATCCAGGCCATTTCACGGTATTTCCCCTCAACAATAGGCAATCAAATCTTGCGCTAGTAATAAGCCAACTGTGGTGCTTTTTACCGGCTCAGGCAAGATACGGTTGTATACTGGGAAACCCACTTATGAGCCTGTGATAACTATCAGCATGGGTCGCCGTGCAACCAAGGCACGTTTTGCCTCAATCCCTCGGGTCACTGCCTCCTTAAATGTTCTTACTTTTAGCAGCAATAACAATGCATCAGGAGGAGACTGAGCAGGGACATCACACAGGCACAAAAAATCCCTCACCATCCTCAGCCAATGTATTTTGGCCCACCTGTCCCTGTTCAGCGTGTTTCTTAAAATGAAATGGCATAATGTTTCCCCAAAGTCTCAACCATTACTTACTCTGGGCGGCTACCCAATCATCCTCCCAAAAAGCCATCCCCAGTTCCCTATGGACCGAGGCACAGGATGAAGAACCTGGGAGCCCCAGAAGATTTTTGAAGAACTGGTTTTCCTTACCCTGTAAATCAGCAGGCTTGCTACAGCCCCACAATGCTCCTCCGTATTGAGTAGATGCCTTAATTTGTGAGGCATAAAGCTTGTGAGCTGATTGCATGTGCTGTCCCTTACATCTTGCTAAAAAGCGAGATAAACTCCCCAAATATTGGCTCATTTTCAGGGACTGCTTTTTTACATGAGCACTGCTTGACAGGGTCTCTGAAAACCTTATCCCCAAATAATCATATTCGGCTACCCTAGGAATAACTTCCCCACAACAAACTGTGGGGAACATCTTGGTGAGCTTTCTTCCCCCATTACAGCCCATCCCTGCTCATTTAACAGTGTTAATCTTGAGACCCAATCCAGTCATGAAGGAAGCATAAGCATCAACCAAGATGTGTAGGGCCCCGGGGGTCCTGGTCATGAGCACTGTATCATCGGCATAGGCTAATACCGGAAAAGGCCTGCCCCAGACTCAAAAAGTCCACACCAGTGTTCAACAGGGTCTGCAATAAGCCATTTATGTACAGGGTAAAAAGTATGGGGCAAGCACACACCCCAGCCAAACCCCCAGCCCTATATTAAAATACTCGGTACACCTTCCTCAGGTCCAAATCAGATATCGGCTCTATTATCAGTGTGTATCTCCCACAATACCATCAAGCTGGCGTCAGGACAACCCATGGACTGAAGCACAGCCCATAATTTTGACTGTTCGACTTTGTCGAAGGATGTGTTTAAGTCCATAAAGGCAAGCTAGACCACCTAACCCCTGCAAAAAACATAATTAGACACGAGGAGGTACAGATTCAATGCTTGTTCCAATGTTCCTAAACCAGGACGTAAAACCAAACTTGATAGCAGCCAAGATCGCCGCCTCTGTGAACAAACTCTCAATGTGTCCCAGCAAAACCCGACCAAAATGTTTGAATGATGTGTCTAAAAGAGATATAGGACGATATGATGCAGGCATGGTTACGTCTCCCTTTTTGAAAATGCAGAAAATAGTCTCTGACTTCCAAGAAGGTCAGTAATGCCCTGAACTCATACTAGCGTTAAAGGCCACAGTCAACACTGGAGCCCATAGGTCAATTTCTTCCAAGAAGAGGTCAGCCGGAATAAAATCCAGACCAGAGGCTTGATTACGTGACTGAGCCCCAATTGCATTTGCAACCGCTTACACAGAAAAACATAGTGTTACACCCCCGGGCTCCCACTCCTTTCGGGCTAAACCGGCCCCAAAAAGTGTCCCAAAATACGATACCCAGTCCACTGCCCCTACATGGGTGCCCCTCCGAACCGAACCCGCCTATCTTTAACTGGCCCTCCCTTTGCTAATTCTCAGATGGCTTTGGCATCATTCAGCCTATTGGCCGCCAAGAATGCTTCCCATGAATGAGCTTCCAGCACCGTTTTCCTTCGCTCAATCGCCCTACGATATTCAGAACGAGCTCGAACGATATTGCATCTGTCCATCAATGGGCATTTTAAGGCATTTAGAAGTGCCAATTTGTCCGACCTACAGTCCTGATCAAACCAGCCCCTCTTTACACAACTCCCTTTTTGTTTTGGTACCACCAAAAAGCCCTGAGTTAGAACCTCCAAAATAGCCATAAAGAGACCCACCACTTGCCGCGGATCAGCTGAGTTCTCAAGAATTCCCATTATTTCCATTTTTAGCCCAGCCAGTATTTTTAGGTGCATGCCAGAACCCTACATATTCCCCCACATATCATCCATTTCTACTTGACATGGTATGCCATAAGATTTCTACAACCCCACGACCAAGCCACTAATAATTAGGACCAGGGGGTAATGATCACTGATACCTACTCTGGGTACTTCAAAGCTCACAATATTGTCCCATATATCTAGTGATAGGCAAAAGTAGTAAATAGTGGAGGAGCCCAGATGGTTGTTAAAAATACGTTTCCCTGGGATGTCCGGGTTAATTAATACGCCCGTTCACCGATCTCATGCCCCTTTCAATCAACCAAGCACTCAATTGGAGGCCCCCAGCACATGTCTTGGTATCCTCATTTGTGGATCCAAGGCCTGTAGAAGTTGATCTTCCAGGGGTTCATAGAGATCTGTTGCTAATCCACACCCCATTTTGATGTTAAAATCTCCCCCCCAAATTAATCTATGCTGAGTACCCCCAACATTTGCTTGCTGCTTATCCAAAAAGTCCCTTACCTTCCTCCATTTGTTCTCCTTTACCTTATTGGGACTGTTGTAGAAGTTTAGGACATCAAACCTTTCATTACCGGGTAGATTAAACATTAGGAGCTGAAGAAAGTCCATCTGGGTCTCTACCACCTCTACCCGCAGGATAGTTTGTTTGTTTTTTATTTGTAGAGCGCACCAGACCCTAGGATATCAGGGCGCAAGGTCAATGAAACTTTTAGCTTACATAGTTACAAAGTGTGATACAAAATACAGTGTTTAACACAGTTACACCAATGCAATACAGATTTACTAAAACAAGTTAGGGAAGATGCAGCAAATGGATAGGGGTTATAGCTATAAGCAGAGCAATAAGCTAGGCAGTCTTCATTAAGTGAGGCCCATAGTGAGGCCTTTACCATTACAACCAGGCCCCCATAGCTCCTCATCCTCCTGTTTCTTTTTGCCGGGATGCCATAAGAGGCATAGCCGTCCAATAAAGGAATCTCTAGGTCCCAGGTCTCCTGTAGAATGATGATCTTGTGGTGCTGCAAATATTCCCGGTTCTCATCCAGCTGCAGTTTCCCCCTAGAGCCAGCTATATTCCAAGAAATAATCTTAACCTCAGGAGCAGCCACGGCTATGCCATGCCCACTTCCGGGCATGCTCACTGCTGCCCCCTCTGGAGTCAAGGGCGAAGCGGACCCCAGTCAATCCTGCTCACCCAGAGAGGATAACGCCTCAAATTGGTTCTGAAACACCACACCCCTAGCAGGTTCCCCACAACCCGCTCTTTGAGGGTACTCCTACCCACAGTTGCCCACAGAGATGGGCAAACTGCTTTCGGAGCAACTGGCACACCCCGTCTCCCATTCTGAAGTCTCCAAATAAATCCTTTCCCTGGGGGCCTCTGGCAGAACTGCCAGCAGCCCTACTTGAGGATAGAAAAAGTCCAAACCCACCATCCTACTATGCAGTTTTGACCCTTTAGCCCTTACGCTTCTTGTTAAATTAAATGTCACCATGTGCCTGGCAATTAAAGGATTGGAAAATGAAACCACGATACAGTCCCCTTTGACTGATTTTCTAGTAGGACCCACCCATTCCACTCTTCTGCCCATTATAACTAGATTTGGGTCTATACTGGGGCCCATCAAGTTAGAATTAATCCAATGCGTGGCCTTGTTCATCAGGGATGAGGTGGTTTTGAATACTCCCTTCAGCAAGCCCTGAACTCCCATTATCACCCCCACCAAGGGTGCCGCCGCCGGGGGAAGACTTAACACTGTTATCTCCCCACAAACCCACCCTGTTTCTGCAACATTCACCAGGGCACCCTGTAATGGCTGGGTCCTACCTGGTGCTATTGCACTAGGGCCATCCCCCTCTTCTGGGCAGGCTAACACCCCCACCAGGGGGTCAGGTGCCTCCCGATACAGCTTCCTCCATACCACCCTGCCCCTTGTTATTTGTCACTATTGACGTGCATGCCCTGGCCCTATCCTTCCCTTCTCGCTAACCCGACTACATTTTTCCACTCTCAGTTTTAAAACTCTAATAGAGTCATCCAGTATCGCTAAGGTATTAATAACCCCATTTTTAAAAGATTGGAGCAGGGCATGGGTAGCCTCCATTTTTCCCATCCATTTGGCCTCCATGGATAGATACCTGGTCAAAGTTCCAGAATTCGGGGCCACAAGTTGGAAAAGGGGCTTCATTTTTTATCATTTAGGGACTCTAGCCAAATCTTATTATCCTCCATTGATGTTGAGACTAATGAAATGTCCCCTAATTACTGGATATCCCCGAGCTCGTCTACTTCTCCCCCAACCTCTAATAAAGCAAAAGGGGCTACATAAACCTCCTTGTTGCTAGACAGGCCAACATCCTTACTCAAGGGATTTCCAGATTAAGGCCAACCACCCCTGGACCCCATCCAACCCAACATCCTTATTACGCACCTCATAAATTGCTGTAGGCCCAAAAGGCCCCCCCCCTCCTTACTCCCTATCATCAGCGACCCCTATAGAAGATGCAGCTTCCCATATTGCTTTTTCGGTAACAATGTATCCTGTCTGCCAGATTCCCAGCCATCGTTGTTAAATAGGAGTCCAGAGAGAATTGGCTAGCGGCTCGCCTAGCCCTTGAGGTCCTAGCTAGGGTTTTGGGAAGTGCTTTCGGAGCTCTCGGTTGCTTTGGTTTTTTGGCACTTGTTCCCAATTTCCCCAAACCTCCTTCATCTCTTAATTTCCTTTTTACCATTATGTAAACACTCAAACAAGTTACTGTAATGCAGGTGCACTAGTTAAATGCTAGAATAGAAGGATATTCGTAAAGAACGATATTAAAGTGCAATATACAAAATACAATGTGCAATATGCCTTGAACAGTTTAGATGGACACTCATAAGGCACCCATATAATAGACATATAAAAAAGATAAAAGGATGCTGCATGAATGCTATTTAAATAAAATCAGTAGTCAATAGTCTAAGAACAGTATAAGAATAGTCCAAAGGCACTAATAGTCCACAAACTATTAGCATGGGGAAACAAGAAGTCTGCTCAATTAACAGTCCTCAAGGCTAAAAGGCAGGGCACCTGTGGCAGAATGAAATAGGTAATGAGAAAGGTCACCGATCACCATTAAGCCAATAACCCGCACTGCCCCTGGAAAAGCTGTCAAGTCCACCACTCGTAACCACTGCAATAACGGGGAGAGACACTCACAGAGAAACTCACAGCCCCTATAAAGCAGTTAGTGGTTAGCTAACTAGACGCCCAATTCCTGATGGCCAGTCCAAGACCCGGTCCAGGTCTAAGGCCAGGTTCAAGATCCAAGTCTGAGCCAAACTCACTAGGCTGTTAAACAATATGCAAAATGCAAAGGCTGAAGACTGGAGGCTAAAGAAGACTGGGCAGACTGCTTCCTGCTTCCAGATTTCCTAATTAGCAACCCTTTGCCTAAAGTAGGTTAGAGAGGCAAATATCAGGCCACGGGTAGGGCATGGCCGACGGCTTGAGGAGCCGCCAGAGTTCGTCTCTCCCCCTCTGGCCCTTTCGGCCCCCCCTTATATAATATGGACTTTGAGTTGCAAAAATGGTGCTTTTATCAGGCCTTTGTGCTCTAAGCGAGTATGTGGCAGTACTATACAGTAACAATTACACTGGCAGAGAATCAGTAGTAAACAGAAGCAGTTCGCCCAGAAGGTGGCAGTGCACCCAGCTTAGCAGAGAGCTAGAATGGAATATGAGAAATGGCTACGCTTGGTGCAAAGGTACAATCCGGACTTTCAATTAAAGTTGCTTTCACTACTTTCACTTTGCAGCTTAGTGCAAATACCTGTCCATGTAACTACCAAGCCGGTCCACTCCGCTGAAAGGTAGGAACACAGATGTACATGTTGTCACAGTTAGCAAAAGCAGACGGGCAAGTGATTCAATTCAAACGCACTCTGCTACGTGAGCCGCGAGTCAGCAAGGACAACAAGGACTCAGCAGGACTCTGCACGCTCCGCTCAGGGTGAATAGTTTTAAATGAATAACTCCTCCTCCTCCAACAGTTAACATGGAAGACAGACCGTGACTGCAATGAAATGCCCAGGACAACAAGGACTCAGCAGGACTCCGCTCGGGGTGAATAATTTTAAATGAATAACTCCTCCTCCTCCAACCGTTAACACGAAAGATGGACCATGACTGCAGTGAAATGCCCAGGACAACAAGGACTCAGCAGGACACCATTTTCAACTCCAGAAGGTCTTTACCAGTTCAGAGTAATCCCCGTTGAATTGAAAAATGCACCTGCCACTTTATGGAGGGTTGTCAGTCAGATAGCACAGCGAGCAGAGCGCTCGCTTGGACATCCGTACTGACGCAGGTTTGAATCCCAGCAGAGCAAAACTCAGCCTTTCATCCTTCCAAGGTTGATAAATGAGCATCACACACCATGGATAATAAAAATCAGCGCTCAGATGCCTGAGGAGTCGTAGCACTATATAAATGCAAAATTATTATTATTATTATTATTGTGAACCATTTTCTAAATGGGATGGACGAATTCTGCATATCTGGATGATATAGCAGTCTTCAGTGCCACTTGGGAGGAACATGTGGAGTACCTTAGAATTGTGTTACAGGCTCTTCAGAAGGCCCACTTAACCATAAAAGCCAGCCAGTTCCAGATTGGTCATGGATGTGTGGTCTACCTTGGGAATGAAGTAGGTGATGGGAGGATTCAGCCTCTACCCAGTAAAGTACAAGCAGTAGAAGACTGTCCTACACCCACCACACAAACCCAAGTGAGAGCCTTCTTAGGACTCACTGGGTACTACCGAAATTTCATGGCAGACTATGGCACCATAGCTGCTCCTCTGACTGCTCTCACCACTCCAAAGAAGCCTAAGAAGGTCTCTTGTTCTGAGGAGTGTGAGGAGGCCTTCAATGGCTTAAAAGACTCCCTGTGCCAGGCCTCTATTCTCAGGGCCCCTGACTACAAACATGCTTTTATTGTGCATACAGATGCTTCTGACACTGGGATAGGTGCTGTACAATCACAGATAGATTACAAAGACAAAACACCCAATTGGATTGATTAGTCGCCAGTTTAAGGACAGAGAGCTCAGGTGGTCCACTATGGAGAAAGAATGTTTCTCTGTCATGTGGGCCCTAAGGAAGCTGAGGCTCTACCTCTATGGGACCCACTCCATTGTGCAAACTGATGAACATGAAAGGAGAGAATCCAAAGTTGCCCAGGTGGTCCATAAGCCTGCAAGGGTTTGACTTCACCAGGCCAGGTGTCCAACATAGCAATGCTGATGGGTTTTCCAGAATGTTTAACCAACCTAAACATGAGGCCTATCCAGAGGTGGATTAGTTCCCCCTGCCCTTAGTCTGGGAGGGGTGAGTGTTAGTAAAGATTTCATTTAGGTGTTATTTTTCCTCCATTTATGGACCCACTAAAGGCTTTTCTTTTTTTGGCTATCCTAGTCTGAACTTTTACCAGTGGATCCCAGCCTTCAGCTGTACTCCCCTGGGCATTTGCTCACTTGTTGTGGGGAAACAGACATCTCCTTCAGCTGTCATTACTGGGAAACTATGTTTCCCTTAGTCTTTGACTATGTTGCCATTTCTTGGTAACTTTTTAACAGTGCACAATGTACCTTGCTCTGGGGTCCTTTTTGTTTTATGACCCTGGAAGGATTTTTTGGTGATTGTATGAGGGTGGCTGGGAGGAACTGGTGGCAGCAGTTACTTTTTATAAGTGTTTTACTTTTTTTATTGAATCACATTGCGTTTACCGTGTTAGTTTGAAGACTATGGCAGGTCAAAGTCTTTTGCTCTGTCGCATAGCCATTTTGTCCCTTGTCTTGACCCAGGTCAAGTAACCCGGGATTTCCTTATTTGGGCATGCAGCCTCCCGCGAAAACCGATCTTTTTCGCAGGCTTCTAGCGGTCATGTGTGTGTGCCCAGGATGCAGTGGAGACTGTCTGGTCCCAATTCACACTGCTGGTGCCAGGATGTCTGGAGTGCTTGAATGACTGAGACCACCATGGACCGTGATTGCTACACAACTGGCATGCCTGCATGAGAGCAGATCTGCGATTGGAAGCCCTTGATTTTGGTGGAGAGCTAATATTGGATAAGAGAAGGGGCTCTTCATCCCCCCAGGTTCAACCTGGGTCCTTCCTCTCTTCTATCTCTATCTCTACCTGTGGTGTTCCCCAGGGGTCTAACCTCTCTCCCTGGCTGTTCAACCAATACCTGGCATTTCTTGCCCACCTCATTGCCACGCTCTGCCCCAACTTCCAGTGCTATGCGGATGACACTCAGCTCATTTTCAGGCTACGCTGAGCCACCTCTTCTCCCTCTCTCATCTCTGACTGTCTGTCCGCCATCCAGGAGTGGTGTGCCACCAATGATCTCTGCCTTAATGCCAGTAAGACCGAGATTCTCCTCATCGGCACACCCGCTCCCTCCTTTCCTGTCACTCTCTGGCCAGCCCACCTGTGAGGCCAAAAACCTTGGGGTCATCTTTGACTCCACACTCTCCTTCTCTCCTCACATCTCTGACGTCTCTAAGAAGTCTCACTACCAGCTGCACCTCCTCAGAGGTATTCTTCCTTTCCTCTCCTTCTCCCAGAAGCCCACTGTCTCCAGAGCTCTGGTTCTCTTAGGCTGGACTATTGCAACAGACTCTTTCTAAATCTGCCTGCTTCTACTCTCCGCCCTCTGCAACTCATGCAGAACAGGACTGCGAGACTTGTCCTTGGACTCGAGCGCAGGGAACGCATCTCTCCAGGACTGAAATCAGTGGCTGCGATTATTAAGTTCAAAACCCTCTGCACTGTCCATAAGGCCTTGTGGGGCCTGGGGCCTCAATAACTTCAACTCTCTCTTCCTAAATATCTTCCTTCTCGAGCTCTTTGCTCATCTGCCTCCAAATCCCTCAGGGTCAGACGCTTCTCCAAGCAACGAGTTGGTGGTAGATCTCTTTCTTCGGCTGGGGCCCCCCTCTGGAACAGCCTCCCTGACTCCCTGAAACTTGAGGAGAATCATCTCCGGTTCCGCAAGCACCTCAAAACCTTTCTCTTTGCTTCTGCTTTTTCTCCTCCTCTCCCCTGCTGACTTCTTGGCTGATACTGAAACTGCACTGCTTACCTGGCCACCCTCTGATATCGGGCCCAGGCAACCTCCCTGCACTGCCCTCCTGGCAACCCCTGCACTTGGGGACTGTTTTCTGTATCCCTACAGTCCCACTACCAGCACTTGATACCTGATGTCTGCACTTACCCTTGCACTTGCCCCCCTGCTGGCTGTACTTTTACTTTGTTTATTTATCTTATTATACCATGTACTGCATTGTCCCCTCCGCACTTTCCTCCTTCCCCTTCCCGTGCACTTGCGCGATCTGAATGACACCTGGCCTAGTAGGATCGATGTCTGTCTTCCCTCTGTTCCCCCTCCCTTGCCTCGACGCGCCTTGAAACTCTTGTGTATAGGCGCGTTATAAATGCCATATCATATCAATCACCTGAGCTACAGAAGGAGCCAAGATTTCTGCATGAAGAAACAGACTTGTGAAACCAGCGGAGACGCTTTGGAAGGTTTTGGCACCCTTCACCCTCTACTGTCCCGTAAAACCCCTGCTTTCTTCTTCGATCAAGAAGGCCTGCTAAGGTGATTCACCCTTTTGGAGTAGTGAGAACAACTACGCTCGAGGCCCCCTGCTTACCCATCGAACAAGCCCCTTCGGAAGTGTTCCTGGGCCATCCAGTGAACTGTCAAGCTCTACCTCTGGGTTTCCCGCAGAACCGCCGCTGTCTCGAGTGTAAACCCGAGACTTGGGACATCGCTTGCTTTTGGTCCCATCCATTCTTCTGCCAAATCTTGCAGGGCTAGATCCTATGGGTCCTGAAATAGGAGAGTGAATAATGCTGCCCGCCTCTGTGATTCCTGCATCACTACCTGTTGGTGACGGTCGCTATACGTCCCTTGCTGTTCTGCTCTCCTGTGCCCTGAAGCCTTCTGCACTGGAATTTTCTTCATGCCTCCTTTGGAAGCTGAGAAAAGGCAAATGTCCCATCAGGGCCGATCGTTCTCCCCCGCAGCCTCGAATAGCTGGAGCGCTGCGAAACTGCAGGTCTCAAACCTACTAGCAATCTTGACTAAACTGGCAAAGTTTGTCTGGATTGTGCCAAGGGTCGGTAAGTACTTGCATCACTTACCGGTGGCCCCCTGACACAACCAATCACTTTTACACACGAGCATCCCTTAAAGGTATTCGATCTTGGCTGGGTTAGCCTGTGCTCCCTAGCTATTCTCACCTTTTGAAAACTGTTTGCTGTCAAGGGCAGACCCTGCTCGAACAATGGAAACCAATTCTTCATCGCCTCAAGCCCTTCCTGACTTGCTACAGCCCTCCCAAGAAGACCCGCTTTTTTTGCTGCTTGCTCTATTGTGCGTTTTTACACACAACTGTACTATTGAGCACAAGACTTCCCACCTCTTAGGGCTGGATTAGAAAGCTAGGGAACGACTCTGAAGAATTGCCTAATGCCCTTAATGTTTTAACTCACCCCTCTCTTTACAGGTTGCAGCTGTGTTTTACAACTGTGTCGCATAAGGAAACATAATGTATATATGTTATCTAGTATAAGGATTTTGAGTGATTACTGTTTGATATAGCTAAAGTGTACTTGTGTCTATTGGTCCGGCCGACAATAAACGTATAGATATTTTTCATATACACTTGACTAAGAGTAATTTATGGTTTGTTAATGCGTGTGCTCATTGTGGGCTTCTGATCACTCTCACCCCTCCTGAGATTTAGTCTTGACCGCCTAGATTAGTCTGGCTCGTCCAGAAGGTTCCCCTGTTTCACTAAACCGAGGGTGGCCTCCTAACCTTCTGCCCACCAGGTCAGAGTTTAGAAATCTGTCATCTTAATACATATCATCCGAAAAGTGAAGGCTGCAGATGCAGAATCAATTGCCCCTGACGTCATCCAATACATCCTTGGCACTGCTTTCAATTTCGGACACTGGAAACGCGCAGCTCAAGAGCAGTTTTCTTATTCAATTTAAATCCTTTGAAAATACATGCAGGACGGTACTCTGACTTTTAGCATGGCTGCAACCCAAAATGATACAAGAAGGCATTGTTGGATTGTCCCTAGGATCTGTTAAAGAAATAGAAATACATGTTATTATTAAAAAGGTATCAGTGAGTAAATCAAACAATATTGCTTTGATAATCAAAAAAGTACTTTATAAAAAATGGCACCTCATACTCTGCAGTGTTATGTGCTAATTACAGAGATGAAAATGCATAGGACGGTTCATAATGGTGTAGACTTTTTGAATAAAGAAAAATTAGAATAGGGTGTACATTGTGTATAAAGCAATAGAAAGTGGCCTAGCAAAGAACCTTGACACTACAGAAAACAATAATAAATGTTGACTAACCGTTACTTGGAAGAACAGATGAGCCAACCCAGCAAGCAAAGGAAAAAGTGGAGAGCTGGCGATATCCATTGTCGATCTCACAGATGTTTTCTTGTTAACCCCCACGTTGTTTATAAAGGATTATAGAAGTGGTTGTGCATGTGAATGTCTGACGTGTTTGTGCACACCCACCGTGCCTCTATGACAATGTTTGACATCTTCAATCCCGCCAGTGCAGCCCCCTGCGAGCGCATGTCGACAGGTGCGAACTGTCATTGATAGCGGAGGGGGATGGGTGTGGATGAGGCGAGTGCAGTAGGCCCAGAAGACAGTCAAAGGACACAGAAATACGTTCATTACAGTGTCTTCAAAGGGGAGTCTGGAGACACCGGGTCTGGGTTTGCCATGTAGATAAGGGTGCCCTTGCGAAAGAACCCTTTGTGGTGAACATGGTATTTGGCACCTTGAGCGTTCCCCACCCTCTCAGCCCACTTGCGAGCGTATGGCCACAGGTGCAAACTGTCATTGATAGCAGAGGTCACATGGATGTGGATGAGGGGAGCGCGATAGGCCAGTAAACTTGTAAAAGAAAACAAATCTTTTGTGATACTCTTAGATGTTTGGACATGTTTTGGACTTACAGAAAATGTCTAACAACTGTTCAGATTAACTCATTTTTAATTATTTTTTTTTAGTTTGGTAAATTGGATGGCAATGACAATACATATTATGCTGCTGTGGTCGAGGTACTGTCTGTATAAATCCACTGTATTGTTTGTGTTCACTGGGGAATTCCTCACGATTGGCTTGAACCACACAGGAAGGTATTACTTGTTGAACATGAAATCCCAGTCTTCCATGAATCCACCATGTAAAGGCACAATATGCCAAAAGTCTGTACCACCTGTGTAAGGGATACACAAATAGTTTACATGAATTAACCCAATAATTGCATTTATTCTGTTTGCACTACCTTGTAAAATGTAAGGCAATTTTATGCTTTAAAAAGTACCTCTTTTGCAATGTACTGACAATACTTGTGTTTTCAAGTAGGGATCAAATTGATCCCTACTTGAATAGAAAATGTGAAATAGAAATGTGAACGCACATTCCAGCAAAAACTGTTTGGGAGATACTTCCAAGTGAACGAAATGTAATTGTTTGGATGATAAATCTAAAGAGGTCCCCTCAAGTCCCGCTTTGCCGCGGGAGTCTGTGCTGTCTGCTATCTGTGCTGCCTGTGTTTTCACGTTGGATTGTCTTCGGACTGAAAACTTTACTTCAGCTACCAGAAGGCTCTGCTTTTATAATTAGGGGCGGTCCTATATAAGGACGTTCGCGCGCGCACCTGCGCGCGCGCAGCCTGCAAGTCCCCTCAAGTCCCGCTTTGCCGCGTGAGTCTGTGCTGTCTGCTATCTGTGCTGCCTGTGTTTCACGTTGGATTGTCTTCGGATTGAAAACTTTACTTCAGCTACCAGAAGGTGAACGCTTTATACTGGGTAGCCACCAACTCCCATCAATAACACTTAAACCCAACTTTACTTGTAAACTCAACTAAAGCAGCCTTTTTTCTTTTTCTTTTAGGCTCTGCTTTTATAATTAGGGGCGGTCCTATATAAGGACGTTCGCGCGCGCGCACCCAGCAAGTCCCCTCAAGTCCCGCTTTGCCGCTTCGCCGCGTTCGTCGCGGCAAAGCGGTGAACTTAGTGTTTCATTTTGTCTTTCCCTTTTTCAATTTAGTAGGTAACACTACTACCGTTGAGTATGAAACGTAGCATAAAATCTCTAACAACCGGCATGCCGCCGGTAACTGAGCTGCACAAGTCCAATGGTTCAAGTTGTTCCCAGATTTGCCACTCTGCACCTATAAAAAAACCTCGACTTAGCTCTACACCAAGGACACGTGCTATAGGCGCAATCAAGAGTCGATCCGAGACGCTGTTAGGAATGGATATCCGCTCCTTTTGTAGAGCCTCCAGTCGCATTGAAAATAGCTTACGACCTCCTGGAAATGCCGTAGAAACTTCTTTACATCATCCAGTAACGGCTTCCTTGGGTCCAAAAGATACTACGCATGGCTTGGAGCCGGAATCTTGTACTTCTGCAAAACGATTAACTGGCCAAAATGATCCTCTAGCTACTGCGATAGAGGTCAGAACTGGTGAGGTCTTAAAAACTGTTACAACGCCTGGCCTATCTGTTACTTTTGCGAAAGAAAATGTTTCCCTTACCGACAGTGTCATTCTAACAAATGTCTTAACTGGTGTTGCAGTTCCTCCCCCTGATGTACGTGACATCTCTGTATCCACTGTAAGTGACACATCGATTGCTAACTCATTGTTGAATCCAGCTGTTCAGGATATACCTGTTATTGACCTAGATATTATTGCCTCTGTCGAGTCATCTCAAATATCTTCGGTTAACTTGTCTAAATCTCCTGTGCTTTTCACAAACGTCAGTGCTGCAAATTCAGTTGCAAATTTGTCCTTTATAGCTCCGACTCCCAGAAAAGCGGTTGAAAAAACCCCTGCTACTACTGGTGGTCTTGATTCCCAGACTGTCAGTACTAGCATAGCACTCACATCTATGAACAATGCCATATTAGCTCTTGCTAAACTGTTTGAAGTTTTAGTCGTAAAGGCTGAAACACATTCAAACCAGTTTGACCTGCTACTTGACAATCAATTTGCACTTTTTAACAGACTTGAGAGCCTGGGCCAGCCGGAAGCTGCTTTAAATGGTAAGAAGTCTGTATCTTCACAGACTTCTTACTTGGCTGAATCCATGGATCAAGTCTATCAACCTATACCATTCATACCTGATCCTATAGTTGACATTATGGAAAATGCAGTCGTGACAAAAACTGATTTGCAGAAGAGACCCATTTATTCCCTTTTTGGGACCAAATCTTCCGTGCCCGATCCTCAGAATCCCCAGAAACCACTGCCTAAAAAGACTCGACTGTTAAATCAGTCAAAAAAACCGAAAAACATCAAATCTGTACCACCTCATACTTCCCAAATTAAAGCCTTTATTAATAAACTCTCAGCTCCAGCATCCTCTTCAGCCTTGGCATCTAAAGCCATCACAAGAAAATATTCGCAACAACTGCAAGCAAAAAAAGCTAAGTTACACCCAGCTCCCACCGTTCTTTCTTTGGCACACAGCCCTTTAAGTGAATTGATTAGCGTGGCCGAGCAGATGTCACAAAAAACCCATATTAAACCAATGCTGGGCAATCGCATTTGCGAAGGGGCTAGTGCATCTAACTCATCCGCAAATAGTTTTATGGGTAATGCTTCTGCGGCGCAGAAATCAGAGCATGGGGAAATGGGGAGAGAGATACGAAGAGCAGTGGATGAATATTTATCCTTTAAATCAGCCCCTAAACATGTAACTTTTGCGCCGTCTGCCTCGGCCACGCTGTCTGAGCCAATGCCTGTGGTAGCCCCAATTCTGAAAAAATCTAGTCTCCCTGTCCTTGCGGATGCAGCAACTTCTGGCTTTCTTATGCCAATATGCCCGGGTGGACCTGGCAAGGCTAAAATAGATTCACTTGGTGACATGGAACGAATTTAACAATCCACTTTCACTAAGTTTTTGGAAACCTCTTTTGCCCCTCAAACAGTCTTACAGCCTAAAATAGGGATTAGTACCTGTACAAACCCTAATGAGTTACTGTTACCAGCTAAACAAAAGCTAACAACCATACGTTCTAAGCGTCCGGCAATTCATTCTTTGACCCTTAGTTGCCAGCCATTGCCGGCTAAACAGTATAATCTAAATCGGGCCTCTGTTCTCTCGATATTTCGTGAGATCCCAGAGCTCGACGACATCAGTACCATAGATATAGAACTTGTGGAGTTCCCAGATTCATCTAATCAGTCCTTTGTAAACTTATGGATTAATTCAAGGGTGGTTCTTAATACCATCTGGGCCGTGAAGTCACAAATTGCCGATCTTGGCTTCACTGTGCTCCCCACCCCTGATGTTCTAGATAGGCCTTCTATGCGTGTAGATGCCCCTCAAATCAAACTTCCCATCAACCCTCAAGCTTACCCTGGAAAATCCTGCATTTGTCAATATCAGAGCAAGCAACCTTAGCATTCTTCTATTCTTACATCAGAGCTATGCTTTGCTAGCTGGAATTCCAGAGGGAATCGGCACTTACTGAACAATCATTCCCTCCATCTGCTGAAGTATGATGTTATATTGCTCCAAGAATCATGGTTGGTTACATCACCGTCTTGGAATAACTATGATGTATGTTTATTACCTGCCGTGAAGCATCAAATGGGTCGTCCAACCTCTGGCCTGTTAACGGCTGTTAAACAGTTGTCTGGTTTAAAAATCTCTCCGTGGTTCTGTCCAAATGATTTTATACAAATGTCCAGAATTGTATGTGAAAGCTACACATGTGCTGTAATTAACATCTACTGGAACCCCCTGGGCATCTCTGATGATTCCTTTATGGAAGCAATATCTAACTCTTTTGATATAATCACGGTGGATGGAGCTGTAGATATGATCTATCTAGCAGGTGATTTGAATCTACATTGTTTGGGCCCCTTTCTCAAATCCGAACAAAAACGCCTGGATAAGTGGCTACTATTCACTAAATCACGGAATCTCTATATGTTGAATGGTGCCCATTCACAGGACATATCACCTAGAGCTACATGGCATCGTGCATGTAGTCATGGGATTATTGACTTCACCTATGTTAACATGTATATGTCAAACATGGTTACATCTTTTCAAATAATAGAATCAGAGATGAGTGATCATAATATCCTGTGTACTACCTTCCGCTCGAACATGTTTGTCTCCAAACCACACTCTTCCTTTCTTAAGGGAACGTATGAGATAAATCCTGCCAGAAACCAACTAAAGTGGTCTGAACATTCTTTGAATGCCTTTATGATACGTTACCATGGTGAACTAAACAATAATGATGTAGAGCAATCACCGTCAGATATGTTTTTTTATGATCTTATACAGCTCTTCCAGCCAAACTCTATCACTCACAAACATAAACAAATACCGCATTTGCATATTCCCAATCATGAAATAAGACTCAAAAAATCCATGGTTCGAGCTGAAAAAAGGCAAGCCTTAAAATTACCGCCAGATCTCCGTGGGGCTGCCCTGCTACGTATACAAACTAGCTACAGAAATTGGGCTAGGGGAATAAAAGCTAAACTTTATCAAACAGATGGGAGAAATATGCTAGTATCTCTAGCATCTAAAAATTCTGCCCAGTCGTGGTATATTATAAATCAATCCACAGCAGGCCTTCAGGTTGCCTGCCAAACAAATGACGTAACAGAGGATGAGTGGGTACGCTATTATTCGGATCTATTTGCAACCCTGCGACCTCACTCCTTTGCTCCTGAGCTAAAGCCTGATCATTCGTTTTATTTACACTTCGATAAAGAAGACATCTTGTATTACATCATTCATGCAAGCAACTCGCGAGCACCTGGCCCCGATGGCCTATCAAATGCACATCTTAAGCGATTTCCTAACATATGGGCAGATATACTATTTCTCATGTTTGAATCAATTAACACTTCACAAAAAATTCCGATATCATGGAGACAATCAATCGTTATTCCAATATATAAGAAGGGTGATCGCGCCAATCCGGCTAGCTATAGACCCATTTCATTACTGGATGTCTCGGGAAAGATCTTTACCCGTCTCATATTGCGAGAACTTAATGATTGGACAAAGAAGAACCTCAAACGGGACCCGTATCAATCTGGCTTTGTTAGCGGACTGGGGACGATCCCCAACATTATTACCATTAACATGTTGAAGTCTCAATATGCATCCAGGAAACAAACTTTATATTTTGCGTTTATTGATTTTAGTTCCGCTTTTGATTCCATAAACCGAAATCTTCTTTTTAACAAACTAAAAGAATTTGGCTGTCCTTCCTCGCTTTTGGCTCTAATTATTCAATTACACACAGATACTACCATGAGAGTTCGGCTCACAATGCAAGGACTCCTGTCCGTCCCTTTTCCTACTTGTATTGGTCTAAAGCAAGGATGCACATTGTCGGCCTCATTGTTCAATCTCTTAATCTTTGATTTAGGTCTGGCATTTCGTGGAATTACAGTGGACGCTCCGGAGTTAGGGGGCCAACGTATCCCTTGGATACTTTATGCAGACGATTTGGTCTTGATTTCCCAGACTCCCATAGGTCTGCAAAATCTTGTAGCCGCATTAGCAATCTATGTGGAGGCAAATGACCTAATAGTAAATCTAACCAAATCCCAGATTATGGTTTGCAGTCCCGCTACTAGATGTAAATCTTACAAGGGATTTTGGTCTTTCCAACAACAAACTATGGATATTGTCTCGGAGTATAAGTATCTCAATGTTTCCATTCAAAACACGGTTAGCGATGGGAAATTGTTATATATGTTAGACTCGAAATTGCTAAGCTTGATATCGCAAGCGAAAATCCTACTTTATAAGTTTGGGAAATTTACACTGAAACATATCCTGATGTATTATGAACAAAAGGTTGTCCCCATTTTACTCTATGGCGTTGAATCCAAACTGTATTCCAAGGATAGCATATGGAATAGACTTGAGGCTACTTTTTGGAAAAAGGTTTTGCGTCTTCCGAACTGCACACCGCTCCCAATACTACAGTTTGAATTGGGTTTGAACTCTCTCCATAGTAAAGTTAAATGGAGAATGTGTGCCTTTTTCCGTAAAAGCCTTCTCGGCTTGACCAATAATAATATCTTGAGTACGGTTGCTCTTCACCTAACTGGGTCTACAGCTGTTTTTCCGCTAAAATGGAGAAATATTGTTCTGGACACTTTAGTTGGAGCAAATATCTCTTTACAAGTTCTCATTGATCACCCGGCACGAGCAAAAAGAAAGTTCTTCTATTGGGATTGGATTACAAACTATGATCTTTGTGTAAAATATAGAGATTTTGATGCTAATCTCTTTGGTACTAAATGTCTAGGCCAAGCGGCAGGCTATCTCATGAAATGTCCATCTGCAAACATACGCAATAAATTCCTGCGGACAAGGTTAAATTTATGGCCGACGAGAGAAATCTTGGCTAGACGTAAACTTATTCAAGCGGACCTCAACTTCTGCCGATTTTGTGAGAAACAAAATGTAAGGGAAACTCTCCAACACATAATTGTGTCCTGTCCAAACCTAATAGCCATTCGTGATAAACATTGTAATAAGTTATTGAGTTTGTATATGGAGAAGAATGATAACGAGATATGGAGTATTTTATTTAAGAATGTTAGATTTTCAGTAATGAAGGCCATTATCCACTTTTTAGAGGCAGTTTTACCTGACGAAATAGTGATTTAATTAGTCTACCTTAGAGTATCCTTTTTATATACTCGTGAATTATCACTATAATTATCACTATTAACATGGTTCCTATCTTTCTATAGATTTAATCGCACCTTTTTATTGAACTTAAATCTTAATTTATAGGCCTATTTTCTAACTCCGTTTCTTTTGTTTATTCTTTTCCATTATGTCGGTTGTTGACATTGTATGTATTTCTATATGATTTTTATCAATTTTAAATTGTAATGACATTCTTTTATAATTGTTAATTGATTTTGAAAAAATGATGTTTTCAGCTATATCAAAATAAAAATTAAAAAAAAAATCTAAAGAGGAACACTTTGGTTTCAGTTTTGAATGAGTAATTCATTCAATTTACAGAAGAATTCTTTCATCAGTGATCCATCCAAGTTATATTGATGTTGGGGAACAACATATTATGCTAGCCGTCTCGGTCGTCAAACACATAATATCTATAGAGTGAACTTACTTGTTACTTGGATTACGAGGAACAAATGTAGCTTGAAGTTCATGCATAAGGACCATCATCATTCGAAACATGGATATTATAAGGCAGGCAGCCCTGAAGTCATGCACCTCGGTAACGCATAGCAGTGATGTGTCTTCTTCTGCAATGTAGGCCAAACAGCCAAAGTTTTATCTGCAACTGCAGTTCTCCAGCAGAGAATGCATTAGCTCACAACGATGGCTGGCACACCATGTGGAAACGTGTTCCATGCGACTGGGTTCAGGCTCCGGTGATTGAGCCTCATGACTTTCATCTGATTTAACATCGTTTTGAATTTTTTTTCTCTTTCAAGGAATTCCTCTTCTGAATATTCGGGCTCGTACAGGTAGGGCTGGATTGTTGCCGTAGTTCCTGAATAGTGAAGAAGCACAGAATCAACAGTGAGGTAAATAAAAACGTTTTTGCTTGTACACAGTAAAGAAAAGAGGTTTCCCTTTAACATTGAATGTTAAAGTAAGACAAGCGAAGAAACAGCCATGTTACAAAAACACATCATGAAAAGACAAGATTAATAGGCTGAAACTTTAAAAGTTTGTAAGGACATTTGTTCATAATATAAGAAATAAAAAGCAGTTACTGAGATTTCATTTTAGGCAGTATAAGTACCGGTCCTTAGTGTGTTGTACTTGGCAGATAGCTGAACAGAAGAGAAACAAGTCAGGGAAGCTCAAAATGAAATGCACTGACATGAAGGAAAAAGAAACTCCAACAGTGTGTGATCAGAAAGGGTTTGTTTACACTTGTCAAAGAACGAAGTGTCTTGCCATTTCAATTGAGACACATCAATAGATTGTGCACAGAGCACATTGATACGAGACGTGCATTGGTGTTGTGAAAAGGAGCATGAGCATCTAGTGATGTCAGCTTGAGGGGCGGGTGATCTAAATTAGTGCCGCAAGGGCACTTGAGCTTAGGGCAATGGATCAACGCATAAGATTAGAACAAGATGGTGGTACCGACTCGTCATTTTCGCATGTGTTAAAGTGAGAAAAACTCTGATAAATTGCATTGGACATTTTTTTTAAGGACGATCGATGAATGGTCTAAAATTCATGCCCGATTGATTGCGCCAATACAATTTCTGACTGAACTACCCCTTTAATTTTGCTCTAGGCTATAATTTGGTGGAAGGGAGCCATTACATTATCACTGCAACGTAAACTTCTCCCCGTCACCAAATTTAGGTCATTTGCTCGATGGAGTTTAAAAGTACAGGACAAAAAGCAGTGCTCAAATGTGTATACGGCCTTTGGTCCTGCACTTTTGCACTCCACCACCCAAAATGATTAAATGCTGCCAATTATGTACACATGGCAGGCAGCATTTTCAATGGATCCCTACGGGGTCCGCTTGCTTTTTGCTAGTGCATAAAGGCAGCAAACTCCATAGGGATCCACAGCATTTGCACCAGCATGATAATCTATTCCGGCACAGATGCCTCTAAATTTGTATGGGAGCGAGGAAGGGAGACAGTGGAAACGCAAGTTGCGTTCCACCTACTCTCCGCGATACAAAGCATTAAATAATAAAGAGGTTGGAAAATGCCTCATTATCTCTAATTTAGGAAGTATTTCCCTGCCTCAACCAAAACAAATGGGTCTGTCCTTCGTCAAGATGACCAAAGTAAAAATATGTCCCGAGTCCGAAATCCTATTCTGCTACTCACACTCTAAAACAAACTCTAAGATGCAAAGGTTATTGTTTCTGGATTTCAAGGTGCACAAATGTTCAAATTGAACGCAAAGATGTAAATTTGACCAAATGTTCCAAGAGGACAAATGTTCACAGTTTCAGGGAATGGCTCTATTCCCCAGATTCCACAACAACAGAAGTTCCAACAACAAATTAGTCCCAACACATTCAATCCTCTACTACAGACTTCTGAGCCGCCTTTAACTTTCACATCCTGTATCCTGACGGAAGCGTGTTGGCTCCATGTTCCTCCATACCTACACCTGAACATTCTACTGCTCCACTGGCTCTGCCCCAACTCTACTTCCATGATTCTCAGCTGACCCGGCACTGGCTGTGATCTGTGCACTGGTTCTCCTTTGCTTTTCCGCCCTCCTCAGGCCACTTTGTCATCGAGTGTACTTACAGCCCGACACTGTGGTTGCTTTCTCAATTCTACCCTGTCACCACCTACAGCGGTCCGACCAACCTGTGCCTATCTGCTCATGCTGAGGTGCAGCACCCAATAACTGCTACTCACTTTCCTGTGGTGATAACTTTGAGTACCTACTTTGTCCTGCCTCAGGCACCACTGGACTTCTCCATCCGCAGTCTCGAGATCCTGCACCCTCTGACTCTATTGGTTCCCTCCGGCTCTCTCTCACCACTGACTTCAATCCACCTTCAACGCCATCCTCACCTGGTCTCCTCCAACTTGTTATCTGAGTGCCTGTTCCCTCTGTTCATATTGTTTCTTCCTGCCAATTCTCCTCACTCTTGATTCCACATTGCCCTCTACATCCCCCCTTTATATAGCTAACGCGCTGGTCTCTACCCTCTACATTCCCATTCCTACAATTATTGCTCCTATCTTCCTGTCCGTACCTAAGTCCTTGGTATGCGATCCTCCATATCTCCTTCCCACCTCACTCTCCCCCCCTCCCCTTCCTCCCATCTCCTCCTCTCCCTTCTACTCTCCTCTTTCCTCCTTATGCCTAGTCCTCTCCACTATTCTCCCCCCCACCCCCTATCCATCCTCCTTCCTTCTCTTACTGCCCTAACCTTTTCTACCCCCCCCCACAGCCAACCTCTCTGCCCTCATAAACAGTGCTCTCTGGAACACCAGATCCATCTGCAACAAAACTGCGGCTACCCTTGATCTATTCTTTCGCCTTAACCTTCATTTCCTCTGCCTAACTAAAACCTGGATTCCGCCTCATAACACCTCTGTCCCCGCTTCCTTAACAACCTTGTCTTCCTCTTTCATCCATACCCCTCGCACCTCTGGTTGTGGTGGAGGCGTTGGTCTCCTGTTCCACCCCAAATTCATTTCCTCCACTTCATCTCCAACTCTCCCTTCTTTTCCTACTTTTGAATTCCTCTACAAGTCCTTCTCTTCTCCCCACCCTATTTCCTTCCTGGTCGTCTATTGACCCCCTGGCCCTCTCTCTTCCTTCCTCGAAGATCTGGATCACCTCCTCTCACTTATTTCTCCCACCCCCTCTCCTCTAATTGTACTTGGCGACTTTAATATCCATCTTCCTTCTCCCCCCCAATCCTCTCCTCTCCATCCTTGATTCCTACCTCCTCTCCCTCCTTCCTTCACCCTCTACTCACTCCACTGGTTCCACTCTTGACCTCATCTTTAACTCCTCCTATCCACCCTCCCCTGTCTCTTCTCTCCCCGTTTATCTCTCTGACCATGCCTTACTATCTTTCTCCCTTTCCCCTCTCTCACCACCCACCAATACTAATCCCTCTCCCCCAATTTACTCACGTCGTAACCTCCGTGACTTTGATGCTACCCTCTTCTTTGACACTTGCTCTTCTTCTCTCCCATCTCTCCAAGACTTTGCATTACTCTCTGCGGACGATGCTCTCTCTTCCCTTTCATCTTCTATCTCCACTGCCCTTGACCAACTTTACCCCCTTTCTCTCTTTCGCCCTACTCGGAAACCTTCTCAACCCTGGCTTACCTCCCATCTCTGCTCTATGCGACGCCTTCTCAGGCGTTTAGAGAGACTCTGGCTCAAAACTCCCTCACTTTCTAATCAAACTTCTTAATTCTCTTACCATGCACTTTACAACTCTTGTCTTGCAGCCGCCAAGTCCTCTTACTACTCTAACCTTCTCCAGTCTCAAGCCTCTCATCCTCGTTGGATTTTTCAAACTCTTTCCCGCCTTATTTCTCCTCCTACTCCCGATCCCTCATCCAATTCCACGCTTTCTCCCTCTGACTTTGCCAACTTCTTTTCCTCCAAAATCATCACACTCCGCCAACAAATTAACTCCCCCTCTGACTCCCTCTCTCCACCTCCCACCTCTCTTCCCTCTTCCAATATGTCTGTCTTTTCATCTGTTTCTACTTCGAATGTCTCCTCCCTTCTTTCCAAAGCCCACCCCACATTCGCCCCCTCCGTTCTCATCCCCAAGATCTACCCTCTTCTTATCCCTTACCTTACCACTTTCTTCAACTCCTGCCTCTCCTCATCTACCTTTCCCTCAGCTTTCAAACATGCAACGATTATTCCTATCCTAAAGAAACCCTCTGCTGATCCACTTCTCACCGCTAACTACAGACCTATCTCCCTTCTACCTTTCCTTTCTAAACTCCTTGAGCGCCTCACCTACCCTCAACTCTCTTCCTTCGTCTCTTCTTCCGCTCTCCTTCCTCCCTTCCAATCTGGCTTCTGACCCAAACACTCCACTGAAACTGCTCTCACCTCTATTCTCAATTCTCTCCTCTCTGCTCGGCATGCCAAGCAATCTTCTATCCTTATTCTCCTTGATCTCTCTGCAGCTTTTGACACTGTTGATCACCCACTCCTGCTACACACTCTCTCCTCCTTTGGGTTCAAAGACCCTGTTCTGAAATGGCTATCTTCTTACCTCTCTTCTCGTTCCTTTGCTGTCTCATGGGGATGCCAGACCTCTCCTTCCTTCCCTCTCATCTACGGAGTTCTCAAGGCTCTGTACTTGGTCCTTTCCTCTTCTCTCTTTACACCTCCCTCATTGCTCCTGTTATCTCCTCCTTTGGTATCTCCCATCACTTCTATGCCGATGATACCCAACTCTTTCTGTCTTTCTCCTCCTTCACACCTGACCTCCACCTTAAACTCTCCTCTTGTCTCACAGCCATCAAGAACTGGATGTCCTCCCGCTTCCTCTCTCTTAACACTGATAAAACTGAAGTCCTTTTCTTCCCTTCTAACACTCTTCCTCCTCCCTCTCCTCCCCCTTTCATCCACTTTCCTCCTTCCAATCTCCCTATCTCCTCCCATGCTCGTAATCTAGGTGTTCTATTTGACTCCTCTCTTACCTTTTCACAACACATTTCACTCACCTCCCGCACCTGCCGATACCACCTCTACAATATTCGCAAAATCCATCCCTCCCTCACATTCCACGCTACCAAACTCCTTATTTCCTCTCTCATCTTTTCCTGCCTCTTCTACTGCTCCTCCTTAATCTTTGGACTTCCTGCATCTCAACTTGCCCCCCCTTAAATCCATTTACCACTCCGCTGTTCGTACTCTTTGTCTCCTTACCTCCCGTGACTCCATCTCCTCCTCGCTCTCTCACCTTCGCTGGCTACCGTTCCACTTACAGCTAAAATGTTGCTTTCTCTGCCTTGTTTTCAAATCCCTACATGGTCTTGCTCCTCCTTATCTCTCTTCCCTTCTCACCTTTTACTCCCCCATTCGCTCCCTTCGTTCCGCTGACCATTTCCTCCTCACTGTACCTCCTTTCCCCTGCGCTTCCTCCCGGTTACGCTCCTTTCAACTCCTTGCTCCTCTGCACTGGAACTCACTCCCCCTACCAATCCGCTCTTCCACGACCCTCCCCTCATTTCGCACTTCCCTTAAATCCCTCCTCCTCCATTGTCCACCTTGAAAGCCCCCCTGCCCTCTCTTCTCCCCCCTTCTTTCCCTCTTCTTATTCCTCTCTCTCCTCTCCTATTTCACTCTCTCTCTCTCCCCTCCATTTTCACTCGTTCAATCCTTCTCCTGCCCCCCTCACCAATCCTATTCCCACTCCACTTCCCCTCCCCCTCAGTTAATTGCTCTTTGCACTGTTTTGTTGTAGAATGATTCAAGATGTAATTTTTGCTCCCAATGTTTTTTGTTGTTGTTCTTTGTATTAAGTTGTTCCATTGAACAGCACCTTGGTGTAAGGCGCTCTATAAATCAATCAATCAATCAATCAATCAACAAATAATCAAGCTCCTTCTCAGTTCCCTTCACATTTCCATTAGTGTAAAATCCTAAGGGCATGTGACTTCCTAGGAATTCCCTTCTTTACTGTATTCACAATGTGGGTGCGGGTCCCAGACTCGCAGGTTGCCTGGTATACTTTCCTTCCAGGATCTCCTTTATTCTTATACCACTTCACAATTTCAAAGGCGTGTGTCTTCTTTGAGATTCTCTTTCCTTCTGTGCCAACTTCAGACTTAACACTTGACTGGTACACTCTCCTGCCAGGACTTTGACAAAGTTACTTGTAAACACCTATTTTCACCTGGTATACTCTCCTGCCAGGACTTTCACACAATTACTTTTAAACAAAACACTTCTCCTCACCTGGCGAATTCTCCTGCCAGGACTTTCACACAATTACTGTTCCATTTTATCCATGAAATATTAGCCAAAAATTGCTGTATCGGTCCTTGCTCAACAATGTTTGTTTGTGCAGTACCTTTTGGGAACACTACACATAATTAAGACTACAAGTTTAAGTACAATTTCACCTTTGGTACAAGCCTTATCTCAAGAGTAAAGGGAGCAGTAGAACAAGTTACACAAAGGACCAACAATTACGTGATTCAAACAAACACTTACTCAAGGCTTCTTGGTAAAAGAATATACGTTTATTTACACAGTCAGTTTGAAAACATTACACTAGCAAAAGCAGCTCAATATCACACAATAATAAACCAGAAATACACAATCGGTAACTAAATTAACAAGTTCAGCTCCCCTGAAGTGGGAGCAAAATGGCACTTAATTACAAATACTTTAAAAAAGGGGTAACAAGAAAAGATTATAAGAAAAGACAGCACAAATACTTGCAAAGGCAGGGCAAACGGTTTCAGTTAACTACAACCAGCAATTCTTCTCAAAAGGCCTGGGCCAAAGTCAATGGTTCAGAGTCTTTGTATAGGATAGCACAGTACTGGCAGATAACAGTTAAGTCTTTGCCACAGAGTTTAGAAGAATTTGGCTAGGCAAAAAGTTTGACGAATGTTTAGGGAAGGACAAGCCTTCAAAGTGGAGAAAGTTTCCACGAACTTTCGCAATGGCGGAAAGATTTCCGGATCGCGTTTGCACAGTACCTTTGTATTGAAGAAGAGCTGTAGCTGAGGCAGTTATTCCTGGCAGCTCGAGCATATCTCGCTGTTCCTGAGCTTCAGTCGTGCGGACAAGAAGGAGGATGTCGGGAGGTTCCTGCACTGCCCAGGGATGAGGCCAAAAGCTTAGCAAGACATTGGTTTAAGGTGTGAGCGCCTTAAAGTCCACGAGCTGGTTTACTTCCCTCTGGCTACACAGTTTTCAACAGCATTCTGATGAAAATTCGACCAGATGGGGACAGTGTCCATGTGGCTTACGAGTTGGTTGTTCCCACCAAACTCAAGGGAAGAAGTTAACCTTGAAGGGCTTCTCTGTCGATGAAGTTTCAGGCAATTCGGACCAGCAGCTGGGCTTCACCGGTCATTCAGGAGTTGCAGCAGTCCTCTTCCTTCAGCTCGACTTCGGTTCTTTCGTTCCAGTGGTCGACTCTGCTTTCCAAGTCCCAGAGACCTGCTTTTAAACGATTTTCCCACATTCATTCTGTCACTCACACAGCAGGGCGGCTGTCCTTGCCGGACAGCCAGCCCGCCAATCACACCAGAGTGCATTCAGGTCTCATAGGAGACTAAGCACACAGAGTTTCGGGCACCTCCCTCACATCCTGTCCACCCCAGACACTCAGGTGCCAGAGGAGGGCTTCAGCATTGAAGCCCGCCAAAGGTCAACGGACAAAGGGACCAACCCTGGTTTGGCGCGCAGAGACAAACATAAGAAGGACCTTTTCTAAAAGAAATGGTGAAAAAAGTTGACCAGAGTCTGTTTTTACAGATAGGTCTTGGGCACCATATTTTTGAAAAACATGGCTGACACGTTTTGTAGCTACCGTTGTTAGCGGGTGGGAAAAATCACGGTAGTTTGATCTAAACCACTGCCACCAGCCATTTAAAGAAGGAAAGGGTAACATTTGACTGTTACATGAGTGTTATGACTCAGGGGAAGCTAAGCTGCCCCTCCAGCACTCTATAGGAAGATAGTGTGTGCTGGGTCAGTAAATTTAAACAGACTAGTAAAGTCAATTTAACTTTACATACTCTGGGAGACAGTAGTTAGTCCCAGATAAGGTATTTAAACTTGGGAAGTCTGAAAGACATCCATGTGCCACTCCACTGAAGGTGCTGTGTGACACATAGACAAAAATGATGCCCATGGAGTTGTTTTAAAACTCCATAACCATAGAACACAAAAGTAAAACACACATCAAAATACATGGAAGAGTGGGAAAAAAAGGCTCACTCTCCCAGGTAGAAAAATAAAATCCTAGATATCCAGCAAAGTTGCTGGGGGTCTCAAAAGGTAAGGGAAATTAGCACATTTTGAGAATTCTCCCTAACAATTTCAATAACAGCTCTCTTTTTCATAAAATGGACTTTTGCCCCTTTTCCAAGTCCATTCACATTTATTTGACTTTCTTTCTCAATTTTGTGTCTTTCGGGATATGGGTTCAGTGACCCGTTCCTGGCATGGCTGACAGGTATGTAAACCTCTTCGCATTGTTCCTGTGTTGCTTCTATGAAGCGGTGAACACTTTTAGGCAAACCAGTAACCGTTCGGCCATCCCATGGCTTCCTGGGTGCTTGTAGTGTTCCTTGCACTTGTCCATTTCAGTTTCCCTCTGTGTTGCTGGCTCGGCGTGTGCCCCATTCACTGCTGTGTCTTTGCGTGTCCTTCTCTGCTGTATGTGGTTCCCGCTGGCCAGCCCTCTCAGGAGACAAGCCGACTGCATTCAGGTTTTCTCTTCACTGGTTGGATCAGCCACGATTCCGCTTCCCGCAGCGTCGTCTTCCTTCCTCAGCGTCATGGTCGGACTCACTGCGAGTTGCCGTGCAGCCCAGCGCCTGCAGCTTTCTCTGCTTGCTGTCAGCTGTGCTGGTTTTAAACTTCCTGGCATGGCTGAATAATCTCCAAAGACTAGACCACTGTGTGGACTTACCAATCTTAGTGATCTTTATTATTCTGTCCCTCTTCCTCTTCTCAGTGGTTACCATATTGTTCTTTATATGATGTTGAGGAAGCTGGTAGGAGATCTTTTTGGGAGTGATCATTACTGCTCCCTGCCTCTTGCTCGTCTCAATAATTGACATACTGCCCACTGTGTCAGGTTGCGGAATAAGGGTGGGTCTGGCAAGTGATAGAGGGAGAGCGTTACAGAATGCCATTAAGGCAGGAGGAGTGGAGGAAACATCTGCACAATGGAATGGGGCGTGTGTGTGACTTTCCTCAATGTCATATCCTTCCCCGATGGTTACCTCCCTGAGGTGGTCCTCCCACATATAGGCGCCCCTAGGGTCAGAATCAGGTAGCGGCTGCCGTCCCCTGACTGCATAGGGAGAGGCTGACTAAGAGAAAAGAGCGATGACATCATCAGATTCATCATAGGACCCACATCCACTCCCCCACCATTACAGGTTTCAAGTGGTAGTTCTCTAGGGACACCCATTGCTTATCTTGATCCATCCACAGGTAGGACACCAATACCGCGACTGCATTTCCCTATAATAATAACTCGTCCGAGAGTCGTACCCCTCCCAAATATTCGTAGAGGAACAATGTATCTCAAGTGATTCTTGGTTTCTTTCCCTGCCAAAGAAAATTAATCATACTCCCTCTTGCTTCCTTCCACAACAATTTGAGCACCTTGAATGGCAACATCTGGAACAGATAGGGAACCCTAGGCTAGATAAGAATTCCATTTTCAGGGCATTAAGCAAGCCCATCCATGAGAGAGTATTCTTACTCCAAAGATCCATTTCCCTGGAGAGTTTCAGAAACAACGGTGGACAGTTCACATTACACATATCCTCCAAGGACCTAGAGACTACATCCCCCAAAAATCTAATACTATCTAGTTGAATGTTCAGGGCCAAAGGACAGAGGACATCTAAATCTCTCTGTGTCATACCAGTGACATACCATGCCAGTATTGATTTCTTCTGATTGATTTCAAACCCTGAGAGGGCCCCATATGCCTCAATAACCCCAAAAGCTGCAGGAACGGAGGTATAAGGGTTCCTTAAATAGAGGAGTATATCATTTCCGTACATTCCTAGTTTAAATTCCCTATGTCCCACCTTTTTACACTCTATCTGGGGGGAATTCCTTGTTTCACTGCAAGGAGTTCCGGTGACAATGCAAACAACATTGGAGACAAGGGGCAGCCTTGTCTCATCCCTCTCTGCAGTACAAATTGCTTGGAGACTTTCCCGTTGACCACCACTCATGCCCTCGGGTCTGTGTAAACTGCCCTGATCCCATTGAGAACCCTTGCCTCAAGTCCAAATGTGCCCAAGACCTCATATAATAAGTCCCACCCGCTCGATCAAATGTTTTCTCTGTGTCAAGAGCATGAACCATTGGATTCCCCCCCCTTTGCTCTGGCGAAATCCATAAGGTTCAAGCTTTTACAGAATGTGTCCACCCCCTTCCTGCCTACAATAAACCCCACTTGATCTCGGTGGACCAGTAGGGGCATAAAATGTTTAAACCTGCAGGCAATCACTCTAGTAAAGATCTTTGCCTCAACATTCAGAAGCGAGATTGGCCTATCGGACATACAGGAACGGGGATCTTTGAACTTCTTAGGAATCACAGATATTAATGCCTGGCAGAATGCTCGGGGATGGGGGGCTCCACATTTAAAAAATAGAATAATACAACTTCACCAGATGGGGTACAAATATAACAGCAAATATGTTTTCAAAGCCCAAGGTAAGCCAGTCATCCCTGGACGCCCTTCCTCCAGGGTGAATTGGGCATCGACCCTTGAAGCCTTCTACCCACTTAATGTCAGGAGTGTAATTTCCATGAAATATTGCACCAACACCTCAGGCTCCGCAATGTTCTCTCTCACATAGAGAGACTCATAGAATGTGGAGAAACATTTAGCTATTGCAGCCAGGGACAAACTAAGCCTTCCACTAGCATGAAGTATCTCATCCACCCACCTCCTGCCCTCTGTGCCCATATCCTGACGTCTAACATTGAATCAGCCTTGTCCACTTTCTCATAAAACTTCTGTTCCAGGAACAGCAGTTTCCTGGAAACATCCCCCATCACCAACAATCCAAGCTCCTGTTGCTTCTTTCCAAAGGGGATCATTATGTCTCCAAAGTGAATCGCTTGTATTCAACCCATCTATTATTGGTACATACTGACAAAATAATTATTTGACCATTCATTGGGGACAGCCTCACAAGAGTCCACTCTACCTATCATTTCCCAATTCAAGCATAAGTACTAAATCCGGGTATATGTAACATGGGGAGGTTAAAAGAATTTGGAGCCTCTATCCCCAGGCTGTAGCCATGTCCACACATAAATCAACCCCATCGAATCTAGAAGATCTTAAAGGCATATCGACCCTGCGATGCAACCTGCTGTCCCCCCACTCATAGGGCAATTCTATCCAGCTCTGGTTTCACCCATAAGTTAAAATCTCTGCCAAGTATTAACAGACCCCATCTCTCCTGGCGGATGTATTCCAAAGCTCCTCCAAAAAGGCCAGCTGACCTTGGTTCTGGCAGTACACCATTGCCACTGTCATCACAACTTCCCCTACAATGCCTGTCACTATCAGGAGTTGCACGCCTGACCCTCTCCTCAGCGATCAGCGATGGATCCCCCACCCTCAGCCATTGTGAAATAAGATGCCCATGCCCTCCTTTTTAATTCTGCAAAAGCCTGATGCGCCTGACAAATCTTTGCACTGGCAATACGTTCTTCCCCTGCTGTGAACCTAATTTCCTGCAACATGAGAATGTCCAAGACCAGTCTTCGGAACTCCCTAGCCACAAGAGCCTGTTTAGTGGGCAAGTGCAGGCCCTTTACATTTGGCATGCTCACTGCCAGGTGGCCCATCCGCCCTCCTCACCTATTCCCTATCTCTGCCATAACATTAGCGACACATCACTCCTTAATAACCCCCTACAATGACACAGCCCAATTACTGTGTGATTACCCAATTACCCCCTTTTGCAACCAAACCTTCACCACCCTCTCGTCTTCCCCCTTCCCCACCCTCCTCTCTACCCCAGCACTCCACCCCTTCCCCTGCGACCCCAAAGAAAGAACAATCCCATGCCTCCTACCGAGATGCCGTTCCTTGAATGCGCCACCAGAAATACTCACTCCCGTCCCTGACCTTTCACATACAACAAATCCCTTAACCCCACCCTGCACTCCTCAAACAGTTTGCCCAAGAAAAATGTAACATTAAGTCACTGTGCCATCCTCATGACCGTCATCACTTCACCAGAGGCATATTCAGTCTCAAATACTTTCTACCGCCAGGGACTCTCTTCCGTGCGAGTAGACCACTAGGTTGACCATGGTCTATCTTCTTATCACCTCCCATTGACAGATTCTCTCCATCCAATGCTTCCTCTGAGAGATTCTGAAAGACTTGCAAAGCCTCAGTCCTGTTAGTGATCATATAATCCACATCCTTATCCTCAAATATCAGCATGAATGGATAGGCCCATTGGTAGCAGATCCCTTTTTGATTTAGCCACTGCATCAGTGACCAACAATCTCTATGATGGGCCAGCGTGAAGTTGGATAGATCCTGGCAAATGCGCACCACATCCCCCTCATACTGAATACTCCAGAGGTGCCTCACTCTCTGCATGACTACAGCCTCCTCCCTGTATCGATAAAAGAAAACCACCACAGATCTAGGACCTTTTACCTATGCTGCTGCCACCTATATGCACTCTATCAATCTCCACCTCCTTACTACCTTCCTCCACAAAAAGGAAGTTCACAAGTGCCTTGTCCTTCTTCTCAACATCACCCGCTGTTTCCCCTTTCTGCTCAGTAAGGCCTAAAATCCTCAGAATGTTCCTCCTTTCCCTGTTCTCCAGGTTGCCCAGCATTAACCAGAGTTCCTCACTTGAGTATACGCGCGTTACAAATGCCATATCATATATCATATCATTCCTCACGCATGTAGACTGTCGTTTATCATTGTGTGTTGGCCTCGATTTATCTCGTTACTTTTCGCATTTATGTTAGAGACGAACATACTCCATTGAACTACCCTTGCAAGCAAATATTTTCTGATCGGCCGTAATAAATAAAATGAGTAATATTAATGAAGTTCGACTAGCAAGACTAATTATCATTTTTTTGTTTTCATAACGGGTATTTGATCCCTTACTGCCACTGCCATCTATTTGTCATGACCCCTGCTTCCAAGGGGTCAGGACTTGCCACACGACCTTGGAAGCAGGCCCATAACTCTGATCCCAGGAACCAGCCAGTCCCAATTGGGACCTTTTGGACCTTGTCCTGGCGTCAGTGGCGCCAGGCTCATGATGGTGACCGGTCCCGGCACTGGAAGCGCCGGGCTCATATTAGGTAAGAGTGCTTGGTGGACCTACCTGTAGCAGACCATGCTGCTTACTTACCAGCTAACTGGTCTCCTGATCCTTCTCTGCCTGGGACTACTTTTCTGTCTGGGTGGAGCAGGAGCCACTCCCTGGAAGCAGAACACAGGAACTCTTCTAGAAATCTGGAACTCTTTTCTTACCTGGGTGGGGCCGTGGAAGAAGACGCCTAAGCACTACAGAAGACTATTTAAACCACACCTGATTGGTTTCACGTGCTTCGCGTTATTCTGCATCTGCAGCAGGACGCTCACCGTGTCAGCTCCAGGAAAACTCCCACTCCGGATCCTGTGAATACGAAATAACCTGCTGGGATCCAACCTTCAGTCTTCTTCAGTCTTCTGCAGCTCCTGCAAGACAAAGGCACAGGTTAGGCTAAAGAAAGGGCAGCGAATTTACTTACCTAATCCAACGGCAACATCAGAACCGCCTTTTTCTGCCTTTCTCTTCCGGCATCCGACATCTGCAAAGAGAAAGAACATCGGTCAGTAATATTTAACTACAGAGCCTGCTTACCTGTGTTACGTCCGTACCAACTCAGCTCGCGCTGCATTCCGGCACCTGCAAGGCAAGATATTTCGGTTAGTAACGCTTAGTTACAAGTCTGCTCACCTGTGTTACGTTTGCTTCCTCGGCACCTGCAAAGACAAAAGAGACATTACAGTGCATTCTACAGCGCTAGAACAGTCTTGCTACTTACGTGCCATTAGAAGGATAATCTTCATCTCCACAGCATCTAAAAAGGGAAAAGACATAGACTTTAAGACTTAAGATTTTTGAAAGTGAAGAGAACAATCAAAAGGAACTTTATTACTTATGAGGCACGCTCGTGCATTAACGGCGTCTTCGCTCTCAGCAAATCCTCTATCAAGAGGCAGAGCTCGCATCCAGTGAAGCAACTGGACCCAGCGCCCCTGCACAAGACGCAGGATGGAGAGCCCGGCATTTACCTATATAAGGTAAGCGCAATATCAACCCAGTTCCACGGGGAAAGAAAGGGCGAGAGGGGCAAGGAACTTTTCAAACCTTCCAAACACTAATACCTTGGTTTACCCTTGCAGACATCTCACTCTTCAGCTTAAACTATCGGTGGGAAGGGGGCCCAGTCCGGGAGCAAAACGAACCCTGCGCCTAACCCTGAAGACCGTATCCTCGCCAGATCAAGACCTGCGCCTCCGGGGGAACCAGGTGAGCGTTACACTATTTGAGACACCGGCGGATGGATTCTTCAGCAGACACCTGCAGCTTCGTGTCAACAACTGGAGCACGATCACCATATTATGGGACGATCGCCAAGGGCCCACATGCCCTTACGCTGTACTAGTGGCTAGAAGCAACATAACAACCTTTAGGCTGGACTAGTGCCTAGTTGATGGAAGAGCCTTGCGGTTCACCGTGCTTCCAAAGTGATTCTTTTTACGAAAATGAACACCCTGTGTGCCATAAAGGAACAGCGCGTGACTCAAGATGAAACGGAACAGTTATTGCGGATACAGATAAAAGAAAATAAATGGCTTCCGGAGTGCATATGTCAATTGCTGAATATTCTCTAAACATTTAATGCCAAATAAATGTACTTTACCAAATGTACCGTGTTGCTGTTTCATTGTAAAGTACAGTTTCATATTCCGAATTGTGGCGCGCTGTGTTGTGAGTTGATCTGTGTTGGTTTCCGGGTTCTGTGTGGAGTCGCGCAGAAGACGACTGGGCGCGTTTGCCTACGCAGCACAGTAACGTCACAGGGAGAGGCGGGGAATATGAATGTTTTGATAATGTCAGGCTCAGGGGCGGGGGAATTGATTTAGTGCCGCAAAAGCAGGTCAGCCAGGGCGATCGGGGAAAAGATAGGATTATCAGAAAATGGCAGCTCCCTGGTGCTTGTTTTCGCGTGCGTTTAATGGACGAAAACTCGGGTAAGGTCCATAGGAAAGTTTTCTAAAATCGAGCCACTTAGGCTTAAAAAAACATGGCCGACCCATAGGGACAATAACATTTTTTACTAGACCATGCCTTTAACATAACAATGACATCACAGGAAATTACACAAAACATACATTGTTGGCACCACTGCAGCATTCTAAAATGCACAACCCATCAAACAGCACAACATGGAAAGATGCTCAAATGTTTAAAATGTATAATTTTGTGAATGGTAAGTTAACACCAAATTCAATTACCTAACTTTACAGAAAATAATCACACAGAGCTGGTAGGCAACGTTTGCCCTGCTCTGTAGCAGCCCAGGCATTGCATATCTATTCCTGCAGTGCAGGTTGAACACTGAACAACCTGGAGACTGATACCCTCCCCAGTCTGATAGGCAGATGCTGGGTAATGGTGGTACGCTCTGCCACTTGCCTTCACTGGTGGTTCACCTAAGGTCTACCCTGGCAAGAGTGCAGGGCAGAGTCATGTAGTTGTCAGGTCAGTGGATTGATCTGACCCCATCACTCAAATTAATCATTTACCAGCCTACCACTGACAGATTAATTGCCTTAGAGTCACATAAATTACCTGCCATTGTAAAATGCAAGTAGGATCTGTCACCCAAATCTGTAGGCGCTAGGACTGCTTAAAAAGCAGTAGCCTACTGCCTAAATCAGTAGGGTTGGCAAGTATGCTATCGGGTTGTATTTCAATATTCTCCAAGTGAGCGTGGCTCTGAAGATTGCCAAACACTGGCTGCCATGGGGTTGCAGGATACCATACAACACCTGTATGTCTGTTCACCCTATTGATGTACCAACATGTATCTGCCAGTTTAGCCTGTTGGCCCTTACTTGATGTGCTAAAACGTCTCCTACACGAGTCACGCCTGAACAATGTTCCCACTTACCCTCTTTTTAAATGACCAGTGGACTCAGTTCGAGTGCAGTGTGAGGACGTAATCAGATCACCAGAGGATCTGAAACGTACGTTTTATGAAACGCAACGCGTCGGACACGTGATTAAGATGCGTCCATGGGTCGCTTACTCTAATAGGAACTAGTCTGTACTGTTTGAATAATGTGGCTTAGGCACACGCTACCGAAACACTCACCACTGCACAGTCTCAATGGCTGAACCGTCGCTCAGGATGTAAGTAGCTTACTCGTTTTCACTTCTCTGCGAATGGGTTGCATGTATATTTAGGGTTTGGCACGGCGGGAGGGAGTCTAAGGTCTTATTAATGTGTTAATGTTATTGATGACTCCTATTCTCTCTGCTCGTGAGTGTGGCTGGTAAACTCGGCTTTACTGTATGTGTTTTACATGAGCTTTTTGTTCGTTGCTTTTGAAAATTATGTTTGAGGCTGTAACCAACGGGATTTTTCGGCAATATACATTTTAACTTCCGTTTTTAAAATAGATACTTTGCTGAGAAGTGATCGTACTTGCCATTCAGCAGAACTTCCATACCCATTGGCTTTAATAATTACCATGTGGGTTCACAGCTCCACACCGTTTATATCTTGGCACCCCCAGTAATGCCCCATTCATTGACCAAAAAACACGCTGGAAACGCCAGCACTTTGGGCTTGTGTATAGGCATTCTGTAAGCATTTGCCAAGCACTGCCGTTGTGGCACTAAGCTGCGACATGGTGTTAGTACCTGGGGAATATGATAGCTTGCACTGACAAATGCCTAATCGCAAATCAAAACTTGATTTGCTCATGTTTTTTTTTAACAAGACGTAAGTGCAAGGGCATAACTACTGCTTACCAAGTGTCTGAAGGCACACTTGGTTAAGGCATTTAATACACCAGTATCGCATTTAAAGCTCCAATTACCCCCTCAACGCTCTATAGTCCTTTTTGTAATAACGGCGGAACACATGTACACCCCAAAGTTTAATGTTACGCTTTGATAAAGCTCGCTCCCATGGATCCAGGGAGGTTTTGCCCTGGATATGGAGTGGCAGGAAGCATGCGGAAATGTGTGTTTTTGTAATGCACCCGTTTTCTTGGCGAGCCAAAAGTAGCTGTTGGTTTCAAGTTAACCAGGCTCCCCTAAGATTGAAGCAGGAGCTAAATAGATCCCAGCAATTTTGAACCCTGAAAAGTAATGAATGATTTTATCAGTGACCAGATGGGCTTTACTTGCGTTAGTTTTCTTGAGAGTACCCTTTCCAAAGACCGAAAGGCTCTAAAAACCAATCCTGATAGTTAAATGGCAAAGGTGGCATGGCTGAGAAATTATTTTGTAGTCCGTGTTGCGTCCCTCTGATAGAGGCCCGAGCAACTCCCCTCCATTTCACAGTGAGTATAGCGCCTCTATCCCACCGCCACCTTTTACAAGAGTGCTTTTTTTGGGGTGTTAGTATAATAATCACCACTTGAGTTTGCAATCGGAACACTCCATTGGTAAATTTGATTCTGGGTAGATTTGTGTGTGCATTGTGATTTGTGCAAGCTCTCTGTGATTCTTGTGACAGTGCGTATGTCAGACCACGTTTCACTTTCTCTTATAATATAAAAGATACTGTTTTTATGCTCTGGCACTCCAAAATTGTAATCATGTCTAAAGTATGTTTGGTTTTTTTTTTTTTTTTTTTTTTGGGATAAATATCTGCAGAAAACAGAAGGTTCAAGTTGGACTAAAGTTTCAAAATGTTAGAAACCGTCAGTACAACTTCAAAGTTGAAAAAGAAACTCCTCTAAAACTAAAAATGACCCGAGTAAAATTGATAGTGCAATTTATTTTTAAGGAATTTGTACTCGCCCAGCTTCCTGCAAACCGACTTCAGGACAGTGTGCATTGTCCTCATTCACCTCTCATAGAAGTCCTGTTTATGCACCTTCCTTGATCGTTCCGTGTGAAAGGTATTTGATTAGCCCTCTCCTGTGTAAAACATGTGCAATACTCTGCACAACAAAGCATCCTTTTCAGAATGGCTGTGTAAGTAGGTACACTGAACCGCTGGTCTTGGGTAGGGTTACAGTTATTTGCAGCAGTGTGAGAGTCGGCCTTTAATTGTTAGAGACTCCAGCGAGTTGTGGGAGATTTGGCAGGGAAGGTCTCCATGAGTCTAAATATCTGCACTATATTTTGGTAGATTTGTCATAAAAGCAACCTCAGTAGGTTTACCATGAACTGTAAGTCAAGATGGTTCAATCAAGTCACTTCTTATTGTCTAACCTTTGCCAGAGAGATGAGCAAAAGGTCTAGAGCCGTCACCTAAGGCAGATGATATTTGAAACATCTTTCTTGTTGCCCCGCCCAATTCCTTTCCCGCTAATCTTCTTTTTGTGTTTTGTACCAACCTTCTTATTTGTTTTGAAATGTACAGAACCATATCTGCTGGTAAACCAGTGTGGCATAATTAAGAATGGGAGTAGCCCTGCAGCTGGTTATCAGGGAAATGCTTTTAGCCTCCCCGCAGAAAGTGGCAATTTGTCAGATTGCTTAAACTTCCCACCGACACAAGCTATTTCGAAGAAGGCTATGCTGTTGGTGATATGGCTCTTGGCCAGTGAATAATGGAGAGGGCGGTTGCTTTATGACCTCTTTCCTTAAAGGCGACAAAAGAGGCTGTTGGTGAATTGGAAGGGTGAGGTCCTGGCCAGGTACTTGAGGGATTGATCTAACAATTTGAGGAGCCCTCTGCCATCCTAAGTAATGGGTGGGTCGAATTGACTCATTGTTGGAGACATGACCCTTAAATACTCTGGGGTTAGGGTGCGAGTGATGGGCAAACTTAAAAGAAAATAATATTTTTAGAAAAACCACTGAAGGAAGGAATACAGTCTTCAAGAGTAAATGATTGGGAAAAGGAAGAGGGACATAAGGGTAATCATTTTGCACGTTCGTGTGAACCAAAATACCTATGCTCTGGGGATGGAGTCTGGGCTATAAAGACGGTGAGATGTGAAGTTCTGACTGTGTAATGAATGGTGTTTGAATTCTAAGTAGTAGTGTAGCTGTCAACACACATTGATACCCAGACGGCCCAATGGAACGCTATATTGATGTGGTTCATTGCGCCTTAAATCAGTAGCTGCCAAGTCACGATTTCCCCATACCACATAATAAGCAATCTACTTGTATAAAAAGTCACACAAGAAATAACCTGCTTCTTTAATGCCAATGCACACAGTAAACTTTTCCTTGAACAGCATGACAAATCTGCTACTGCATAATCTGTGAAGCTCAGGTTATGAAGTAGTTGGTATATGCCCAAAACTGCCAAAAAGTATAAAGGATACAACATGTTAGGATGTTTACTTTGACCAATGGACCTGCAGCATTGTTATTGGTAAAAGAGGGGATGCATGCGTTTAGTTACAAGGCTGACTTGGGTACTTTTTCGTTGAGTTCTGGCCACAGTGTCTCTTGTCTAAGTTGTTTTACCCCTCCTTCATCTCCCTGGTACTTTGTGCTTTCATTGTAATTTTTCTGTACATTCGAGGTGGATAATGCAGCAGTGGGGTATGGTCTTTGAATTAAATGAAATGTTGATGTGTAGCAGTCAATATTTATGCATCCAATTAGTTATAAACTATGGGAAGCCGTCCCCTTAATGCAAAAGATTGTTAAATTAACAATCTTTTGCAATAAGGGGACGGCTTCCCAGAGAACCAGGCGTTGTAAGAATACTATGTAAAGTGAAAAATGCACTGTCATGGTTTGAAGGCTACAGCGAATTAGAGCATGAGAATGATTCTATGAATGCAGACCTGACCAGTTGATTCGTGATTTCTTTTGTTTTTTAAAATTTTATTTGCATGCTTTCACTTTCCTATAGATTGGCCTGTGGTGATGTGGACGGGAAATTTGATGCGCTATTCAACAGAGTGCGCGTTATTCAGAAGAAAAGTGGGCAGTTTGATGTAAGATCATTTTCTTTTCTTCTACAAAGAAGTAGGCCATCTTTTTCGAATGTTATTAAGATGCCAGACCGGTTTCTAATACATTCTCATTTTTAAATAAACCTTTACGTTGGTTAATCGTGGATAGATTTTTCTTGGGTTTCTGCAATGCCTTCTACACTGTTCCTAACCGAAGAAACATTTGATATCAGCCTTCATGTGGATACATATTGACAACTATATAAATGACCAGAGACATCAAGTGCTGTTTAATGGATTTTCTTCAAGGCACAGTGCTTCGACCAGAATGGTGCTCTATGATCAATAGACAAACAATGTGACAAGTCCTCTTCCGAAAATGAATAGAAGGTAAAAACCACAAATCAGCCCTTAAGGTCCCCATATTTAACAAATCCCACTCGTCCTTGACCTGTTCTTCCGTCTTAGCTTACTGTTTCTTTGCCTGACAGAAAATTAGCCGACTGCTCTCAATTCCTCTTCTTGCTCCACTAAATTCCCCCCACTCTACATGCCTTACTGGTTGAGGCAGTGGCACTGTCATCCTGTACCACTCTTCTTGGACTACTTCTTTTCCTCCTAACCTCTCAACTTATTCTCTCTTTGAAAATCACTTATCTTTATCTTCCTTGAAGCCGTGTACTCTCTCCTCTCCTTCTTACTATCTACCAACCCATTGGTTCTCCTAACCCTTCTAATGATCTTGTCTCTCTTCTTCCCTCCCTGTCTCCCTTCCTCCTGTTAGGTGACTTCAATCTCCACCTCTCTTCCACCCACTCGTCATCCCCACTTATCCCTCTTAAATCTTACTCGCTTCACCAGCTCCCTAACCCATCTTCCCATATCTCCAGTTCATCCCTTGACCTCTTCCACTCAATCACTCGCTATTCTGACCATTATCTACTCTCCTCCTTTTCTATGCTCCCCTACCTGCTCTTCCACTTTGCATTGGTATGACCTCTACTAATTTTCCACGCCCTCCTTTCTCTTCCCTTTCTGCCCCCCCTTCCTTCTCTACTTTTGCCATGCTCCGAGTTTACCTTTCTTCTACTCTTGATACACTCTACCCTTCTGAATCGATTCTTCTAGCAAAAAGGCTAAACCATAGTTGACGCCTTGCATTTGCTCTCTCCGTTCTGCACTACAAAATGCAGAGCGTCATTGGTATAAAAAAAAAAAAACATGCTCTCCCTCTGACCCCTCTCTCTCCTATCTGTACTCCATTCTTCCAATGACTCCTCTCCTTGCCGCTAAAAACACTACTTCTCTTTTGCTTTCCTCTCATGCCACACTTGTCACCTTTCAGATTATCAACAAAATGCTCTGTCCTCCGACATCTCAACCTTGTCGCCTCTGCCCTCATCTGACTATGCTGATTAGCGAGTTGCTACCCTACGGGCTTCCCCATCCGACTCTCCCTCTAGCTCTGTTCCTTGACCTGCACCCTCTCACTTATCTCACTCTTCTTCCCCCTGCCTTTCACTGACCTGGATACTGCCTCATTCAATGCCCATCTCAAGGTCTCCCCTCTTAATCCTCTACCCTCCTCTTATACCCACATATTCTGTTTGATGTCTCTCTTCAATCTCTCGCTGTCCTGTTTGACTTTTCCTGTTATGAAACATGCTTTGGTTATCCCTATTCTAAATAACTTCTCTTAACCAGTGTTCTCTATCAAACTACCGACCCATCTCCCACAACTTCAACAAGTTGTGTTCTCACAAATCTCCTCCTTCCTCACTCTCGACTCTCTTGTGCCCTGCGCCTACCCCTTCCCCATTCAATGGCATTTCTGTCCTGCACACTCTACTGAAACCGCCCTTCTCCATGTTCCCAAATGACTTCATCATTTTACATGTCACAACAGATCCTATCCCATTCTCGTTTTCATTGATTTCTGTGTCGTTTCACAGTTGATCACTCTACTTTCCTCTCCAATCTCACCTCATTTGGGTTCTTCATTTCTATAACTGATTGGTTCGGTTCTTATCTTTCTAATCACTGCTTCGGTGTCTGGGCTGGTCACATTCCCCATCTCAACCTCTTCTATATGGGGTCCACCAAGTCTCACCTACTCTTCTCTATCATCGAATCGTTCAATCTTTCTCCTCAATTTTTAAATGCTGACGATTCATCTTGTCCTTCTCGAAATTCACTGAATCTCGCCATGTCTCATGTCTCTGCTGTCCAGGACTAGATGCAGACCCACCTCCTTCAGCTTAACCCATCAAAAACCGAGCTTCTTTGCTTTCCACTCACTTCTCCTACACCCTAATCTGTCCCGCCTGGCCTCCTGTTTCCTCCTATGGTTCTCCCCTTCTGCTCGCAATCTTGGCTTCAACTTTGATTGTTCACTCTTGTTTTCTTCACAGATCTCCCTGACTGCTCGCACCTACCATTTTTTTCTCTTGTTCAATATTCATAAAGTTCATCCTTCCTTATTCTTACCAGACTCCCCTCTTCTCATCTTACCCGTTTACGTTCTGTATTCATTTCCACGATGTCTTCTCTTCTCTCTCCCCCCTCACTTCTTTCCATTTCTCTTCTCCCCTATGACTCGTCTTTTCCATTTTGTATAGTCTTCAAGTGCTACCATGGCCTTGCTCCTTCTTGCTTCCCATGTCTCACTCCACTCTCCCTCCCATCCTCTCCGTTCCCAGTATCTTCTGCCTCCCCCGTTCTCTCCTTGCCCTGATATTTTGGAATGCTCTTTACCCGATTGCCGTGCCTCCCCCATACTACATATTTTCTATTGCTGCCTGAAAGCACACCTTTTGACCTCTCTTGCTTCTACTGCATTAGTTATCCATCCCATCGTTTCAGAGGGATCGAAATTACGATTGGATAATCGGGTGCTAAAAACAGCTCCTGACTATCCACCATTAACCAGTGAGCAGGAGCTACCACTGGGGGATTTGGAGATAGATTTGCGGAACGCTTCATGCTAACTTCCACATAAGATGCAAATGTAACATTGTGTCCATATTTATGACCCCCTCTATCATATAGATTGTCCCATATGACAAAGGTGTTTACTCATAGATATGTATGTTGGGCATTAGTTTGCCTGGGGCGACAACATTCAAACTAACCAGGTTCTTCTAGCCTACAACCAGGAGCACAATTTGGAACACTGTTTGAGATATTGTTGTACCCATTTTTCATGATGTCCAGCTCTTTGGAGAAAATGCTCTATAAGTTACAATAAAATGCAAATACAAAATTGCTTCATCTTTGGGTTGTAACCCCCTGAGGACTACCAAAAAAAAAAAAAAGAAAATGGGAAGTTCTCCATGTTAGACTAGAGTTTGTTTATCGGTTTTATCCAGCCAGAAATAACGGCCAAATACCCTCTGAGCAAGAATACCAGGAGCAGACCCAGACACGTGCTTCAGCCACAGTGTGTCATCAAAGAAGTGTGACTGAAGTGGAACTCTCTCTTAAGGTATAATGACAAGACGCCTGCCTGTGATTCCCCTCCACCCCATGACCCCTTGGGGAAAATTAGTCATCCAACAATGTGAAAAATCCTATACGGATAGAAAAGGAGAAAAAAAATAAAATAAAGCAAGCTGACCTGATGCTAGCCTCAAAATATGCACTTGCCGCTTGTCCTTGGTGAGCAATAATTGACTCTTGGTGAGCACACAAGAGATGGTGTGTTGTGTGCATGTGGAGAACTGGGAAGTTGAGCACATTTATTATGTCTTGCAAGTAGCTTCCAACTTGATATTTGTACTGCTGTTCTGGGGGCTCTAACCCAATCAAGGGCCTCAATCACGTTTCGCTCTATGCCATCTTGGAAGACAATGAAGATTGTCCAGGCTTACAACTTGGGCAGTCTTGATTCTATTAAAGACAAGGAGGGGAGCATTATGCTTTACTTCTTGAATTACTGCTCCCATAGCAATTCAACTTAAACTCTTTTAAAAAAAAAAAATATAAATAATTTTTTTTAACTTGATAATACTTTCTTTTTGTTCCTTCCAGCTGCCCTGGAAGCTTGCAACAAACCTAGTGGTAGCATAGTTTGAAATAACAGGGAAAAATGTCCTTGGACTACAAATGCCCAAAATCAGTCCTCATAGTCCTGTACCACCCCTCTTGTCCAATCGGGGCTGACCCCTGTCCATAAGAGGGACTATAGCTGGCTCTCAACTCCTCTTTCTTTGACTGGTACCCAAAACTGAACCAAGTCCAACAATCAACTTGAACCAACATAATAAACAAACTGGAACCACTCATCCTTGCCAAACTCATGACTTAGAGCTGATAACATTGCATCTTCTTACTTGATCCTCTCGATCGGTTGTTACGATCCTGCTCTCAGGTTGCTTTTTGATCTTCCCCTGAAAGGAATGGAGACGTGATCATAAGAGTGGGTCTTTACTCAACACATTATCAAAACACAGTTCATGCCATGTCATGACCCACGAGGGTGGGATATAATGCTTGCCTCTTTGTCTTTAATAGAATCAAGACTGCCTGAGCTGTAATCCTGGACAATCTTCTTTCTATGGCAAGACTGAGTCGTGCGTTCTGCTTGTTCAAAGCTATTAATCACTCTATTAGCTATTTGTGAGACGGGCTTGAAATAACTTCAACTGTCTGTACGTCCCATAGAACCATGTACTTGGGTTCTGGTGGTTTTCTCACTCCTTTTCGAAGCCATATGACAGCGGGGTGCTCTCCTATCGGGTGTCCTTCCACCTTGTCATGCCCTGCTTATATCGCAAACCTGTATACTCCTAGTGTTCTGTAGGCACAGCCTTCTTCGAACCTTTGCGCTAAAAAGTTCAGCATGTGTACTAAAGGGGCTGAAATGGGATTAGAACCGATGCCTGCACAATACGACGACCATAGAGTCCAAGCGGCACCATAGCTCCTAATGGTGGAAGGTGCCCACAAGCTTCTAATAACAGTCCGCAGTGAGCTGCGAAATGCCTGGCAGCTCCCAACGTCGCCTGAAACCTTGCATGCCAGTAGCGTCAGTGTGCCCTCTGGTATTAGCGGGTGAAACTGACCATCGGGACTCTGTAGAATGTCCGCTCTGTGAGGAATCGCTCTCGGAAAATCTGGAGAAAGTTCATCACTCCTGGAAACCATGGCTGGGATTTCCACATCGGCACTATGAGCACTAGCACCGCTTTTTCTGTCCTCACTTTCATCAGTGTGATAAATGGAGGGAACGCGTAGTGCACGGGTCCCGACCACTGTTGAAGGAACGCATCTGTTCCTGCTGCCTCCGTGTCTGTCCGCCAGCTGTAGAACCTGGGCAACTGGGTATTGAGTCTGATGGCGAACAAGCTTAGACCCAATGGTCCCCATAGATGTTGAAGATGGTCGGGAGTAGCCTCCAGTCACTGTCTACCAGATATCGCAAATTGCAGTCCGCTACAATGCTCTGAGCCCCTGTAAATATTCTGCTGATACCGATATCTGCTGGTGCAAGCAATGATGCCAAAAATCCTTCGCTAATTCCACCAGCATTCTGGAGGAAGTTCCCCCGTACCCGACCCCCCCCGCCCTAGCTTGTTTATATACCGGACCACTGAAATGTTGTCCATCTTGAGAAGGACGCAGCAGTTTGCACGGTCTCTGGTAAACGCTCTTACTACAAAGGAGCCTGCTAAAAGTTTCAACAGTTTATATGGAGTTTGAGTTCTTCCTGAGACAATTTTCCCCCCGTTTGGAGGTTCCTGCACCGCGCACCCCAGCCTGCTCTGCTGGCGTCTGATTCTACTACCAAATCCGGAGTATCTCCAGGCTTCCATGCTCTGTAACCACCAATGGAGTTCTGTCATGGCTTCTTGGTCTAGGGACACTAATAACCTTTTTCGCTATCACTGACCTCAGTTCTTTCCGACTCGCTCACACTTTCTGGGTCGGCAATTCCAGCACCGCTCTTTTGGTGTCTATTACGAAGCCTAGGAATTCTATTCTCTGGGCGGGGCAGAGATCTGGCTTCTTGGAATTGATGAGGAAACCGCGGGAGGTTACCAGGTTGCATACCCATTCTGCTTGGTCTCGTAGCTGTGCTGCGCTTTGACCCAGAATCGGTATATCGTCTAGGTATATTATGATCCTTATCCCTCTCTTGCGAATGGCAGCTGCTACAGGGGCGCATGAGCTTGGTGAAGGCCCACGGGGCGGATGCTAACCCAAATGGAGGGCAAGTGAACCTCCACAGTTCGGTACCCCACTGAAATCGGAGATATTTCCGATGCTGTTCTACAATGTTTATTGTTAGCTTAGACATCCTTGAGATCGAGACGGACAAGCCAGTACCCTGTCCTGAGAAGATCCCGAAGGAGGTGAATTCCTTCCACCTTGAAGTGTCTGTACACTACCCATTCGTTCAGACTCTTCAGATTTATTATGGGTCTGACCTTCTCCCCTCTGTGGACTAGGAACATGTTGCTGATAAGGCCTGGCGCCTCCTGTACTCCTTTCTTGCCCCTTTTACTGCTAGATCGTGTAATTCGCTGAAGAGCTGCACTCTTTCGCCCTGAGACTTGAACATTGGGGATGGCGCTCGTGCCTGTGAGGGGATGCCTACGAACTCTAGTCGCATACCTAACAGTGCCTGCAGCACCCATGCATCGCTGGATATCTCGCGCCATGCCTGTAAAAACCAGACTGTTATGCCCCCTACCTTGCAGGGAGCAGCTATGGTGCTCGCCGCTTGGTGCACTCTGCTGTCTGTAGGCTCCTCCCCATCTTCTATTTCTTGGGAAACGGCTCCTTGCTGGGAAGAGGTTGGCTTGCTGACGTGTTTCCCAGTATTGGGTTCTCTGTCCCTGGGACCTTCTGTTAGAGGTGAAGCGACCGGACGCTCGACCCCTCTGGCGCCTGGTCCTGGAAAAAACACGCCCGTAAAAGATTCTCTTGATGGAATTTTGAGCCTTTTCCAGGGCAGAATACGTTCCCACAAACTGGTTCATCTCCTTGGCGAAGGTGTCTCCGAATAGTTTTACAAAGGTAGCGGGCGCCCCTCTCTCGCAAGAACAGACATGATAACCTGTTCAGTGGTTATTAACCACTTGAGAGTTCGCAGCCACTGCTTTTACTCACTGTGCCTTTCACAGATGGGAAATATCCATTTGCATATCAGTCTTTGTCCTGCCCAGGGGCAGTCCAGCACCGAAATACAATGGCAATTCCAATCTGAACGAGAGTACCACCAGCAACCCCATACATGTGTTTCACCCTTGTTGGGGATCATCAGTGAGGTGAAGCTGATGCCTCTCTAAGCACAGTGAGAGGGAGACCACGTCTGGTTGCCCCCAGGAGACCTAGGGTTACCAATCCCAGGTTCCTTAACAAATAGTTTTACAAAGGTAGCGGGCGCCCCTCTCTCGCAAGAACAGACATGATAACCTGTTCAGTGGTTATTAACCACTTGAGAGTTCGCAGCCACTGCTTTTACTCACTGTGCCTTTCACAGATGGGAAATATCCATTTGCATATCAGTCTTTGTCCTGCCCAGGGGCAGTCCAGCACCGAAATACAATGGCAATTCCAATCTGAACGAGAGTACCACCAGCAACCCCATACACGTGTTTCACCCTTGTTGGGGATCATCAGTGAGGTGAAGCTGATGCCTCTCTAAGCACAGTGAGAGGGAGACCACGTCTGGTTGCCCCCAGGAGACCTAGGGTTACCAATCCCAGGTTCCTTAACAAATAGTTTTACAAAGGTAGCGGGCGCCCCTCTCTCGCAAGAACAGACATGATAACCTGTTCAGTGGTTATTAACCACTTGAGAGTTCGCAGCCACTGCTTTTACTCACTGTGCCTTTCACAGATGGGAAATATCCATTTGCATATCAGTCTTTGTCCTGCCCAGGGGCAGTCCAGCACCGAAATACAATGGCAATTCCAATCTGAACGAGAGTACCACCAGCAACCCCATACACGTGTTTCACCCTTGTTGGGGATCATCAGTGAGGTGAAGCTGATGCCTCTCTAAGCACAGTGAGAGGGAGACCACGTCTGGTTGCCCCCAGGAGACCTAGGGTTACCAATCCCAGGTTCCTTAACAAATAGTTTTACAAAGGTAGCGGGCGCGCCTCTCTCGCAAGAACAGACATGATAACCTGTTCAGTGGTTATTAACCACTTGAGAGTTCGCAGCCACTGCTTTTACTCACTGTGCCTTTCACAGATGGGAAATATCCATTTGCATATCAGTCTTTGTCCTGCCCAGGGGCAGTCCAGCACCGAAATACAATGGCAATTCCAATCTGAACGAGAGTACCACCAGCAACCCCATACACGTGTTTCACCCTTGTTGGGGATCATCAGTGAGGTGAAGCTGATGCCTCTCTAAGCACAGTGAGAGGGAGACCACGTCTGGTTGCCCCCAGGAGACCTAGGGTTACCAATCCCAGGTTCCTTAACAAATAGTTTTACAAAGGTAGCGGGCGCCCCTCTCTCGCAAGAACAGACATGATAACCTGTTCAGTGGTTATTAACCACTTGAGAGTTCGCAGCCACTGCTTTTACTCACTGTGCCTTTCACAGATGGGAAATATCCATTTGCATATCAGTCTTTGTCCTGCCCAGGGGCAGTCCAGCACCGAAATACAATGGCAATTCCAATCTGAACGAGAGTACCACCAGCAACCCCATACACGTGTTTCACCCTTGTTGGGGATCATCAGTGAGGTGAAGCTGATGCCTCTCTAAGCACAGTGAGAGGGAGACCACGTCTGGTTGCCCCCAGGAGACCTAGGGTTACCAATCCCAGGTTCCTTAACAAATAGTTTTACAAAGGTAGCGGGCGCCCCTCTCTCGCAAGAACAGACATGATTCCGAATAGCATGCCCTTTGCACGCTTCATAGGACGATGGATTGCTTAGCTTACTGTCTATTTTTAACAGGACTCTGCGCCTTCTCTCTGAAGAGAGCGCACAGTTCGCATTCCCCAATAGGCAAACTGTGCGTTGTGCCCAGTTGGCTAGTACTGGGGACGAGGTGGGGGGGGGGGGTCCACTGGAGTGCCTGTTTCTATGGCCGTCTCGGCCAATTCCATGATTTTTGCGAGAGGTCTAACAGCGTATCCTGACATCCGCGCTACGCTCTGTCCACCACTTTCCTCACATCTTTGGATGACTTTGTAACAAAGGTGACCATCTTTGGGTCGAGATCTGGGGTGTCTGTTACTTTGCCTGGCAGCTCAGGTCTGGGCCATTCCGCCCTCATCTTGCATCTTATCTCTCGGTCAAAGGTTTTCTCATGTGGAGAGTCATGTACTGGGCAACTCTGGGTGATGGCACCCAGTCTGTAGATCTAGGATGCCTTATCGATTCTGGATCGAACATATCTCCTAGGAGTTTGTCATCCGGGGGCTGATCCTGCGTCTCGAGTCTTTGAGGGGATATATCCTCCTCTCCGCTCTCGTCATCTGGTGTGTACACGGCATCCTCTTCATCCCCTGAATTGTACACCCCTGTGGCAGGGGGTCAATAGCCTGGCACTGTTGCCCTTCTCAAGGGCCTCATTTAGCCTGTTTACCGGGTCAACTGGCTCTTGGGGCATCAAGCCTACCCCTTCTGGTTGGCTCAGGGGTGTCAGTCTCTACTCTGCCAAGCATTTTTACAGCCTTTATGATCAACCCCAGAATTGGGGTGTCATGCTGAGGTCCCCTAGCCAGGGCTTAGCGCCCTCCTCTTCTTGGACTGGTCTTGTTCGGCTTTTTGCTTATTAAGCATAGCCTCTAAGTGGTCCAACCTCTGGGTAAGAGGGACCCCCCCACCCCCCTTCTGAGACTGCTTGGGACAAGAGTCCCCTAGGACCTTTTTTAAACTTAAGGAGAGATCCTGGTCCTCCTGCATGGGTTCTTCCACCCATTCCTCAGAGCTCCACTCTGGAGACGTGGATCTGGACCCTCTGGGCTCGTTGTATTGTGCCATAACGCAATATATGGTGGAACCTCAGCGTTGCTTATACTTATTGTTTTTGCCTTTTGTTATGCTTGGGTATTATTAATTTAGAAATGCCCGCACGACTTCCAAAGAGGAAATGTTCACAATTTTAAATATGATATAGTATTCCTACAGAGCTCCAGTCGCGCTGCGCTGAACCGTCCTCTCGCATTCCATTCGCAAAACAGCTCAGCGCGGCACGTGGTAGCTGCTGGGGTGAGCTTTCTCATAGCTGGACTTCCGCCGGGTCGGTGAGCGAGCGACCACGTATTATGGCCTGAGGAGGCTGGGCCAGGGGCCTAGTGAGGGCGTGTTCGCTCGCAGCTCCTGCCCCGGCTCCTCTGACTAAAAAAACTGCTTGCAGAAGGAGACCACGGGATGCTGCGGTGGTGAAAGAGGAAGCGAGAACTCTCCTCAAAAGCATACGTCGCTGGACTCGGTACATGAAAATATACTAATAATCACTTGGAACGCCTACTGCAATAACACATGCTCTCCTCTCATGAATAAATATGCATAAACATACAGTATGTGGGCGTGACGCGTCTAATGTAACAAATAACTACCAAGTACAAATCATCAAACAATATTATTTCAATGCACATTGTAAGAGGTACTTCGCTCAGGAGCAGCAACAAAGAAGGGCGAGTTGAGAGCCAGCTAAGGTCCCTCTTATTGACAGGGGTCAACCCTGATTGGACAAGAGGGGTGGTACAGGACTACGAGGACTCAAGGGATTTTGGGCATTTGTAGTCCAAGGACATTTTTTCTGTTATTTCAAACTATGCTACCACTATGTTTGTTGTAAGCTTCCAGGGGAGCTGGAAGGAACAAAAAGAAAGCGTTATCAAGTTTTAAAATAAAAAAAATTTAAAAAAAAGTTTGAATTGCCATGGGAACAGTGATGGAAGTAATGCTCGCCTGTCTTGCCATAGAATATTATTATTATTTTTTTCTTGTGCTTTGTTTTTTTTTTTCTTTTTTTTCTGCATCCATAGATATAGTGAGGTCACTTTTGAATCTCTTTGGGTCTACACTGAGCAATGCAGCCCCAAGCTTTCACATTTTTGAAGAGCAGATGCTGAAACCAGCCCCTGGTGTCCGGCATTACCCAGCAGGCAGGAGCTACCTCTAAGGGAGTATGTGGCATGCTGCAAATCAAACCTCTGCACGAGATGCAGACTTACTTGTTGTCCATTATTTATTATCCATTATACTTTAAACATTTTCTAGACTTCTTCAAATGCTGCTTTATATGCCTTCAGGCACACCCACTCGATATTACACAGGTACGTTTTGTATGGCATCAGTTGGTTTGGGGAGCCAACAGTAGCTGTTGGTGAGGAGTGAAATGGCTCTCAAAAATATCCAACCCTGAATCCAGTTATGGCTCTGTTGCTTCTGTCTCTGGTGATGCAGCTACACTGCACTTATTGTTTGTACTCCTACTCTTATTAGCTGTCATTTCGGTCTAGACTCTTCCCCAATGGGTGGGTATCAGACTGATATGGTAATGTTTTTTTCCTTTCTGGCACAGAGAGTGAAAATGTGATTTGTGCTTCACCTGTATAGGTTGCATTACAAAGAAATGGCAATTGTAGCGTCTGTTTCTTCCTAAGGGAGAACTTCTTATTTTTTTTAATTGATAAAACATTCAGCTTTAATACATAAAACTTACACTCACAAAGCATCAACTTCATTACTTCACCTTTTCTTTTCGAGTTCCTGCAAGGCGTCTGAGTATTCGCTCATCTAACTAATCAAGGCGTCGAAGGGCCATGTCCATAATCGGATTTCTAACCATACCATGACCTAGTCAATTCAATTTAAACTTTAGTCTGTCACTGTAATATTCTCTCAAGGAATCCCAGTAAGCATCTGATCAAGGCGGGGATATCTCCTCCATACAGCCTCTCCTACCACTAATCGGCATCTGTGCCCGCAACCTTTTTTTAGTTTTTCATAAAGTAATAAAGTTCTTTCTGTTCTTAACTCAGGGCAGAACAAGATCAAATGCTTTAAAGTTTTGTCATGCAAATTGCAAAAACGACAGGCTATAACCACCTCTCCATTTCCATATCGAGCTAAAGTAGCTCTTGTGTGTAGTATGTTAAGACAATCTTAAAAAAGCAGTCACGAAAGTCAGGATTTGGGGATGTATTCCGGAGTAACATTTGGTATTCTAATCAAAAATTTTGATAGGGTATGGGTCTTTGAGGCTGCCCTTAAAGCTAAAGTTTCAGATCATTCCATTGTCCATATAGCTCTTTTAATCAAAAGGGGGTTCTCGCTCTGTGTTTTCACAGGGAAACCTAGTTGGGTTAGTATTCCATCAGATTTTTAGATGGCATTGATTTAATGCCCAATTTCTAGACTCTTTTGTTTTTTGGCGCTTCTTTTCTTTTATTAGAGTTTCCTTTCTTAGTGGCACTGACATACTATATTCAAGTCTCCACATAATACAAGCCATGGATTGATTAATTGAGTTTGAAGTTCATCGATCAATTTTCATTATTGTTGCCACACAACTTTCTGCAGTTTTACTCTTAGAGTTCCAATAGACACTAAATAATGCCATTATTCTGTCTTTTTGGGGAGACTTTTCCACCAGTTTAATTAGGGAAATCTGGATTAATGGGCTAGGATGAATTACCCGAATAACTCTTCCTACAGTGTTATTTTTTTAAATTAATGTTAATAAACCTGAACTTGGGCTTTCCTTTTTTTACCATTAGTCGCACTGTTCAAATAGCTTGTGTATCCATCTAGTAGGGGGGACTCTCATTCTTGGAAACATAACTTTATACAAGCTTACACCTATAGCGCGGAGTAGATGTGCAAAACCCTTAGGATCTTGGAACACAATCTGGAATCTATCCAGCAATGACTCCTCCCCATTCTAGTGGTTATTTGTATCTACTAGATATCTGGCTAGCCAATTCCAAGAGGCCTCTTTTGGGATCTTTGTGATTAAGATATTTCCTTTTTAGATGTTACATCACAAACTCTTATCGGAAGGCCCTTTATGGTGATCTTCCGCTCCTTTGGTCCTTTAAGGGAGAAGGGGACGTCCCTATCTGGTTTTGACTGATTTATTTTTCTACAGAGACATCTTTTTTGCAGGTTTATTTTCTTCGCTGTGTCTCATCTTCTGTCTTGCCACCATCATCTACAGCAGACATGAACACATAAACGTCAAAACCTAAGGATCTCAAGTCGTCTTTTGCTTTCATCATTAGGGTTGCCAAGCCTGAGGATTTCATACGTAAAAGTACTCTATCATCCTCATTCTCTGAGGGAATGGCCACAATCCTAATATCTTCAGATTTTATCACTCTCAGATGAGGAATATTCTCCAAAAGATTTCGATTTAGGATGAGGCAGTCTTTGGCTTTTAGCACTCTTTCTAGGAAGATTTTACTTGATGGCTTAATCTCTTGTAGATTTCGCCTCCACCTTGTGTCGGGCTCCCTTCTTTTTTTTTTTTTTCAGCAGTACGATAGCCCACGCTTTCCTTAGATCTGTTCGCTTCCTTAGGCGCAACTAGATTATTCTTCTGCAAATGTGCTATTTTCTTAAGGACTTGTGAGTAAGTTATTTATAACTGGGGCTCTCTTCAGATGTAGTTTTTCTCGCTTGTTTTCCAAGGCTTCAAAGTTGTTGTCCCTTTTTAGATCTTGAGGTGAAATCTCAACCTGGACTTGCCTCTGGTTTAATATTATTTTTTAATATTAATTTTGTCGTCCAACCTCTCCAATGTATCTATCTCTATGTCCACTGATTTATTTTTATTTATTGGTGTTTCTGAACAGCAGGATGACTCCTGCGTTTTGTCGACCTCTTCATAGATGGACAACTGCATCAAGTCTCCTGCTGAATCGTTGCAGACGCTTAGCCCCTCTTCTTCCTGTCTTAACTATTTTTTTTCTGAGGCTTTTAAATGGGTCTCATCAGTGTCCATTGGTTTTGGCAGATTAATCGACATTGTGGAAAGATGTGCTACAATTGTAACTGTTCTCATAGGCTCCACCTCCTTCCTTGGTTTTTATCTGATGGTGTATTTTTTTGTTTTCTTAAAGGACAACCTTTTTTTTTTTTGTTGTTGTTTTTGTAGAATAAGACCCTCTTTATTAAAGATTGCAAAAGATATATTTTTTTTTGGCCACTTTTCTTATCCTTTAAAGTGGATCTCTTTCTCTCTTTCTCGGTGAACTTGCTTCCCCTTGAATTTGTGTAGTTGCAACCTTCAATATATTTCGCCAACCACTACAAGAACTTTTTCTCTCTCTGTATCTCTATAGAGATATTACACCTATGCTTGGTAGTTCACTTCGAGCCAATCCTGCTTCCAGATAGATTTTAGGAGTTTGCCACATAGGATGACGGAGGTCTACATGTCAGTATAGAGAGTAGTGGTAGGTTGGGTGGTGTAGAGAGTGGAGGTAGGTGGGTGTATTTAGAGTGCATGGGGTGGTTGGGTGTGGGTAGAGTGATTTGCATTACTTAAGCAGAGAAGGCATTCGTTTTTCATTACTTTTGATGTGAGAGACCTTCCTTATGGGTGACGGCACAGAAGGCTCCATCCCTCTTATTGTTGATTGGAGTTACTCCGGCAGTCTCGTCAGTCGCAACAAGTACGTGGAACGAGCAATTTTTGTTGCAGCCCCTCAGTCAAACCGGGATCAGGAGATACGCCTTCATCACACTGAGGTGAATTGTGTTTTTATTTCCGTATTTTTCTTTTTTTTTTTTAGCGTTTCTAGGCTCTGTTGCTATGGTGATATCTAAATTTTTTTTCCTCGACACAGCTGCTTTAGACGTTGGACAATCGTGATAGCTACGTTCCTTTATTTCAATTGCATTGGCACTTATGGTAGTGTCTGGAGTTCTTTCCATACTACTAATGGAACGGTTAGCGGTAGAAGCCACTCGCGGAGCAGCATTTATTTGGTCACAAAGAGCACTGAGCAGGGAGCGGCCATCGGTCTCTTGGATGATATTCGCTCTTATGCTTTCACTGGAATCGGATGGTGATGTACAGTTTTCAACACACGATTCATTTACTTTCCTGCCCCAGACAAGCCACCACTACCACCTTTACCTCGGTTTTGTTGTAATTGGTGGGCTTGAATACGAGTTCTTGACAGTGCTCCAGTTTCGCACTGGGATAGTTCCTCTTTATCCATTGCCACGAGTGGAAAAAAACTCTCAAATAGTTGTGGGGAATGGAATCGGGTGATAATTCCCAATTTCACCAATCCAATAATTATGAGTGTAAATGCTTTGTGCGGCGGGACTCTTCCCCCTTGACCCCGCCAAACACGGCAAAACACTCGCACTTCACCCCGCTCTCGAGAGAGGCTGGTTTATGAAGGCACACCTACAGCAATTCCAACAGAGCTGTGAACAGGCTGTTTGAAGCACCGTGAACAGCAGGACAACACGGCAAAACACTCGCACCTCACTCCGCGCTCTCCTTCACATGTTGTTGGTTTCTTCATGATAAATACCAGGATGCACAGTTTTAAATGGTAAAGCATAGATTAATCCTAGTGCCCCATTTTTGTCTTTCAAATAGTGTGAATCACTGAATATCGAGACATCATGCTGTGCAGTTTTATGTGGTTCCCAGCTGTTCCTTTTGCGCTTGTTTTCTTTTCAGTTTTCCATTTTAACAAGAGGGTCAACAAGTTCGACTATGAAAGTGTGAAAGGGAGAACCATGGCCATGTCAGTATTTTTGAGTGACCTAAGCTGCGAGCCAGCTTTTTTGAAACTGTCTTGCATGTGCTTACTTAAGTAGAAGCAAAAGAAACCAGCACACAAATCTCCAAATGCAATGAATGTCATAATTCCAAATCTATTTATGAACAGTTGCCACAGGGGTATGTACCCTTTATGGAACACGTTGGTTTTACTGAAATTCAAGCTTTGAAAAGCTCTTGGATTACACTCAACTAACTGATGCAATCTTTATCACACGCTTAATACCGGAGACCAGCCTCCATTGTGCTGTCATGCTTCCAAGGCAAACTCCTTGCACTTGTGCTATCCCTGAACCATTAACATTAACCCACTGAGCAATCTCCTCCGTTAATAAAACTTTAGTGTGACAGATAAAAACAGTAACCCATTGGAAATTGCATCAGTTGCAGACAGGTAGCTTGCACCTGGGGGATGTGGGGGTGGGAGTTGCAGTGGGCATAGAGTGGGGGAGGGCGGACCTAACCCAGGTAGGACGTAGAGGAGAATCAACCAGGCAGGAGTACTGTACTAATCGGAATGCAGAGGTGTGACTGTTCCAGAGGAAGGAGTAAGACTGACCACAGATGGAGGAGGCAACTCGATTCTAAGTAGATTTGATGAGTAGCAGCAGAGCCTGAGCAAGGAATGGCAACTGAGACTAAGGTAGCATGAGCAGAGCTAAAGCAAAATTTGGAAAGACCAAAATTGCTTTCCAATCGTGTGGATGAAAAATCTGAACACAGGATACATAGTAGCAGGTAGTGGCCAGCATGAACATTGCAACTGTCTGAAAGATAGTTGGGGCCCGATTCACAGGGCGGTTTCCAATGGGATTGCGCCATTATAAAACACTTCCATGAATCAGGCCCACAGTGTCTTTCTAAGTGCTGCGGGGTCATGTTCCCGTTCTTTGATCTAGAAGTGCTTGGGGGTCATCTTGCTTAGAGGTGCGCACCGCAGATTCTACTGCTGGTTGCCATAATGATTCTGGTTATTGGATGGTGGTGGGAGTGGCTTAATGTGAGGCGGAACATGCATTTGGTGTTTGCCATTAACTCTCCTTGCGATTGCTTGCGTCTGGAACGGCATGTGCAGGAGGTCAGACGGGAAACGTTGGTTTGCCAAGGTAGTTGGAACCACTGCGTGTCGGGGGTTGGACTGGATACCAAAGAAAGTTGGGAGTTCTCCAAATTAACCGTTTTTTATTTTGAAGCAAATTTTAGGACGCTCTGATCCATCAAATCCTTGCTGCTGAGAAGGTATTCGGTAGGGTGGGAGGACATTTAGTTTGGGTCAGGGACTTTCAGGAATTCAAAGAAGTAATTGTTCACTTAATATCAAACAAGCAGACTTTATCATGGCTTGTTATAATGGGACTATTTTTTTTAACTCAGTATTTTACTTTTGTCGGCACATTTTAATATTGAACAGTTCTTTTGACATCTGTCTGTATGGTAAAAACCGTTTTGTAAGCTGAAGACACACATTCTTCAAATGTTGTGGTTTTATAGAAGAACTGAAAATGTCACTATATCTCATCCTAACCAATTCCTAAAATGTTCATTTGGCATCTTTTAGAATTTTCAGCAATTTAAATTTGCAAGCATGTAGCCAGGCCAGAAAGTCATTTGCCACTTGAATTCTCTACATGCAGACAGCACACAATTTATCACCAGCCAGTGGTTACTGCACGTTTTGAAGCCTGTTAAGTTAAATGTTTGATTTTTGGGTAACCACAGAACCTTTCTTCATCATGAGTGGAAACAAAATGCTTCAATACAGCTTATGCTTTAATGTTGTTTGTGCACCACTTCATGTTTCTGCAATAAAAACATGTACATTATTAGATGAGAGAATCCTGCATGATTTCCACCTTACAACATCATGACCCTATTGATGGATTGGTATTATATATCGCTTTCCAATGAAATGGAGTATTTGAAAATGTGGCTCCTACTTGCATTCTTGGCAGTGTGCTTTCTTTTTTTCTAAATGTACACATTTTTTCACTCATTTGTTTCTTTCAGTTGTTACTGTGTGTAGGAAACTTCTTTAGTACCAACCCTACAACTTCGTCTGAGTGGAAAGAATATAAAACCGGATCAAAGAAAGGCAAGTAGATCACATTATGGGAGGGAAATAAACCTTTGTAATACTGGCTACTTGTGTTAGAGATGGTTTCAACTCGTCAGAAATTAATAAACAAGTTGTGACGATCAGTAGACAAAAAGAATACACAATTTAAAAAAAGGTCTTGCTTCCTATTGGACCTGTGGACAAACACCTGACTATTGGGGCGATTTTTCTTTTTGCAAATCTTACCCTTTCCTTCCTGCACCACTGCTAGACCCAATGGGATTATTTTTCTTGACTTTGAAGGTTAGTGAGACTTTTTCCTCACTCACCTGCATTCATGTTTGTTTTGGGGATACTGGACAGTATTCTCTCTCTGGCCCCCCCCCCCACCCCCCCCCTCTTTCTATTTTTTTTTTTTTTTTAGGGCTTTGTTTTGGCATCCATCATTTTCTTATTGCAGTAACCGCACCTTATTTTGGCCCCTTTTGCAATGCCAATTTGCGTTCACTGGTTAGCCCACAGGTCTACCAGTGCAGGAGTTTTCCTCTCCTTTTTATGATATGTTTTATACATTTACAGCTAAAGCCATCTTACATGGACTTCTCTAGGGACACTTTGTCCCCTTTCCTTTGTCCCAAGTAGCATTTTCGCTTCATTTCCAGGCCTCCCATGAAAAGGCTGTTCAAGATGGGCTGTCCTTCATTGGCAGTCCTTAAAACCTGCCCGGTGGGGGAGGACCTCCTTTCTCCATGCACCTGAACGGTCTTCTTGCAAAAAAACCTGAAAAGACTCTCCTTTGTGTGTGAGCTGGCAGGCAGTAAGAAGTAGGGATGTCTGCCCTCAGTCGCCATTCCTCTGGGGTCTTGAATGTTGCTGCGCAAATACAGGGAATCTGGCTGTCCCCTATTGAAATGTTGCAAGTGTCTTTATTGGAGGGCTGAGGTTGTCTCCAGCCCCATGTATAAGGAGACTAGCTGTATCCAGAAAACGAGTCAGCCACTGGAGCTAAGAAGACTGCACAATGCCTTTGTACTGCTGCAGAAACCAGCATTGGCTTGACCAATACCAACACTTTGCAAACCTCAGCCTTCTGACGGGAAAGCCCACTGCAAGGTGTCTTTCTCCCTCTGACTGGTGATACCAGCCTGTCCTGCTCTAGGTACATCGCCGGTTTTCTATTATCGGAGCATTGAATTTCCTCAGCAAGGCCCGGATCTAGCTGTTCATCATTGTAGCTACATCTGGCTGGCCAAATGCCTGGAAGTCAGTGTGCATCCTCTAGACTCTGCTGGAACACTCAAAATCGGCTGAGCTGCCATCCAATGGGCCACGAGCCTGCTGGAAGTCCGAAATCTGGATGCTGAGTGTCTTCTAACCCTGCCAGGGGTCAGTGCAAGATGTGCATCCATGAAGTTATATATGTGGATCTACCAGTGATCGCGGGCATACTTTGGCAATTCACTGTCACCATTAATTACTTTGAAGTGATTAGGGGTCCTGAGACAACTGTTTAACTATCCCTGCATCCTTACTGGGTTTGCGTTTGGCGCAAAGTCCTGCTTACCTTATCTCTATCTGGAGCTGGCTCAGCGCAGTGGTGTGATTTCATTACTTCTCATTTCACTACAAATGGACTTAAGACTTGGTACAGGCAATGGCTCGACTTCAGAAGTTTTAGTATATGGTACTGAATGTCGTGTGACACATTTTCTCCCGACTTTTGTGCATGCAGTTATTGTGTGAATCCTTAATTCTCGCTGCCACTGGGAGCCAGTGCAGAGATTTCAGTCCTGGAGAAAGAAGATCCCTGGGCTTGAGGCCAAGGACCAGTCTTGCAGTCCTGTTCTGGATGAGTTGCAGAGAGTAGAGGCAAGCAGATTAAGGAAGAGGCTGTTGCAGTAGTACAGCCTAGAGAGAACCAGAGCTCTGGAGACAGTGAGCTTCTGGGCGAAGGAGATGAAAGGAAGAATACCTATGAGGGGGGGGGGGTGCAGCTGGTAGTGTGACTTAGAGATGCCAGAGATGTGAGGAGAGAAGGAAAGTGTGGAGTTGAAGATGATACTGAGGTTTTTAGCCTCACAGGTGGGAGCTGGAAGAGGGCCAAGGGAGGCCGGCCAGAGAGTGACAGGAAAGGAGGGAGCACTTGTGCCGATGAGGAGAATCTCAGTCTTACTGGCATTAAGGCAGAGATCATTGGTGGCACACCACTCCTTGGATGGCAGACATATGGAGAGTTGAAGAAGAGGTGGCTGAAGGGTGCCTGAAATTGAGCTGAGTGTCCTCTGCATAGCACTGAAAGTTGGGACCGAGAGTGGCAGTGCGTTGGGCAAGAAGTGCCAGGTATTGGTTGAACAGCCAGGGAGAGAGGTTGGACCCCTGGGGAACACCACAGGTAGAGATGGAGAGATAGAGCAGAGGAAGGACCCAAGTTGGACCTGGGAGGTTCAGCCAAGCCAGGGCCTGATCCGTGATACCCAGTTTATCACGGAGACAGTTTAGCATGTCAAAGGCAGAAGAGAGATCAAGTAAGATGAGGACACAGGGGGTGTTGGAATCGAAGTTGGAGAGCAGGTCTTCACGGACGTTCAGGAGAGCAGTTTCCATGCTTCTGGCGGCTCTGAAGCCAGACTGATGGTCATGGAGACAGCCAACAGATTCAGAGTGAAGATTAAGCTGGGAGATGGCCAGCTTTTCCAGGAGTTTGCACAGGAAAGGAGTGATGGAAATTGGACGATGGTTAGCCGGGCAGGAGGGGTCGGCAGAGGGTTTCTTAATAAGAGGGTGCAAAAGGGAGTGTTCCGGGGAGGGTGGGGGGGTGGGGGGGAACTCAAGTGTTTGCAGAATCAGCCAGAGCAGGCTTGGATGAGGGCTCTCTTCTTGATACGGACAGAGAACTGGCATTGCTGTTGGAGCAGCCGGCAGGCCAGTTTGTTAGAGGATGTACCAGAAGCACGCCATTTCTTATCTGCCACCATGCACTTGCGTTTAAGGGTGAGGGGGTCTGAGTCATACCAAGAGCTGCACTTGGCTTTGGGCTTCAAGCGGATCCTCATGACAGGGGCAAGAACATCAAGAGTATCATATATATATATATATATATATATATATATATATATATATATATATATATATATATATATATATATAATTAGCAGAGTTGTTCATGGAAAGGGCTAGGTCGGGGTGGGAGGGTTATGGGGGGAAGAGGTGTTAGAAAGTGCAGGCGAAAGTCTCAGCTGACGCACGCTTCATGTGTCGGATAACTGAGAAGGTAGGTGGCAGTGCTGGGGTTCGTTTGGCCTGAGGGTAGAGGGGGTGAGATGGGAGGAAAAGAGAAAGTGGTCACTCCAGGAGAGGGGACGAAAGGGAAAGGTCTGAAGAGATCCGAGCATCCAGAGTGTGCCCTGCAGAGTGGGTCGGGCCAGAGGGAAGAATAGAGAGAGTCGCAGAGGTCACGAAATAGTCTAGTGAAAGGACAGGAAGCATCCAGGTGGATGTCGAAGTCTCGAAGAAGGAGGAGTTGAGTGGTTGAGACCAGGAGGGAAGAGAAGAGGTCTGGGCACTCTGAGAGTAAGGGGGTGGGGGGAATCTGACCAGGTGGCCGATGGATGGTAGCCACAGTAAGGGAATGGCCAGGAGTGCAAGCCTGCAGACGAGGCATTCAAAAGAGTAGGCCTGCGTAGGAATGACGAGGCAGGAATCCACTCGGGGAAGATCAGGGCTATACCCCTTCGGAGCTGTTGGACCTGGGCGCTGAGAGGATCTTGTAGCCATCAGGGAGGAGTGTGTCAAGGCTCGTGACAGAGCTGTCCGTGAACCATGTCTCGGTGAGACTGAGGGCAAATTCCTCCAGGAGACGGCAGATGTCAGGTGTGTTTGACAGCTGAGCGAGAGTGAGTGTAGCAATGTGGAGAAGGTTGCTATCCTTGAAATACTTCCGGGGAGGGGTACAAATCGGAGGTGCGCCCTGCGGAGGTGTAGAACCAGCCTGTGGGGGGGGGGGCAAAAGAGGAAGTAGGAGAGGGCAGGGTAGCCAAGGAGGAGACAGCAGGGGGAGGTGAGAAAGCTGAGGGGAGGGGGGGGGACAGCAGGAGAAGAAAGGAAATTGATGAGGTGCGGGGAGCGTCTATCAAAGAGAAGGTTGGCTTGAGGGCCTTGGGCCAAGACGGTACCGTTCAAGTAAATATTAATGATGACCTTGGAGGAGTCGAAGGAGGCCAGGAGTGCCTCCTACTGGGTGTTACCATTAATGGGAGAGAGCACAGAGACCATATGTAGAGTCCGTAGGTCTGGCGAGGGAACAGAAAAGAGGATGTCAGTGAAGGTTTGCCTGAAGAGGGCACTGGTATGGGTGTCAAAGATGGGGAGGCCCGAGTTGGAGAACAGGATGTCCTTTTTAAACGTCTTCCTACCAGATTTGGTGAGGAGAGCAGGATAGTCGATGGAGAAGCAGTTAGAAAAGATAGGAGAGGACGAGACGAGAAGGTGTAGGGGAGAGCGCTAGTGAAATACAGATGGCAGGGAGCAAGCAGACTAGTAGTTTTGTCTAAAATGTTCTACCCCCTCAACCCTACATATCACCAACTGTTAACAATGGCTCAGCGACAGGAACAAAATTATTTTTCCAAAATATTCCTGTGTGAAAGGGCTTAGATTGGTGTAAGGAATTATTGTAAATCCTTTATATTTTTTTTATTTTTTTCTTCTTGTATGCATCAATATGGTGGAGCTCTAACACCACTTAACACTGGCAGGAGAAGAGGAAAGGTTGTTGAAAAATATATATTTGGTTGGCATGGCTACTGGCATGCACTGGCAGCATCATAAATTGTCTGCTTCCTTGCTCTCCTCAGTCTTTCTCTGAATCCTTCATCCTTGCCTTCTCTCCATGTCCTTCCCCACCCTCCTTGTCATAAACAGACTGGTTTAGGCACAGTCTGAGTCAGTCTGACTAGCCCCACTCTGCATCGCCTAATCAATAGCCCCCCCCCCCCCCCCTCTTTATTGCTATCTCTTTCCTTTCCACACAGAGTAGTATGGTGCCCTTTAGGTTGGAAATGGCACAAGAGAAGGCTAAGAAAGGCTGTGTGTGGAGCTTATGGGGTGCTGAAAACATAAACTATGATGTGGTGTGTGAGAATGTACCTAATTTATGCTGGATCAATTCCCCAAGTCTGCATGTGGATCAGATTCTACTTAATTCAACTGGCAGGTTTTGCTTGGTTGCAGGGTTCATGGTATGCATGGTACTTCAGTTCCCTTATTACACCTGGAACTTGCAAGCAAAGACTGGCCAGAACAACTTCTTCAGATGTGCACGGTAATTGGGAAGGCATGAATGATGCTTTAAGTTAAACCTTAAATGGTCATAAGGATTTCAAACTCTTAGATCAGATCTTCCTTGCATCATTCACAACTGGCAGGTTTACATGAATGTTGGTTCCCTTTTTGAACGACGATTGCAAGTAAACTGGTTCTGACTCTTGGTACAGCACAACATCCTCATTATTCCGAACAATAGTAATCAACCCTTTTGTACACTTGATCTCCTATCATGAATATCATAATCTATTTTGGAGGGGTACAGTCCTACCTTTTTGGTCCTCTAGTAAACTCATTCTTGCACCATTCTGTTGAATATTTGAACTTTAAGGTGTGTGTGTGTGTGTGTGTGTTATTGAAGGTGCCGCACTGAATAGTGTTGGGAAAGATTTTCTTTTTGCACCTTTCCCTCCATAGATTTCTACAAGACCCTATTCTGATTGCTTGTTTTGAACCTTACCTTGTCCTGAGTTTTTGGAAGTAAAGCCTTTTGCTTTACTTCCCCTGGCTGCCTTGCTCATTCATATGGGGGAACTTATTAGTCAAGAAGACGTAAGTAATGAGAGACTTCTGTCCCTCTCCATCAATTCTTGTATTTTTACAATTGCACACATCACTGTACAGTGTAGTGCAGTTATTATACTTTGTTCCTTTATAACTTTTATATAATTTCTTTTTTGTCACTTTGAGTGTGCATAAGTAAAGCTGTCATTTCTTTTTCTCCTCTGTTTTTTTGATGTTTACTTGTGCACTTTTGCATGTACTGCGAATGGCTACTAGTACCCTAAGATGGCCATGCTGCAATGATTTTGCTTGAGTAAGGGGCGAGGACTGTCTAGTTCCATTCAGCAACCTTTGGTGCCTGAAAATGTGTCGCTGGGCAGAAGTGATGACCAGTTGTCCCTGTTTGGACAACCCCTGGCAGTTTGAACAGTGCAGATCCTTACCAGTGGAGTGCTTAGGATTGCTCCCAGCCTGACGGGTAAAAAGGGGATTCCTGCAACTGTTATTCAGATTACCCATTGTAACTACTCCTGAAGGTGACAATCGACTCCGTAATTGGCCCGGTGAAGCACTGCTCCTCTGTCTTATCAAGAAGGCCTTTGTTGGTGCTTCAAACGCTGGATCAGTGGGAACAACCCTGCCACCCCATCCCTGCTCAAGGATTCGTGCCTGTCAAGTCTTCCGAAGTGTCTCCGGATCAACCGGTGCACAGACAGCTCTCTCCTGAGTTTACTGTAGGCATCGCCGATCTAAGCAGAGCCTTGGAACTCTGCATGTCGCTTGCTCCTATATTTTAAGCCTTCTCATTCCAAGGGAAGCTGTGCTGGGGCTGCTCCTGTGTTTGCTGTTGTACGATCACCTGTCGCTGCCTGACTGTTGTGACTTTCATATTATCTTGTGATTTTTCATGTTCCTGGGGTGTCCTGAGGCCGTCTCTTCGCAGAAGTCTTCCTTTGTCTATATTTGGGTCTTCAACTGGAATCTCTCCAGAATGGATTCTTGCATACTGTGACCAACACTAAACCCTGACACAAAGTATCCTTCTGTCTAGACGACCCTTTTCGATGGACATGAACAGAACAGTCTACATGCCTGCTGCAGAGGTGGGCTTGGGATGTTCTAGATTCCACTTGTGTTGGTTCCAGTCAGGTCAGTACATTTTTAAACCGAGTTTGCATTACAGCCTACAGAGATATACTCCATGGTGTAGCTCCTTCTATCCCTGGAGAGCATGGTAAGCTTGACGCCAACAGCTACCGGGATATGCTTTTCGCTCCAGAGGCCAACTAGTGCCATACAAACATACCTATGTGACCTTCATTTTCTCTATTCGGGAATGTGTATGAAGAAGCATTTATAGGATTGTATATAAAAGTTAGATTTGTGGCTCCTGGTTATTTATGGATAGCTACTGCCTTCTAGGTGGCACCTGATACTCGGGAGGTAGTTTTAGCGTCCGCTTATGAAATCTGAATTTTGACTCCTGTTTTATGAAACTGTGTTCCATGCCAGAAAGGCTGCTTTGGTAAACTGAGTTCGAAGTAAGGCAAGTAATGGCTAACTCCCCCGCACTAACTGACTGGGGGTTTAGATTCTATTAAGAGACACAGAGGTTAGTGTTATGCTTGGCCTTTCGCAGCAAAGAAAACGTCATGCTTTTAAACATTACTCTTTTAAACGTTACACTTCTTTTAAAACATGAAACAAAATTAACCATTTGATATTAATCACTTGAATAGGACCCCATTCCAAAATGGCAGACACAAGACCCTCTATAAATTCCCACGAACATAGTCCCTTGTCCTCATCTGTAGCTGCGAGTCCAATTCAAGAACAGCTAAACAGTCCAAACAGAGATCCGTCCAGCTCCTATGGATTTCCTTCGCGATAGAGAGTGAACTCCTGCACAAACTCCAGCCTTGAGACTTCTATGTGCTATAATTCAAACTAAGTAGAGTATCCGAGACTGAGTCAAGCTAAGATTTATTTTGCGCATATCATACACTCTAGCGGACTTGAGGTTCATCCACAACCAGTATTTCATGTGGAGAAGTGAAGTGCCAGAATGGTACACAACGTCCCATTTTTATACAGAAGTGAAGCCTGCATCAACCTAGGTGATTTGTTATTCATTTACAACAGATAATGACCCAAATATGTTCAGACTACATATGCAATGTTATACCTTATCCCTAGAAGGCCGAACAAATTGCATATTCAACAGATGTTACTGTTATGTCAAGAGTCTCCACTTTGCTTATGGCTTTATTTACAAGCTCTTTCCGCCAGTTCACAGACAGTGACTTATGTTTAAGGCCTTAAACACAGAAACTACCTGCCCTTCGTTCCAACAATGGTCACCCTATCTGCACAACCTTTAAAAGATACCTTTCATGCGTTGAACAAATTGGAAGGACTGAACACTGTGAATCGTTGTGCAACTAACCTCTCCTTAGTGCAGCCAGTCTTTACATAACCTTTAGTTGGCGAATGGAACCACATTGGAAAAGCCTTTCTTACTTTGTGGAATAGGAGGACCTGTCCTTAAAGTTTAACCTAGGTTTATCAGTGAAGGCTGGGCGGCTAAAACATGCTCTCTGCAAGGACCCAGTCAAAGCCACAAACCCATTTTCCATTTTGTTTTTACTTGATGACTGACAAATGCGACCCCGTTATGAACATTGCTAAAAGAACAGGATTTTGATTGCAAAAAGGGATTTGCTTAGGTCTAAGAAAGATGCATATTATTATCCAACAAACCAATCAGTTAGACTTTCAATATCTTTCCATTAAATTCTGAATTTGCATTTCTTCCATCAACATAGTATTTTTTTCTATTACTATCCTTGGGGAGGGGCTTAATTCTTATTATCCTAACACAACTCTTGAGATCTAAAGGAACAACATACATGACTGCACTGAAGACGACAACTGCAACCTAACCTTAAACCAAAGACCACTAACCACATAGATCGTAATTTCCATCCCCAATCCTTTAGCAAACTCCAAAACCATTGGCAACAACTCTTCTCCTGTCCAACCTCATAATGCACTGCTTCTACCAATACAAGTAATCAATCAATAGCATCAAAGATATCTCTTGTGCTATCGGATACCGAAGTACAGCAAGAGGAGCCCACTAATTCACAAACCCCTCCTTTTGCAGCAGTGAGAATGTCCAACAGCATCCTATTTTGAAGTGCCACCAATGTAATAGCGTTCTGTTAGTTGTTAAATTAACACATATATTTGCAGTCTTTTTCAGAATACTTTCTACCACTCTACGAATGCTTCTGGATTTAAGAGCAATGGTATTATTTCTTTCCCAAAATCGGCTGCTACCTGGGCATCAGTATCGGTCTGGTCCACTACTCTTTTTCCTCTCTATAGTATTGCACACTGGTGTATATTATCTGTGGAGGCCACAAACTCCAGGAAATATATAAGCAAGTTAACATATGCCTGTCCAACGCTGCTTCAACCACGTATATACTTTCCCGTCCTCACAAACCTAATTCCCATAAGGAAGGATGGAATTGGTATAGTCAACAATGGTATGAAAGGATTGAATATTATATTTATCCCTTCTTATAGCAAACCGAGGGTCTCCTATCCTATGAGTTACCTAGAATAAAGGATATGTAACATTCATGTAAGAGCTATAGGATCTCCATGGAAGGTTAGACACCATATTAAGACTTGAATGATTGCTTTTAAGGGTGTTATTACATATTTCATAGGTTTTAATAGTAGTGTTAAGCATTATCCTCCCATGCTCTATCCCATCATTTATTAACCTTCTAGGAGATGGTACATCACACAATATTGATCTATTAACTGGGACTGCATAATGGGGTATCCCTATGCCACTCCACGGAACATGTGAACGAAGCCAACAATGTGTTCTATTAATAGCTTTTTGAACTTTATCCAAAACCTGTACATATGAATTTCTACTCTAACCATATCTTTGAAACACATCCAAGGGATGAGTATGGGTTAAAACATGAGGAGTGAAAGGGAGCTCCGTAGTGGCTCCAGTGTCATTGGGAAGAAGTGTCTTTAAAAGATGCACAGAATCCTGTTAGAGGAACTAGAAAAAGGTGGAAAGTCCTACCACTAAAATCGTACAAAATGTCAATTTTACTATTCAGTCTTCCATAGTTTTCGTGAGCGAGAAGGTAAAATCACTTCATTGTTTTTCATTTGAATTTGACCATCCAGTGGCTGCAACTCCTTAATGCAATTTTCCGTCAGTCCTTGGATTCTGGTGTGCACAGGGATCAGGACACGTTGATTCCTTGTAGGTGCCAGGTTGACCCCAATATCGAACCCGCACTTGTAGGCTTCCAGTGGCCACAGACTGACCTCAGTACCAGATCTGCACTTTGTAGGTTTCCAGTGGGCACTCCTATTCCTTCCTGGGTCTTAGATTGTATCTGGTTGCTCCGGAACAGTATGATCTACGAACAAGATGGGTGTCTGTATTGAAGACTTTATCTCAGATTTTGAGACTCCCAGGGGTGCAAGAATCTCAGATGAAGGATGCTGATCTTCATCAGAGGGGGAGGGCAAAGGAACCAATTTGATGTGAGCAGCGTGGATCCAATGCCTTTTCCCCTCTAGTCGAACTACAATTCGGGTGGCCAATAACGCATTGCATGGTCATAGCCAACGTGGCTCCAGTGCAGTGCTGCGTTGAAGGGTTTTGACCATCACCAGGTCCTACTCGCACATTTTTGTCTGGCAAGCTAGCCTTCACATGCTGGTGGATAGAACGGAACTGTTCAGTCAATAGTTTACAATAATCAACAAGCACCCCAAACATCAGCTGATCTGCCCATAACAATTTCATAAGGGGATAGCCCTGATATGGACGCAACTGTAGTCCTCAGAGAGAGTAATGCTAAAGGTAAAGCATCTGGCCATTTAAGTCCGGTGTGCGCATTCCATTGTGGCGTTCAATTAACCCTGCACTTTGAGGATGGTTGGCGCTGTGAAATTTCTTTTTGATCTGCAATCCATTACACACATTTCTTATTACTTCTGCAATCAAGTGGGGGCCATTATCAGAACAGATTACCCTGGGTAATCCAAACCCGGTAAAATATTATTTTAACATGACTTTCGCAGTGGAGATGGCGCTGTATTATCTTTCAAGGGGGAAAAACCTATACCAGTTTGCTAAAGGCACAGATCACCACTAGCACATATTTCAAATTATTAAATCTTTCTTATTCAATAAAGTAAAAATGCAAAACTTCAAATGGGAAGTTAAGAGGATCGACATTTCCTGCGGAGACTGTAGTCCCTCGGGCTATATGTTCTAGGAATATTATACAGTTTCTAACCACATTCTCAGCTGTTGTGGTATTCAATGAATTACACCAAACATTCTCCCAATTGTTTGCAAATGGCTTTAGCGTGTATGTGGGTGGGTTCCTGGGTCATACGCACAACCAGAGGTACATAGGCATTGGGCAACATCCACTTTTTTTTTTTTTTTCTTTTTTTTAGACCGTGATCCAGCACCCCTCTTCATCCTGTATAGCAAAGCTGTCTTCCCACCCACTTATTTTTTCTCCAGTGGCCATTGCTTGTATCTCTTTAATGCTAATGGAGGTTTCCTCCATACATCCTAGTTCCTGGGCCCTTCTAATATTCTCAGCATTATACATCCAGAGGTACAATCTTATGCGGTTTGTTTAGCTAGGCAGTCTGCAAAATCATTGCCTCTGATTTTTAAGTCCCTATTTTCTGAATGGCAGCACATTTAACTATCGCTAGTTTCTTTAGTAGCGTTAGGGATGACAACAGTCACCATATTAAGGAACCATGCTGTATCTTAGTTCCATGTGAGGTCAAAAAAAATCCCCTTTCCACACAAAGTTTTCCGGAATTATGTGCTACTCCGAAATCATACCGACTGTCAGTAAAAAATATTTACAGAGAGGTTTTTTCCAATAATTCACAAATGGGAGTCAAAGCTAGGCATTCTGCTTGTACTGAACTACAAACTATTTGTTTAGTTTCATTATTAAAGTAGTTACCGCATAGGCTGCAGTTCCATCAGGTATTTTAAAACCTAATCTGTCACAATATAATTCTCCTACCGCCTGCGGAAGGGGGTTATCTCGCAAATCAACTTGGCCTTTGGTATCTTCAGTTGCAAAGATACAATTCAGGTCGGCTGCCTCATAGTCCCCCAATATCCGGATTTTGTCTGGCTAATAGCTCAGCAGGGTTGAGTGTGTTGCAGCGCTTAATTTTGATATGGTGCCAACCATATCAATTCATATGTGGTAAGTCGGGCCGTAGTCATATATTGGTTCTGAGTCCTATTTAAAAGGATATCGACCGAGTGAGGTACCATCACGGTTTAAGAGTGACCCAAAACCATACCTTCACATTTTTTTATGGACAAAGCTGCAGCTGCAGCTGCTACTGCGCGCAACATTTAGGCAAAGCACTTGCAACAGGGTCTAACGTAGAGAAAAAGTAGCTGCACAGTCTATTCCTTCCTCCATGTTCCTGTGTTAAAACAGCCAAAGCACATTCATCAACTTCATGCACACACAAAACAAATTCCTTATTATAATCTAAAGTCCCTAAAACTGTTACGCTCACCTGGCTCCCACAGAGGCATCGATCGGAACTGGACAGCTGCGGTCTCCACCAATGTGACGCGTAGGGCTGAGATGACGGACTGGACTGGCCCACCTAGCTTCGTTTGCTTGGCCCGTAGGAATATTCTTCTGCAAATGGAGAAAGGGAATTAACCACCCGTGGAGTTGAGCGTAAATCCCCCCCCAGCCCCGCTGTTCTCCCCCACAGATCACCTTTGATGTCCCCTCTTATAGTCTCACCTGATGGTTTGAAAGGATGAGCTCTCCATCCTGCATTGAGCGCAGGGGCGCGTTGATAACCAGTGGCTTCACTGGCTCGAAGGAATTGGTGAGTTACAGAACAATATTGACTCCAAGATTCCCGGCAAGACGCCGCAAGTATAAAGTTCGTAAGAGTTCAAATGCCTGACTTTCACTCTTGTCCGATTCCTTGCAGGTTGACCCTAATGAAGAGTTCCTCGTGGCAACCGGTAGTATTCTGGTAAGGATTTGTATTTTCCAACACAGTTCGATAAAATAATGTCAAAATGTAACCTGTTGCTTTCTCCCTTATTTAGGCGCTGAGAGAAAGTATGAAGTCTTGGGGAATAATACCTCCGGCGGTAAAATCAGGTAAGTCTATTGCAGTGGGGAGGGTTCCCCTTGTTAGTCCCTTTGTTTCACCTTGCTGTCCTTTGTTTCCCCTTAGGGGCCGGGGTTCGGCGAAGATGCAGTGGAAGCTGCGCCGACCTGTGAAGAGGAATAGTACCCCCAGTGGTAAAATCAGGTAAGTCTATGGGGGGGGTAACTAATATTCCTCTGTGTATTCCCTTGGCTCACCTTGCTGTTCTTGTCTTCTCCTTAGGTGCCGGAATGCGGCGGGAACATGCAAGAGGATGCAGTGGAATGTGAAGATGTTGCGAAGGCCAGTGAGTTCAGCGCGGCGCTGCAGCAGGCGAGGCGACATGCATATACAATAACTTCTTTCTTCCAGCTTGAAGGCGCGATGGATCGGGAATTCAGGTAAGGATCAAAGGTATTGCTGTTGTTCTAACCTTTTCTCCTTCTTTCTCCCTTTTTCTAGGAGCTCCAAACTCAAAGCGGGCGTGGCAGAAGGTTGGATGCAGACTTGCAGGCACGGTGAGCGTTACGCTGCTGGATGCAGAATAACACGAAGCGTGTGCTGCTCTTCGGGCGTGGTCCCAGGTAAGTATTCCTCCCCAGCCCCTCCCGAGTAAAAAATAATAGTCCCGAAGTAAAGTAGTCCCTTCCAAGCCTCTTTTGGCTTGGAGCTCTTGCGGCATGGTCTGCATCAGGTAAGTTTTAATCTATGAGCCTGGCGCCTATGGCGCCAGGACTGACTCTGCATATGAGCCTGGAGCCATAGGTGCCAGGACTGGACCCAAATAGCCCCTAGCAGGGGTTGTTGGGCTTGCTTAGGATAACTTGATGCCTGCTTCCGGGGTTGCTGGACGTGGTCTGGGTCCCCGGGGGTAGGCATCATGACAAAAACGGGAGCAGAACAAAATGTCTCTTTATGTTCATCAGTCCATGGCACTGGATCCTGTAAATTTATAGTTTTAAGTTGTATCAACGGTTTGACAATAAGCGAAACATTGGGTATCCATTGCCTACAATAGGAGGCAGCGCCTATAAGTGCTCAACCTTGTTTTTGTCTGTGTCATTTTAGAAATCTGTTGTATTCTATCAGGTGCTAGTTTCCTACCCTCCTTAGACAGGCGGTACCCAAGATATGCTACCTCCCGTCTACAATACTGACATTTCTTCAAAGCTGCTTTATGACCATGGCAGGCTAGATGTAAAAATAACCATATAGTTGCATGCTTTAGTCCCTCTGTGGGAGCGGCTATAAGCAAATCATCAATATATTGAATCAAAGTAACGGATTCAGGCAATTGCAAGGAATCCAACTGTTCCTTAAGTGGCCTAATGTATATACTCAGGCTTTTTGTATAACCTTGCAGTATTCTAGTGAATAAGCTCTCTTACCGTGGGAGAAAGCAAATAAGAATCTGCCTTCTGGATGTATTGTATAGTAAAAAATGCATTTTTCAAGTAAATTACTGAAAAATATTCTGCTAATGGTGGTATCATGGTAAGAATGGTAGTAATGTCTGGAACTATTGGAAACGGAGGTACTACAATCTTATTAATCACTCTTAAATCAATAAGACAATAAGGTAGACCAGTGCCCCCCTTTTTTTTAAAAACATGTAAAATGGAGGTATTGCACGCACTCTGTTATTTCTTCTACTATCCCTTGTCTTGCCAAGGCTGAGACAATTGGTTCAAGGGCTGAATAACATTCAGGGGATACTTTGTAATGAGGAATATGCAGATAAATTGCTCTCTGTCGTATTTGTATTCTTACTGGGGCAATATCTGAGACCAACGTCCTTATCTGATACTGCCCATTAGCTATTGGGGACGTTATCAAACTCGGGTGGCAGAGATTTTTCTAAAAACTGATGCATTTTTGACAGACATACTGTAATGTGTACTCCGTCTGGTGTACAATAAATAGTAGCACACATTTTTCAACAAATTTAACACCAACAAATTTTCCCCGCACTGTTTAGTTAATAAGAACGTTAGCTCACTCCCTGCTGGTCTTAAAAGGACGCACTGCGGCTGATACTTTACTAACTACAGGTGTTCCAGCAAACCCTACTGTAATACTAGTATGCACACTCCAAGGAATACCTGGAACCTTAGCATGATCTATAGAGCTCTTTTGCACCCCTGTGTCTACTAGAAATTGATGCTCCTGTCTCAACTCTCATGTGAACATTGGGCCGTGACTGATCCACAGGGATGGGGATTGGTTCCATTTGCGTTTGAGGGCAGTCCTATTCTGAAAAATCCCAAAAGAAATCCTTAATATTGTATTTATTAGTGACAAAAGACTTTCATGGATTATCGAAAACATTGGAGTTAACGGGGACTATAGTAGATGCCGCGGGGCCAGCCATGGGCCCAGCCGGTACCCATCCGCCCATGCATCCTACCTGACGTCCTCTTCCCCTTCTTTGATACAGTTCACTTCCCCTATTCAACAAGGCTGGACACTGTGCTCTCCAGTGGCCCTCCTGTCTGCAATATGCACACTGATTAGGCCCTGGCAGTGAAAATAGTACAAATGCACCAACACCTCTTCCACCTGTCTTGTCTTAAGATCCACTCTCCTTTTCTGCTTTCTTTTTCGACATTTACTCTATTCTCATAATATTGAGCCATATGCAACATATCTGGCAGGGCTTTAGTCTGCAAAGCACACTGATTGCATTATAAGAAAGCTAATTTCTGGTAATAGTTGCTGGACGAAGTTATCTACAAATAGTTTCTCTGCTGGCATAGTTCTTGTCCTGGAAAATCAATAAACACTTGCTCAAACTTATTAAAATAATCTGTTACCCCTTCAGTTTTGTTCTGGACACATGCGGCCAGCTTATGCCAATAAATCTTTCTCGGGTACCACCCTTTTCAGGTGTGCAACTACCATAGTGGGAAGGTTAAGTACTGCGGGAGCGGGCCTTTCGCCAGCTGTCCTGTTAGCAGTAAGCTGAAAAAGTGCACCCTTGTCCTCCCCAAAGTTGCAGGGTCAGTGATATTTCTAATTGGTATCCAAGTATCTGATGGTAAAATTACTGATAATAGTTTCCAAATCCCTACTAGTAATAATAGAGGTATTCAAAATGGCCTCTAATTCTTTATAAAATCCTGTAGGATTTTTCCTAATGTCAGGGATTGTTTGTTTTAATGCATTCGATTCTTGCCTGGAAAAGGGTACGTGAACATATTTAGCGGGCTGCATAATTGGTTTCCCTTGATTATCAAGGATAGGGTCTCCTTGAGCATCAAGCGTACTATGCTGTGGTATATAAACGGGCGGCACCTCGAGCATATGAAGCTGACAACTAGGTGGTTTTTGTAATTTTAAAAGTGTTGTTAAGTAGATGAGTTGCTTTGGGATCATTTTAAGTGTTGGAACTCCGCAGATTTTTTTTTACTTGGCTTCCTCATTTTGTTGCATAATTGCATCCAACATTCCTTTCATAGCATGCATCTGGAGGACATACTGACAGAAAGTACTGCAAATGACTGAAAGAGGAGTCGGAGTGGTGGCCCATAAGAGCGGTACATGTTGACTGTAATTCTTCATCTGACACGCCAGATTCTTTACATGCTGTAACGATAACCGGTTGTTCGACATAGCCAGAAGTATTAGTTTGTTTCCAATTCCAATCAGGCTTTCTCTAGTCCTTTTAATTTAATCCAATATCTCCCAAGTCCTTTAACATGTGAAAAGGAAGGCAGCTAAATTCAAATTTCATGAACTGCCGAAGCCAAATTGTGTTCCCACTGCATTCAAATCTCGTCACCCAAACATTCTAATAAAATTAGTCTCTCAGGACCTTGGGGTTCAATTCCTTCCTCAACCACATGTCTGACTCCGCTCGATACTTACCCAATAGCTTGGTACCTCAATTTCCTTCGTTGGGTAGGCATTAAAGTGGATTGTGTATTCCTAATAAAAGATTCTAATTTCCGTGCCTTTCTTTAGTCGGCCATGTATTTATTCACTGGGGTGGGTGGGGGGGTTCTATGCTGGCATCTGATATATCTATTGAGGGGGCACATTTTGGGGATCGGGAAGAGTGGGAGGAAGTTTAGGGACCGGGAGCCCTACTACTAATGGACTCTGTGGTTGACCATATGGAGAAGGAGACGCAGAAGAAAGGAGATGCAGAAGAAAGGAGATGTTGGTGAGGGTTATTAAGGATCTGTTCAATTATGGAGTCTTGGGTAGTAGTAGGTATAATGGGGGTAAAATCCGGTTCATTTCTATTTTGCTGATATTTTGGCTGTTTATGGACTAAAGCTTTATCAGCCTGTGACATGTCGACATGTCTTCGAGCAAATTTCTGTTCGCGTTTGATCTTTAGCGTGGCTTCCTTGTGCCAATCATGGAGTGGCTTCCTTGTGCCAATCACGGATAACCTCAAAGGCGGAGGGTCTAGCCTTATTCTTTAATAATACAGATTCTAAATGCTGAATTATGGACACCTCCAAAGAGCAATCTTCTGTCCATTATAAGCTTGGCGTATCTTTATATTCAACAGTTCATGGCGCAAACAGAATAATCACCCCTAACCCTTAATTGACATACATTTTGTATGCCAGTGTACCTTCTTGGGTGCAGGATGACCAAATTCTAAGTCGTACGCAACAAAGCCTGGACCGACATTTACAAAGCTTACTGGGACCAGGCATCATTACATGTTCAGATTTGTCCTGGCAAAAGAAGGTATCTGCAAATATCTTCAGTTTAACCCCACCAACCAAGTCTTACCTGCCAAACAGCTATACTTGCTGACAAAGTTCTGTCTCTGTTGCTCTGGGCAAAATATCTCGTGCAATTCGAAGGGCACCAGCTGGGAGAGGGTGTCTATGGAGAGAAGTTCATCGATGGAGGCTAGTGTCAGCTGTGAGTAATTAAATCTCCATGATGGCAGGGACCCCCGAAACCAAACCGCTCATTTGGCAGGTTCCTATCCGTCATGTCTAGCGAAGGTGCCCTCATCCTTGGTGGGGCCGCATGTTGGGTGCCATTTTGAGACTTCTAGGTGCTATAATTAAAACGAAAGTAGAGTATCTGAGACCGTTTCAAAATTGTGCATATCCTACACTTGAGCGGACTTAAGGTTCATCCACGACCAGTGTTTCGTGGAGAAGTGAAGTGCCTGCATGGTACACAGCGTCACATTTAATACAGAAGTGAAGCCTGCATCAACATAGGTAATTTGTTATTTATTTACAACGGATAATGCCACAAATGGGGTTCAGACTACATACACAATGTTACATCTAATCCCCAGAAGGCAGAACAAATTGCTTATTCAACAGATGTTACTGTTATGTCAAACTTTGCTAATGGCTTTAATTACAAGCTCTTTCGGCCCGTTCAGACATGTTTGAGGCCTTAAACGCAAAATCCACCTGCCCTTTGTTCCAACAATGGTCACCCTATTTCCACAACCTTTAAGATACCTTTCGTGCATTTAACAAAGTGGAAGGGCTGAAAACTATGACTCATTGCTAACCTCTACTTAGTGCGGCCAGTCTTTACTTAACATTTAGTTAAGAGAATGGAACCATATTGGAACAGCCTTTCTTACTTTGTGGAATAGGAGGACCTGTCCTTAGGTTAAAGATTAAGTTTATCAGTGAAGGCCAGGTGGCTAAAACATGCCCTCTACACAGACCCAGTATTTTCTTGCAGTGATGGAGAAAGCCACAAACACATTGTCCATTTTGTTTTTACTCGATGACTGACGAATGCGACCCCGTTTTGAACATTCCTAAACGGGATTTTGATGGCACAAAGGAATTAGTTTAGGGCTAAGAAAGCTGCATACTATTTTAACAGCCTCAGAAGGTAACTGCAAGAAGGTAAACACAAAATGAGGAAAGGCGGTAGGGCTAATACTCACCTCTGTACCTCCTAATAGAATCTAAACCCCCGCTCGCTTTGGTGCAGGTTTTTTTTTAGCAATTCTGTGTCGAATGGAGGCTTCATATTATGCAAGGTCAAAGCTCTTGCAAAACCACATTAGCGACATGCTGGACCGTTTTGTGAGTTTTAAATGTCTTAAAAGTAGATTCCCTGGATCAATCAGCTACTTTTAGGATATCTTGCAAAATACCAGCAAGTAAAACTGAATTGGAGGCCATAGCGCCCCTGGAAGAATGGGCCCCGAAGTTGGGAGACATCACCCGCTTCTTTCATTATCCAGCGTGCCAATGTAGCCGAAGAAACTGCACCAAAGGGATTCGTGACGGAAATAAGCAGCTGAGAGGTAGAGCGGGGCCGATAAGCAGAAGTCATGAGTTCATAACATTGCAAACCGTTAACCACACACAATCTGATCCTCCTGAAATGGAAGGATAAGAAACAGGTGGTGAAGTTTTTCGTGCGACGTGTGACAAAGGTCACACCTTCAGCCGAATACACATTCTTGTCGACATCTAACGCCCTGACATCCGAAGCCCTCTTGATAGAAATAAAACATAGCAACATAGCTAATTTGGCATCCAGGTGTTGACGTGACAAAGCCTCATTATCAGGCCAGGATTGAAACAGTCAAACCATATTAACATCCCAAAAGGTGGAACCTTCATCCTAATGGACCGCGACCAGAGGTCGAAGTGAGTGGGAACGTTTAACCACTCCACTACTTTTGCAACCATTTTCACCTTTCCGGACTTCTCCAATGTATCAATGGATATCAGTTACAGCTAAACTGAAATGTATTTCAACTCAATTGGCTGTCAACCAGCATGACTGAAACCCTTGAAAAATGTGTTGCACGTTGCTTCTTTACTTCCTACTCTGTCTCCCGCCAGAGTCGGCTCCACTATTTTGTTGACCAAGACTCCTTACTAACCAGGAAATGCTTGCCCACTGGTTCCCCTTTAACCAGCACACGAGCTGCTGAAATTGCTGAGTGGAAATTAATCGTCCCGCATGCTTTCCCTTCCTTGAACAATGTCGCCAAAATATTGGCCACATCTACTGGAGGGGCAGAAAACAGGATCGATACCCCTGTTCACGCACCAGACTGCCCAGCACGCCCACTCTGAAGAGTAGGTACTTTTGCGTGGATCTAGCCCAAGCGTCCCTGAGAACCTGGAAAGCGTCTCCCGAAAGGCCAGGAATTGTAGAAATCTTCCAAGCAATAAGGGGCAGTTAACCCTGTAACACGAGCTCGCGAAGCACCATTTCCCCCCTCACCCACCTGACCCCCACTTCTACCTGGTATCAGTGAGAAGGAGGAAGTATGGAAGCAGGCCGGGATGTCCACCTCCAGCACCAATGGAGCCGGAAACCACATCAAGCCGACCAGAACAGAGTAAGTGTTATGTATGCATGTAACTGCATGCTGTTTGCTTGCATGTTGTATGCACATAACCACACATACTGTTTATTAAAGTATGCTTTATTTACTGCATGTTGGTATCAGTATATGTACTTAGTTGTGGGTATATGCTGGGACCAAAAGAATGTTCGGTTTTGAAAAGAACTGATGGTGCTGTTGTGGAGGTGGGGGTTGCTTCATTAAATAAAAGGAAGTTGTCTAGAGACTCACTGGCTCCTGTGTTGGCTATGCAGCATACTAGTAAGCAATACCACAGACACCTGCTGTCTGCGACCATGCAGGAGAACCGGAGGGATAAGTGGGAAGGGAGGGAATACATACCCCCTGAGATTCCTGCATGAACTCATCCACAGCCTTGGCTTCTGGCTCCGAATGCCAATTGAAGAATGAGACGGCTGACAATTGAAGTGAGAGGCAAAGGGGTCACTGCAAAACGAATCCCAGACACCCACCAGTTGCTGGAAAACCTCTCTCTAGTTTCCAGTTGCTTCCATCCTGGAAAAACCTGGAATTCCAATTTGCTACAGTGTTCACTAGAACCGGGAGATGGTCTGCCTGCAGCATTATCCCTCTGTTGAGAGAAATACCAAAAATCCCAGGCCAGATCTGCCAAACCCATTGGATTGCATCCCTCTCAGCTTGTTGATGTAATGTATCGCTAAAACATTGTCCATCCTAAGGATCCAACAGTTCACCCTGTCCGTGGCCAGACTCTTCACCACAAAGGACCCAGTCAGAAGCTCGAGACAATTGCTATGAAACGACTTCTCCTGAACAGACTATCCGCCCGTGGATATTTCCTGACACTTTGCCCCCCACCCTGATAGACTGGCCTCTAACTCCACACCATATCGGGAGACAAACCAAAAATAGCCTTCCCGTTCCAGGCCTCAATGTGTTGAAACCACCACCGAAGCTCTTGAGGAAGACTGGCAATGTGTGAGCATGGAATCCCTTTCCGCACATGAGCAATCTTCAATATCTGCAGTCCATGACAATGCCGGGGACCTGGAAAAATGGCCTGGAGCCAATGTCAGCCTGAACAGGAGAGGGGCAAACTGCCAGGGGTGACTTTGTCACTGAAACTGCAGCTACTCCTGATGAGGGGGGCAAGGGGTGGTGGGGTGAACTTGAACTACCAAATACGTGCCCTTGACCTCTATCTTGCCCTTTCAGTCCCCCAGAAGGAAATTGTCTGGAGATTAATCCTTTCCATTTGAAGTGTTGGTATACAACAAACCAAACCTATTGAGGGCCTTGAGATTTATTACTGGACGGAACACCGTCTGTCTTGGCCACCAGAAAGCTTGAACTGAGGAAGGGAGTGACCACAGGAAGCTGGAACCACAGCCCCCTTGGAAATGAGGTCCTGCAACTTTTTGTCCACCAAAACCTGCTCCTCCCTGAGTGAAAACAAGCAGGCAAGAAATAGTCTCATGAAAGGTAGGGGGGGGGGGGAGTAAAATTCTATCCGAAACCCTGACCCAATATATACAACCCATGCATCTAAGGTTAGAGCTGCCCAGTTGGGAAGAAAAGGAGCTGACCTTCTTCTTCTCCCCCCCCCCCCCCAGTGTTCCTTGGGAAGAAACACTTAAAGATGAACTGCTCTCCTGCAGCAGCTCTGCAACAACCTGCCCCTCTGGCTGCACAATCTCTCCATTGAATATCTTGTGGGAAGAAGACCTGAGTTCTGCCCCCTCGCAGCAAACCATCCCGAGCGCATACCACTGGTATCATACTGCGCTGACAAACACTAGGAGACAAAGACTTATTGATGATCATTTAGGTCTTGGCTAGGGCCGTGAAAGTGTGAACAAACCAGGTGAGCTCACTTAGGAATTTATCAACACCAACCCCTGTTCCTTGGTGCTTGCCTCAGCTGGAGCCATGTCGGCATTTCCCAGCAAGCATGTACACCTTTGAACTCTGCCCGTCACATCCACCGGAGATTCTAGCGCTATGCTTTCCTCCAGCATGTCGAATATATGCATGAGGGGCCCCAGCACATCCAGTAGCTTATCTTGGCACACCCGGAGTGCTTTATCTATGCCTTCATGGGATCTTTTCCTTTCTTGGACAGAAAAACCACCATGGTCGGATCTATCTCTGGTGTGGCAGCCCCCTTATCGGGCAGGCAAGGTTGAGGGCACTGAGCCTTAAATTTGTTACGCGCCTCTTTCTCTCAGGGCTGCCAGACCCAATGTCTTTCCACTCCGCCGAGCGCAGTGTTGGATATTTTCTCTGTCAAAGGGTTCTTCCATAATGTCTGTCAGTGCCCCCAACTCCTTTTTAACTCCTGTCTTTTTAAATGTCTTTAATTTGGGGCTAGAATCCTGAGGGTGTGGAGGAAGAAGCGGAATCCCTGTCTCCTGCACCTCTTCCAGGAACCCATATTCTCCCTGGACACCCCCCTCCCCCTCCCACTGCGCTAACCTTCTCCAAGTGTTTAGTCTTGGCCTCACGTTTACCCTGCAGAGGAACCTTAGCCCCAGAGCTACGCCCTGTAGCAGCTGCCCCCGAGTGGTAATCGGTGATGCCTTCAATAAGGCGGTCAAAGGCCGAAGCCAATGTGGTGTTAAGGTCTCACAATGCACCATCCACTGACTCTTGCACCACCCTACAGACCTCCTTTCTCACTTCCAGAGGGCCGGAATCCACTTGGACCTGTTACTACGGACCCCATCCGAGGAGCTACCATCTTCCACCAACACACTGCCATCAGCCCCTTGTACCATCCGAAGCTGCCATACTGCAGAGGAACAAAACTCCCCCAATACCTTTTTTATAAGCTTCCAATGAGTCCTTGAGAAGATGTTTCTCCTGTCTCAGCTGGCCACGGCCACGCCTCTGAGGACAGGAGGAAAAAAGGTTGAGGAGGCCTTTTCACAACGTGACTAAGTCCCTGAAGAGCACCCAATCTCTGTTCCCACAGAAGCACCAAGCTTCACACGTGTCCTCACCAGCACTAACTCAACAGGTGCTCTGCTCCGATAAGGCAGTGAAATGCTGACTTAAGAAATCGCAGCTGCACGGGCCTGGGTCAAAATGACACTTTCCCAATGTTACAAGGCCCTGGGGGCTTCTCAGACATAGCGCTAAATCAAGGCGCCTGTCTGCTCTGAGGCGCACTGGATGAGCCCCCACCCTTGCGACGCTCGCCCTGTGGATAAATATAAACAAACGCTATTGGGCAGGCGCCCGGGACTACAAAAGAAGCAGACAGAAAGTTACACTTAAAGCATTATAACAGTTATAGATACGCGTTTTATATGCATCAGTTTAACAAGAAAAGGAGAAACTATCGGGCCGATTCATGGAAATAATGTGCGCGGAAAAACCGGCGCACGCGTGCGAAAACGTGCGATTCGCAGTGGCACAGAAAAAATCGCAGAAAATCGCACAGAAAACAGCGCACATCCATTCATGGAAGCACAGGCACGCGTGAAATGTGGGATGTGCGCTGAGAAAGTGCGCGGCGCACGCTGGCGCACGCTGGCGCACAGGTCATCGAACGCCGTGCGATGAGGCCACAGCGAATTCGCACATAGCGCGGCGCACAGAACAAAAGTAGGCGTAACACGGGGCGTCACACGCAGAATGGGGAACAACTCGTGAAAATGTGGGCGCCCCAGGGGGAAGTACAGGAGGCAAGTGCACAGAACGCCCACACGCTCGCCTACAACACGTATTCATGGAATCGAATAGGGAAAAACAGCACACGGCCAAAGACGCGCACAGGCCCAAGACGCGCACAGGCCCATACATGTCCGCCACACGAAAGCAGGCGGTAGCGTCCCTGCGCAGGAAAAAAAAATGTGTGCCAAAGGCCCACACGCGATCGGGCCTGGGGGAGCGTGTGCGTGTATTTCAGGGGTGCGCGTGAAGTTCCACACGCGATTGGCCTGGGCGCGTGTATTTCAGGGGCTCGCGGGTGTTTTCACACGCGATTGTCCTGGGCGCGTGTATTTCAGGGGTGCGCGAGAAGATTCACACGCGATCGGGCCTGGGGGAGCGTGTGCGTGTATTTCAGGGGCTCGCGGGTGTTTTCACATGCGATTGTCCTGGGCGCGTGTATTTCAGGGGTACGCGAGAAGATTCACACGCGATCGGGCCTGGGGGAGCGTGTGCGTGTATTTCAGGGGCTCGCGGGTGTTTTCACACGCGATTGTCCTGGGCGCGTGTATTCCAGGGGTGCGCGAGAAGATTCACACGCGATCGGGCCTGGGGTTGCGTGTGCATGTATGTCAGGGGCTCGCGGGTGTTTTCACACGCGATTGGCCTGGGCGCGTGTATTCCAGGGGTGCGCGAGAAGTTCTACACGCGTTTTGGCCGGGTGCGTGTATTCCAGTGGTGCGCGAGAAGTTTCACACGCGTATTGGCTGGGTACGCGAATCCATTGGACCAAAGGCCCTTACAGCGCAGGCGCGTCTGTGACGTGAACTGCACGTCCTAGTATCAGCACTTGTAATAGGTCCTTAGCACGTATACGCGGAAGTGACGTTGGACGTGTGGTCCGGTTTAAAAGGTACGTGTAGGACGTCATTTCCTTGTACGTGCTTTTCGTGGAGAGCGAGTGGGTGAAATCTGTACTTCTTGTCGGTTCACACGCGAATGACTTCACAGCGTTTCGAGTTCGTACTCCCTGTTACCTCTGTCAGATTTTATTTTTTCTCTTTTTCTCTGGACCTGTTCCCTCAGACAGCGTACACTTCTCCTGTAGTCCTGTCTCCTCAGACAGCGTACAATTCTTCTTTTGGCGGGGGTGTTACCAACGCGTGCGCGCGTGCGTGTACTTCACGCACTTTTTCCAGGCAGACGATGAGTTGCGCACCTATTTTCCAACAGTGCTTGCCCCGTGTGTCGCGTACCCCTTCAGAGGTCATTGTAGGCTGCGTGTGACACGCATACGTTCATTATTGTGTTTCTGGGTGCCACAGCGTAGTGCGTGTTTTTGTTTACACGCACGTGGTCTACGAGGGGTCGCTTGCACGTCATTTTCTGTTATTGGGGTGCCTGTGCATTGCGTGACCCGTCATCTTTCCCCAGGGGTTCCATTCAGCCTTGCAAGTGCACTAGGGTACGAATACCATCTAGTACCCTACTCCTTTGACCCCCAATTGCCCAGGACAATACTTCCCTGCTACTCCCATACGCACAGCTACATCAGTGCCATGTCTGGGAGGCGAGCAAGAGGTAAGGGTGGCAAAGGTGGCCGACCCTCAAGAGGTGGGCGTGGTGGGTGCGGTAGGGGACGTGGCCGGGATTTGCAGGCTACCCCTAGCACCCCACGTGTGGAGGACCAGTAAGGGAGACCCATGCCCCCCCCCCCCATGGTTGAGGAAAACGTGGCTGACACCATCGATGCTCAGCCCTTGTTGGACCCGTCCATTGTGGCACCTGACCTGGCACAGGCTGACTCCGAGACTGATTTCCAGGTCCACAAGTCTAGGCCATGGGTGGCCGTGCCAGTCAGTGTCACCAGGCCACGTGTATCAGGGGCAGCCATGTCATCTGCTGCCCCAAGTAGGCGGGGTGGGAAGGCTGCAGGGGCAGCTCCGTCCACCCCAGCTCTGACTCTCCCAGCCAGGACAGTGTTGGTCCCAGTCCGTCAGTCTGAGGTTCCCCCCTGCCACTATCACACTCGAGCTAATGCCTGCAGGAAGTCAGATGGTCAGTGTGCCATTGCACACTACGACACAGTCCACCGGTGCTCCTGCCCCGAGTGGCCAGAGCGGCATATGCCACTCACAGTCCCCACCACCTTACAAGAGGAAGAGGAAGAGTGCACGTGCACTACAGGCTGATGCCCCAGACACGGCTACACAGTCCGGCACGCCGAGGAAGCCTACCTTCAATGATGCCGAACTGAATCAACTTGTGCAGTATGTGTCCGATCATGACGCCGAAATGTTGAGCACTCCAGGGTCTAGGATCACACCTGCTCGCCGTCAGGCACACTGGCAGGCCGTCGCGGACAGCATAAGTTCCCTTGGGTTTATGAGGCGCACAGCTACCGAGTGCTACAAGCGATGGAATGACCTGAAGCGCAGGGCAAAGAGTAAGCTGGCCTCAAGTCATGCCGCAACTGTGGTGACTGGAGGTGGGTCTCCAGTAGAGGACATTGAGCTCACTCCACATGAGAATGTCGCTGGGACCTACGTCGCAGAGGAGCAGATCCAAGGTGTGGGAGAACTTCCAGATTACGAGGCATTGTCCGGTGAGTGCACATGCATGTGTGTGTGATCCATGTGTACGTTGCATGTGGGAGGGGTCCAGGGTGGGTGCCAGGTCAGGGTGTGTGTGCCTGAGTGGTTTGGGTCACCCATGTGCTTCATCCAATGCATTTTGCCCCCCGGGATTTGGGTATTGCAGTGTCCCTTCTGGCCACAGCAGGCATTTGCCACTATATTGCGCCAGTTGACCTTGAAGTGGCAACATGCAAAAACATTGTTCCGTATTTCGCTGTGCACGTTCTGGCTGATTGTAGGAATACCCCCAGTTCTATTGCACATCACTCTGCCCTATTCTCACAAATGACATGCCTATGGTACATGCCAACTGTGGGATGGCACTGCTAGCCAGCATGCATCTGATGTGTTGCCCTTCCATCTTGGTGTCATCAGTGTCTGACATTTACCTCCCCTTCCAACTCAGTGACAGTGCATGCATGGGAGGGACATAGTCATGTGGGACATGTCTATCCAGTACATTTCCTGTAGCTTGTCTGGCCTATTTGTGTGCCATGGTGCTAATGCCTGTTTCCATTTTCTGTCTTTCATGTTTTTTCAGAGGATGACGCACTTGATGCTGTTGAGGGTGAGGAGATGGTGCTCACCCAGGAGGGATCTCTGACACGTCCGAGCACGAGTGGGGGACGTGGTGTGTTGGTGGGTGAGAACCCACTCTTGCTGCAGGGCATTCTCTCCAGGGCTGTATATGGGTGCACCTCCCCAGAACTCTTTTCAAGTGTTGATTCGGATAAGACCCATGTGTTCATGGAAGGGATACTGTTCTGTCTGACCCACCTGCACCAGGGGTAGAGCCCACAATGGGGATGTCAGTGTTGGTAGGTGCGCCTGTGGTGGTTACGGATGCAGGGCCACACTCCGCAACATCTGATCCTGTTCCTGGGCCAGCAGATCAGAGGGGAAATGCAGTCCTGCAGCCTCAGGCAGTGCCGACACAGCGAGGCGCAGTTCGCCTTGCCCCAGACAGGTGTGGTGCCCGCCAACGCGGTGGCCGTCCGCCACCTGGCAATACCGTATGGGAGCAATCCATATATGGTATGGCCAACCAACAGGCAGCATCATCAGAAATGATTGCTCAAGCCATGGACAGGGTGGCCACTTCCATTGTCCCCCCAGAAAGGCAGAGGGAGCTACTAGAGCAGGCAACAGCCTCCATTTGCCAATCAGTAAGGGAGGACAATCTGAGGGAATCAATTTCTCTAGATGCCCAGGGACAGAGGGAAGCCCTGAGGGGGGAGGTCCAGCACCTCGGGCAGACTCTACTAGACCTTGAGGCTTCCACTGTCACCAGGACAGAACAGCTGCTGGAGCGCGTCACCCGTACGCTCTCGGCAGAGATGCAGGCAACTCGTGCAGAGGTCCGGGCAACACGTCGGGTGTTGCATGGGGATCTCCGCACCATATCCCTCCAGAACGAGGCCTTCAACACCCGCATGCTTGCTGCAATGGAGGACCACACCAGGGCTTTGCGTGGGCTGCCTCCCATAGCACCACCACCTCCTGTGGCAGCAGCAGAGTTCGAGGAGAGCGAATCCAGCAGTGATTCTCCCACAAATTAGTAGCCGTGCAGGCCATGAGCCCATGGAGGGGTTTTATTTTCGCAACATTCACCCAGGTGGCTGTTGGTGAGCATCCTGTCCTCGGACCTCCTGGGTGGCCTCCCCCACCCCCCCCTGGCCCCCACATGGCCATTTTTGATTTTTGCTTTTTGATTTTTGAGGTGCAGTGTGTTGCCTTGTGTGGCTCCCGTGGGCTTCCACTGTGTTCCGTTGGGCACATGCAGGCTTGTCCTGAGTTTGGGTTAGATGCTTGGGTTTGTGAGACACACACCCCTCCTGCTTCCCGTTTCCATGGGCTTGCAAAGGGTGTGCCCAAGTGACAGTGAATTACACAGTGACGTTGGACTCCCATGAGCTATGTGGCCAGTCTGTAGTCAATACTGTGTATACATTCCTAGTGCATATTGTAGTAGTATTGTACACTGCATGGTGTATTGATGTGTGCTTGTGCTTCCATGTCTCCCTCCTAATTTGCAGGGTCAGTCCTCATGTCTTCACAAGCCCGTCTACTTTGGAGATGGAGTTCATGTTGTTAGCAGTGCACTCGCAGATGTGGCTGGCACCAACACTGTACAGTAAGAGGTGGTCGGTGTGCTGGCATCATCAGGTTGTAGGTCAACGTATCCTTTAGTATTTGGTCATGTTTGTTGTTATTTATACATGTATGTGGGCATACTGTGTGTGGGCAGTTTCCATTTGGGACACTGTACTCTGTGGCACTTGTGTAATGTTTGGGGTATGAATTTGTTTGCTCTCACATTGCATGACATGCCATGGTGGAGATGAGTGTGGGCCTGTTGGCAGGTGCCCCTCACTGCTGGGGGGGAGGTGTTGGGTGA